>NW_027556402.1:98528630-99128630 GCF_003287225.1 Phascolarctos cinereus | reverse complement strand
GTCCTTGGATGCAGCCTTTTGACTAAGTCCAAGTTTTACACAACAAATCCTTTTATCAAGGGGATTTGTTTTGTGAAGTTTGGACTAAGTCAAAGGGCCACACTTGAGGACCTAGAGGGCCACATGTGACCTCGAGGCCGCAGGTTCCCCACCCCTGGTTTAGGATATCAACTGAGTTAGCAGGAAGCACATCTTGTTCGTGTTCTGTACAGATTTTCACACTCTGGGACAACTCCATAAATATGAAAAGTAAGATTGCTTCACTGTTCCCCTGGGTGTCCAGATATGAGAACTATAACAGCAGCTTCCAAAAGCTACTGTTTCTGGAAACTTGCACCATCACAGAACAGCACATGCTTCATCTTGTGACACTTTGCATTTGAGGGCTAAATCTGAGGCAAATTCAGAGAAAGGGTGCCTCATGAAGAGCCTGTGTCCAGTTTATGGCCTGGAGCAAAGCCAGCCCCAGTCTGAGGTTTTGAAATGGACAAACAGACATTATTTCTCACTTCCAGTTTCCAATCAGAGCCAGAAGTAGAAATGCTCATAAGGTTAAGCAAGTCCCAACTTCAATGAGAACTTATTTTTGCATGCCAGAGTTTCTTATATTGGCTCTTAAAGTTAAATTCAAGTTCTGAGTTATAAGCATCCCTAGATACTAATAATTTGTATAAACAAACTGAAGCCAACCCTACTCATAGCCTGGAATTTATTGAGTGGCTTTTATTTTGATCACAAAATAGAATCACCCTTAAAATTACCATTAGAGGTTAAAGCACTATGCTTCAGTTCAGTTATAAAGGAAATATCCTGTGGTGGGAAAAACAGTGGAATAGATATTCAGACACCAGAGCTGTTATCTAGTCTTATTTTCACCAGGGACTACTAGCAGGCCTAAAATGTCTTTAATCTGATCCTTCCAAGCTAAATGCATCCTATAAACCCCTGCCACAAAACAAGCTACCCAAACCTCCTGAAGGACTACTTCAGAAAGGTATAATATCAATGTAGTCTTCAGCCTACCCCTCCCTACACCAAGGGCCCAAACCACTAACTCTGCCTTATCTATTAACAGAAGAGGGATACCTCCCCAAAACTCCTGGCTGGTTTATGCGATAATCTTCAACAAACTCCATACTTTCAAAGGGTCACAGAGATATACAATCATAGGTATAAAGGTAGAGAGGACTCAGAATCCATCTAGTTTAACCTCCTAATGATGATTAACTAAGGAGGAAACTAAGGCTGAGTAGATTAAGTGACCTGCCCAAGGTCACACTGAGTACTAAGTAACAGAAATGAGATTAGAAATAAGGTCCTTTCACTCTGGAATCAGGGCTCCTTCCAAGGTACTACTTTCCAAATGCAATCCCATCACTTCATCCTTGAATCCCAGATTCCTTGATCTCCACTATCTAAAGCAAAAACCCATTTTAGGTGAAAACACTTGTTTTCTTCCCCATACTTTTTTCAAACATCTCAGTCCTACTCATTCAGAATTCCTACATCCTTCTACCACCCCCCTTCTATTGTAACCCTTCTCTCTCCTCAACAAATCTTGACCCTTTCCTTCTATATCCCTCCCACCTCCTAGAACTAATGAAAATATGACTCTCATGAAAACTACATATTCTTCACCACTTTTTATAGCTCTGGCTATTTATTTTTTCAGGTACTCCAACTCACAAGGCTGGGAAAAAGTGTCAGTGTATTTTCTGGTTTCTGATGCCACTTTTAAACACTTGGGTGAAGTGATTTCTTCCTCTTCAAGTTCTCCTAGAACATTTTGAACAATCTTTCATTTGCCCCATTGCATTCTTTCTAAACTATATGCTACTTATTTGTGTATGTTCCATATGCCTTCTATTAGATTGTAGGGTTCTTGAAGGCAGGGAAACATCGTTTTCCATCTTAGTATTACCAATCCCTAACTCATATAATAACTAATAAAAATGTATTTAATTAGGTAGGATTATGATTGAATTATATAACCCAGATGCATGTATATAAAAAGGAAGGAAATAAGCACTTATATAGTGTCTAATATACGCCAGGCATAATGCTAATTTACAAATATTATCTCATTTGATCCTTACATAAACCTGTAAGTTAAGTGCTATTATAATCCCCTTTTTACAGTTGAGGAAACCAAGGCAGACAAAGGTTAAATGACTTGCCCAGGGTCACATAGCTAGTATCTGAGGATAGATTTGAACTTGGGTCTTCCTGATTTCAGGCCAAGTGTTCCAAACACTGTATATATCTTCTTGCCTTATTGAGCAAAATGAACTTTAAATGCATAGAAGAGATCAAAAGAAAGTAGGCATTTATGTCCTTATGTTAAAAAGTCAAACTTGTATTTTAAATGCTGGTGTATGTGCCTCATTCTTTTACTAGATTGTATGATCCTTGAGGGTAAGGATTTTTATTTTTTTTCCAGCTTTTGTATACCCAGACTTATCACAGTGTTTTACACATACCAAATGCTTAAGAAATTTGTTGAACTGAATAAATAATAACTAGCATTTATATAGCTCTTTAATGTTTACAAAGTGCTTTACATATGTTGGTTTATTTGATCCTCTAGAGAACCCTAGGAGATAGGTGCTATCTTCATTTTTACACATGAGGAAACTGAGGCAGGCAGAAGTGAAGTGACTTGCTCAGGTGAACATTCCTAGTAAGTGTCTGAAGGAGAATTTGTACTCACTTCTTTTGGACTTTGAATCTAATACTTTATCCACCGCACAACCTAACTGCCTAAATAAATGAGAACTCTCATTATTAAGACTGAGAGGGTCTTATAATTGAAATATGGCAGGGTAAGATTGTATATTGCTTTACAAATTAGAAAGTTCTATGAAAGTAGAGGTTAAGTTGTATTCTGATAGGAAGAAATCCACAAAATCAAGGATGGAAGGATGAAAGAGAGTATTTTGGTAAGGATAAAAGCAGAGTAAGCAGAAGTTCTTCTGGTCAAGCCACTTACTACATGGCTTGATTGAGAATATTGTCCAAAATGTCTTAATAAAAAAAATGAAAGGCCTTAGGCAATATGGGGGGCTCCTACTGGTGAGAAATCAACTAGGAGTCCAATTCTGATGTAGCCAAGAAAAATGACTACTCAACTTTTCAATTCAATGAAAGTAGAGAAAACCATGACACAGTGATATTCTGGATTCAACTCTGACCAAAATGGAAGAATTTGCTATTGTTAGGAATGGGAAGTAATCCTGTACAGAAAATAAACATGTTATCTTGTAAGTCAATATAGTGAGAAATGGGACTGTTGGGACTAATAGTGATCATACCATTGCATACAATACAACTGCAGATTTAAATGTACCTTCCCATGCTTACTCTCTCTTGATTCACATAACAACCCATTGTTACAGAGACAATAATTCCTGCCTGCCTCTATGTATTTTACAACTCTGTAAGACTGGTATCATTTTATTAATGATGAAGCTGAGACTCAGAGAATCAACTTGGATTAAGGTCACAAATCTAGCAACCGACTCTTATTCCAGCACTTTCTCCACTGTACCGCACAGGTTATGTAAAAAAAAAAAGTTTTATCTTCTTCCAGTAGGATGGATTAGGATTAAAAGGAAAAAAAAAGATTTTAACAGATATATTGATTCAACAAAGGAGTATATTGCCTTGTGGGATCATGAGCTCTGTCCCTGAGTCTCTAACAAGAGACTGGGGGACTTTTTATCAGGTAAAGAGACCATTCTATGCCTCATTTCTTGCTTAGCCTTAATCCCTAAATGGGCATTGCCTCAGTCAAACTGAGACCTGTTAAAGGCCAAGGTTTCCCACTGCATCCAGGGCCAGCTCCAGCTTTCCTATCTATATCTCACCACTGGACCCAGAAGGCTCCAGAAGACAAAGTGAGGCTGTTGACTTTGCACAGCCCTCTCTCACTTCAATCCGATTCACTTGCATGTCATGCTTCACCTCCCTGATGTCATGCTTGTCTCAGAGAATACAGGGCAAACAACAACAGCCAACAACGGTATCAACAATATGTCTATGTGTATGTGTATGTGCATATTACATACAGATGTATATATGTGTATATATCTTAATCTGTGGCTATGTACAATGATATATCTATATTTCTATGACTATCTATACAGCTATATTTATTTCTATGGCTAGGTCCCAATTAGTGTAGCTCTGTGGGCAGCTAGATCACACACTGGATAGAGCACCAGGTCTGGAACAAGGAAGACGTGAATTCAAATCCAGAGTAAAATACTTACTAGCTCAGGGACCCTGATCAAGTCACTTAACCTTTGTCTACCTCATTTTTCTTAGCTGTAAAATGATGATGATAATAATAGCACCCATCTCCCAAAGTGGTTATCTTGATCCGGTAGGGCATTAAGATTAAAGGACTTAGCACAGTACCTGCCACAAAGTGCTATATAAATGTTAGCTAGTAGTAATAACGCTGGAACCAACTGCCATATTTTTCATAATTATAACTTTACATAGTACAAATTCAAATACATGGGGCCACTCCATGGAATGCATTATTCACTTTAATTAAGACCTAACTCTATTCTTTTTTTAATGTGCTAATAAGTTGGAAAGATTTTCAAGATTACTGAGAGTAATTTTCATTGGAGGCTTCGGGGTATGGGGAAATCTCACTGATTATCCAAAATGTACTTTAATATTAGGAAATGGAAGAATGTGGAGTCACTAAGGGACCTTCATAAAACACACATACACAAACAAAAAAAATAAACTTTCCTGATTTTAAAAGAGTGAAAGCAACTAATGCTTCTATGTATTACATTTTAATCCTGTTTCTTCTTCCCAAAATGGAACTTACAGAATGAATTTTAGAATACAATAGTTATTCTAATTTGTGTTTTACTGTATTGTTGTTTTCTAGAACACACAAAATACTTCAAAAGAAAAGTTGAAAAGACAGTTGTGAACCCACCTCATGGTATTTTTTAGTGACTTTGCTTGGGATGCACTGACATTCATTACAATTGTGTTGACAGCAGGCACAATTTCCACCACAGCGTTTCACCAGGAGGCAGCCAGGCCAGAATATGGTATCAGTTCTCTTGAGTTCCTCCCTTAGGGACACTGAGAAGTTTCGAGGAGTGCAGCTGTACAGCCTTACCTCCTCTTTTAGGAGGTTCAGATCCACCACTGGAGGGTATAAAAAAAACCAAAAACACATAAATATATAAATGTTCATGCTTTGATTCTGAGTAGGCTACACTAGTTTCCTTTCATCAGAAAGCTACTTATTTCATGAACAATATCTCTAACAAAGTCCCTTCTTATTGTAGCTTTATTTCAAGGCTCTATGGTTTGCAAGTAAGACTTTCAGTCCATTTCACCATTAACAAAGCTTCATTATAACTGAGTAACCAATGAAGAGATACCATTGTGCAATATGAAAAGGAGAGCCAACAAAACATTTGAGAGCTATAAATAGGAATCTTTATAGAGAAAAAGAGGGTTACACCTTTTAACCCCACTGAAATAGAGACCAGGAAACCTTGGGGCAAGGGCAGACTTATGTAAAATGATAAATGCTTCGATAAAAAAAAAAAACAGAACCAAAAAAAACAAAAAAACCCACTGTAACCTTTAAAGTGGATTATTGACATGTCTGTAATTAATGAAAAACTTATGGAAATTAAGCAAAAGGAAATTTTGAAGAACTTTTCAGGAAATGCTAGCTATAGAACATAAAGGAAATAGGGAAAATGATTTCAAGACAGTTGAGGAATTTGAGAGGAAAAAGCGATACAGACTAGAACTTAATAAAGAACACTGCTCCTGACAGAATAACTGACATTCCTAAAATTTGAATCCAACTTTTTCAGACCTCTACCCTTTTTCTTCTTTCATGGACAAAAGGAATGCCTAATTGATTACCATTGTTTTTATTCTTTTAGTCAGTTGGTTAATGAGATTGTGCTTTATTCCATAAAAGAATGAAGACCAAACAAAATAGCCTTTCATCACTGTCAGTAAATTTTGAAAGAACTATTGTCCTTCATTGCCAAAAGCTATTGCGTCAGTATAATTTTAGTGAACTATATCAACCACATAAATATAGCAGTGAGTATATATTATATATGTGTATATGTATATGTATATGTGTGTATGTTATAGACACACGATGTCTATAACATACACATATTTACGTATAAATATGTTTACATGTTAAAATAATTATAGCTCCTAAATAATGAAAATGCTTTCAAATTCTAGCTCTTAGACCACTTATTTCTGCCAGTGTTAGATACAGCCCAATTCAAATACAATGAAAAACTTTTGGAATATGGTAAATGATTCCTTCATGTGGTCTTTTTAGGAATCTATATGCAAAAAAACCTCAATAATTACCATTAATCTTATATTATAGATACATTGAAAACACAATTTAAGGAAAAAAGAAACATAAGTAAATGATGTATGGTTAATGACCACTTTTCTGAATGTGTATCTCCATATAAACTGATTTTGAAATTTCACTCACATCTTAGCTGAAGGGAAAAAAGGAAAGAAAAGAAAGAGTTGATCTTATGGTTCTAATATAATTTCACAAATGATTGAGTAGTATCTAACATGGCAAAAGAGGCCAATTGAATTCTTAGTTATTTCTTCTTAAAATATATGGAAACAAGGCTTTTTAGGCATATTATGCAATTGCAGGCCCTATTGAGCTAGCAAACAGAGCAGACACAGGCCAGCAGAGAGATAAGGACTTTTGGCTCTGTTGACCATTTTGGTCCAATTATCCTGAATTCCCTCCACCTATGTTAAAATAAAAAAAACAAGTAAAAAACCAAAACCTATGGCTGTATTTTAAATGTAAAGGCTCATTTTCATTTAGAAAAGATCTTTTGTGAGGAAAATTTGAGTTTTAAAGATTTAAGGACAACTGGAATTTTTATTTGGACTATAATATGCCAAAGTTAGCAATATGATGTGCTAAATGAATTAATTAACTTTAATGAAATAGCATGTTTAACCTAATTTCAGTCATACTGAAATCATGATATGAGAGAATGGTGAGGCGGTTGGATAAAGAAAAGAGTACTCTTCTACAATGCATACAATCACATTTAATGTGCCATTTTAAAGTCACTTACCATATTACAAAGATTTTTCATTGAATTCAAATTGGACCATATCTAATATTGGCAGAAATAAGTGGGCTAACAACTAGAACTTAAAAAACATTTTCATTATTTATAGGTAGGAGCTATAATTATTTTATAGGTAAACATATATAGATATGTAGATATATAAATGCATAAGCTCCCTTTCATTCCTATCACTGCATTTAATTTTGCCTATGTAGATCTGGCTGTGAGAATCTAGACAGAAGACTTCCATTTGAAGAAGGAAAAAGAAAGCCCTGAAGCAAAAATTGTCCAATGCTTATTTCAGGGCCATACTTCTTTGCAGTGTGAATGAAGCTCTTTGCTTTCAAAGGACATTCATCTATCTCAAGTGGATTTAAACACACTATATCATGAAAGTAGAAAAAATGACTGTATATGTTCACTTTAAAATGTTTACTTAACCACAATAAAAGGTTAGATAGATTTCCCAAGTGAGCTAAGTTATGGTACCTGCTACAATGTGAAAATTTAAACATACTTTCAACTTAGCTTCCACTCATTTATCATGTTTGACACAGAAGTCAAAAGCCCTTTTTAAGTACTAGCTAAGGCTTACTTGGAAAATATGCTATGTTTTTTTGCAGTAGCAAGGTATGAATGAAAACCACTGAACCAGAGGAAGGAAGGTAGAGAAAAGGAACAGAAATATGGCAATGTGGGAACCTACTGTTTTCATATAGAATCATAGTTTTTTTAAAAAAGTTCATTTCATCTTTGAAATCTCTGGTATTATTATTTCTGAATCTTCAAATTTACAGCATTTGATAATAATTTGTAAACAGAACAATCTCAACATCTGTGCAAAAGAGTATTTTATTTATCTGGCAATAGATTTTTTTTTAACTCAAAGAGAACAGTCAAGTGTCAGCTTTATGCAATCAAAGAGAGCTGAACATTTCCTTCAGAGTAAGAACCACTGAATTAAAACACTACCATCAGAATATCTGGGAAATGAAGATAGAGAAACTTCTAGGGAATATATATGTACATATTTGATCCATGTAGTATGTGTGTGTGAATGTACATATTAAATACATTGTGTGTACACACATGTCCATTTTTCTAAGAATACATGATCTTGGCTATACTGCTATTAAAAACATGGATGCATTTCTAGTCCAAGTTTCTTTAATTTCTAAAATCATAGAATTAAGTTTGGTATACAGCTTGTTATCGGACTTTTTAATATAAAGGTCACATTTAGAAATATTCTACTTTTCCCATTGTTCATTCTATTCAGACTACTGGTACACATATTCAGCTCGAAGCTATTATATTACACCCTCAGTAATGTAATCTGAGGGTGGTCCTTTTAAGATGAATGTGGTAACACTGTGATCTGTTTATTCAGTGGAAAATCTATTTCAATGTCTAATTAGAAGCCTTTTAAAGGTCTACTCTTAGCTCCTTTGTAGGATGACTGTCAGAGAGGGAGCTGGGTTTGTCTACATAGATGTTACCCCACACCTGCATTTTAGTTTACATAAGTTCCAAAAATATACACTGCTTTTATCACACCTACTGTATGCTGAAAATGTTAATGCTTTTGGCAAACTGTACAGCGCTTCAATGTGCAAAGTGCTAAATGAATATTTGAAAGCTTTGGTTCAGAGTTGGAAGCTTTTCACTTTAGCCTGCCCTCTGGCCAAATCCTCAGCTAGCTAGAGAGTGTGCATAGCTGCAGTAATAAAGACAGAGCTAGAAGGAAGGTTGTTGGGCTCTGATCCAGGGATCAGCTGTCAGAAAACAAAAACAAAACTAGACTTGAGTTGAGAACCATTTCATCCCCATCTCCTTCTGGCCGATTTAAAGAATAATCTACTTCAAATTTGCCAATGTTCAGCTCTATTCATCCCTGTTTCAGCTATGTTTGCAGATCTTCATTTTCTTGTTCTATGGTTGGGAGGGAAGGGAAGTGTTGTCTATGCGCTATTCATCATCAAATCTTATAAATATGTAACAACCTTCAGCATCTGGAGGAGATTTGCCTGGCTGTGTACTTGAACACCAATTTCAAATACCAGGAAAAAGGAAACCATGCCTCTTGGCTTAAACAAAGTTTTCTAGTTGGGTAAGTCTGAACATGGCTCATTGAGGTTATAACTCACTGATCCAAATAAACTCCAACTGTCAATGCAGAATAGGACAAGAATGTGGTTTCTTTATAGCAGGGTTTAGATGAACTGTCCAGGTACAATTTGCTCATGCAAGTAACTCAGATGAACAAAAGGTTGTGTCTCTCACATGAGTGGTTCTGACCACTATTCATTCTCTGGGGTTACCCTATATGCCTTTCTGAAGACTCAGTGATTACAATAGTCAGAAATCATTTTTGATAATATAAACACCAGATATTTCTACTTTTTTTCCCTCACTGGTTTTTTTCTCAGAAATTTCCTCATTCTGTTCAGTAAATAATATAAATCTTTGGAAATAAGAGTGAATGAACTGACAACTTTTTTTCACCTTCTTCTCAGTGTTAGGTTATATATATACATATAAAGACAGACCATTACCCCTGGCACTAATATTCTCCAATGGAGATAGCTTTTATTATCAGTAGCTTCATATTCATTCATAGTTTCAGTAGCAATTTTATTGAGAGAGATTACTGTTCATTTTTTAATAATTTTTGGATTCCAATCACCTAAGCTTAAGAAAAAGCAACAATTACAACCTTAACATGATCCTCTGCTTAAGTGATCTAGAACATGAAATTCTACAGACCTTTCTTGCCCTTTCTCCAGCTCCAACTTATGACTGCTAGGGATCCCTCTAACCCTCTGCAGCACAAGCTATGTCCTAGAATATGATTTCTGAATCACTGGGTCTTATCAGAAAATGAGAAAGGAGGACCCATCTGAGTCTAATTTCTAAAGGAAAGGAGATGGTGGTCAGGCACCAGATATACCATCTTTAGTCTCCTGAACTCTGAGTTATTTTAAGTACTTCCTATTTGATTCATTCCTTAGAGCCAGAGTAGTGATTAGAAAAAAGATGAAGCTTGAGATCTAAAAGGAGAAGTTACCTCGGGATTTTCGTCCAAGAACATAAGCTTTTCCAAGGAGTTGCCATGTTGGCCTGTATAAGTCTTCTAGATCCAGTTGCCATCTATCCGGTTCCAGGTATCGGATCAGTTCTTCCAATGTACCAAAGGCAGCGATGGCATTGTTAAGCAAGTCTAGTGGCAATGTTGAGGGGGGTAACACTGAAGGGCTTAGTGCTTCTGTGTGGTGCTGAAAAGAAAACAAAACGTTTATTAACTCTTCCAAGTAATTCAATATTGTAATGCCTATATCCCTTCTTTATTTGTACTCAAACTGAAAGAGTAAGTATTGGTAAACACTCATCAGAAATCAGCAGTAATTATTTTTGAAAGATTAAGATCCTTAATTCTCCTCTTTGATGACGATGATGATGGTGACAATAATGACATTGTGCTTAACAAATTACAAAGCACTTTCCTCACAATATCTCTTTACATAATGTAGTTCCTTTTTACATAGGAAGAATCAGTTAAGTTCAGAAAGGTCAAGTCATTTGTCCACAGATGGACTATCAGCTAGTTTAGGAGATGAGATTTGAACCCAGTCCTCCTCACTCAAAATCTAGCACTCTTTCTTCACCACCATGCAGCAGAGGTTCATAAACATTAATCTTCACAAATTAAGGCAGATGGAGATAGTTGGTGTTCAAATGGAAAACACAAAACATCCCAATTCTCAACTTGTGGACATCAAGTAAAGGTCACAGAGTAAAAGGACCCTAGGCTTTTGGATAGGGGTTATTTTTCATTTCCATGAAACTTTTAGCTCCTCCGATAGGGATTCTTGCACTGGAGTACCTGGATGGAATGGGGATACTGTCAATAAAGTGAATAAGGTAGAAAGTTAAATACTACTAAAACTTCCCAATTTGTTCATTCTAATCAGGCACCCTAAATTAGGATATCACAAGTGGTTATTAAGCCCTTCCCTGAAGTTCATTTACATACAAGAAAAGAAAGGTCTACAGATTTGTCCTGGGCCACACAGCAAATTCTTGTTAGAATTAGGAATCAAATCCACTATTCTCTATTTCTGCTCCATGCCTTCTTCCACTGAAACTCCTCCAGCCAGTACCTACAAAAGTCCAGATGCTGCTACAGCAGTTCTCAAAATTGCATTCCCTTGATGGCATTCACCATCCTATGATTTAGAGCTAAAAGAACCCTTAGAGCTTGCATACACCAACTCTTACCTGCACTCAAGATTTCACTATGGTCATAGGCTTGACGATGCTAACTATAGAAACACATTGCAGATAGAAAAGAGGACTGCCTATTCTTTCATTTCTTGAAAAGTCAAAATCGTTTTATAAAACACTGCAACCCTGTTTACCTCAGTTAGAATTAGACTTACTGATATCCTTCATGTATTAAACCCAAAGAACAAGTAGGAGAGAAAAAGTTTAGCCAGGTTTTTGTATTATCTAGAGAATCAAAGAAACAGTAATTTACAAAGGGGGAAAAAAAAACCCATCACAATGTTTACTTCAAAAGATCCAAGAACTAGAAATGCAATTTAAACCTACTGAATTCTATTAGCAAACTCGTTTCCAAGTAGAAATCTTTGGGCATTACTGCTAATAATATCAAGTTTAGAGGTATATGCATTAATAGAATTAGAGAAATTTAGATCTGAAAGAAAACTACTTTGGTTCTAGTACTTTATGGTGCCAGTGACTGCCCTTACACATCAGACATTATACATTTAGAGCAACACAAATACAGTGGCTAAACCAGAATTAAAATCGGTATCACTTACATTCATTGACTACTCTCCAAGGTCAGTCTTTGAAATACACTGCTCTGTTGATGCCAGTCCTCCACCCAAGGACCTTTGGTGACTCTTATTCAGCCTGCCTGCTGAACAAATTCTCAACTCCTAATCCTGGCATTCCAAGACTTACACAGTCAGGCTCCAAACTTTTTTTTTCCAGTTCTATCTCATCTCATTCCCTTGCATGTACTCTATGTTTCTGTTTAACTAGATTACTCTTCAGAGCTCATTTTTGTTTTACCCTCTTCTACCCTTGTATTTTTCCTTCCCCACATTTAGAATGGACTTTACCATCTCTTGAACTCCCTTTTTGCTGTTCATGCCCAGTTCATGACATTAAGCATGATGTTTTCCCAACTCAGCTAGACTAGATGTTCTCCTGCTGGGAGAATGTTTCTTAACTACACTTTCCCAGAACTTCTTTGAATTTAAAATGTGCTCTTTTATCACGTATAACCACCTCCTCCCAGACTTTATCTCAATCCAGATTAAAAGCTACTTGAGAACAGGTTCTTAGTCATCTCTGTCTTTGTATTCCTAATATCTACATTAATATATTACATTCAATAGGCACTGAAAGGCTTTTTCAAGGGTTATTTTGTTGTTGGCTTATTTTTTTCATAAAAATATGCATCTATATATTTAAAAATATTATTCTAAGAAGGGGCCTATGAGTTTAACCAGACTACCAAAGGGGTCCATGTCACAAAAAAAGGTTAAAGTACCCCCTAAAAAAGAGCAATATTTCAATATAAAAATCTTACAGCTATAGAAAACTCCTTCTAAAGCAGTGTAAACTTTCAAATGAGACTGACTTCCAGTGGGGTACAATTCAATATCAGGGGGAAGAGAAAAGTTCCTAGGTAAAATTGACATTCAAGGATTCTTTTCCTTGGGTGTGCTCAAGTCTCAGGTCCTCAAGATGGCAGAAGTTCAATTGCTGGGATTTGGATGAATCATTTGGTATGTGCTACCACATTCATGAAATTGGTACACTGACAGAAAAATCAAACATTTAAGATTTAAAAATCTACATATATGAAAATTCCTAAACAACCTACCAAATAAATCAGTTTTGTTGAAATTTCAGAATCAGTGCAATGAGACCCAACAGAGAGAACAGTTGAATCTATTAAAGGACAATCTCATGACTCTTTGCCCCACCCACTCAGTTCAAGGAAGAATAAAGCTGGTTCCTTTTGTAAGTTCTTCTTTTCTAAGAAGGCAAAATACCAAAGCAAAGGAGAAAGGGAGTGGAGAGAAAGAAAATAGGAAGAAACTTCTACCCATATTTCTTCTGCTTTGTTTCCTCTAACAAAATGGCATTGATAGTGATGACTGATGAGTTTCCTAGAATCTTTTTGTCTCCTCTCCTATTCAGCTTCTAGAACATTGCAACTCGGTGCATTTTGATTTAAAATACTGAATGTTTTATCATGCATTATTAGTTAGCTAATTAGATCTAGAAGTGTGTCAACACTTAGATTTACTACCCTCACCAAGCTGTGTTTCAATTTTCATTATTATGACTATTTCCATTTTGAAGATCATCAAAATACTCATTATCATTTGATTATCCCAAGAATGAAACAATTTCACATTATATAATAATAGAATCCACAGTAATAAGCATATTTCAAGATTTAATTTCTCAGCCTAGTGCTATGTTATTCAAGTTGCTCCTTAATGACAGTCATTATCATTCAGGAAAAGATACCATACTGTTCTCTCCAACACAGGCAAACTTTGAAGGTCCATTCCTTCTCATTTTATGATTCTACAAAAGAGAAGGTAGATAGATCATAGTAGCATTTATGAAGAAGTTTTGTACAGAGAGGCAATATGGATGTCTGAAGAAACACAGAATCTAGAGGTAGAGGACTCGAGGCCAAATATTGACTCTGTTATCTGTTTGAAAAAAGACAAACTCTATCCAGCAATTTCCTAACCTATAAAATAGGGGAGTAGAATAATCTATAAAGTCCTTTCCAGTTGTAAACTCTATGATCTTAGATAGATAGATAGATAGATAGACAGATAGATAGAGTCTGACCATATGGAATACAAAGTAAAAACTATACCTTTTCATTTTTCTTCTAAATGAGACATACCTAGAGGGGCATTAGGGAACACTAGAAAAAAGTATTGACTGCGAATTAAAAACCTAGACAAGTGTACTCAACCAGGCTACTAACTGCGTGACCATGGGGAATTCATCTAACCTTAATGGTCCTCAGTTTTTTGTCTCTTCCCCATTTGTATTCCCTTATTGTAAAATGTAGAGAGGGGTGTGGGAAGGTTGTGAATGGGGAAAGCCCAAGGCTGGTAAATTGCACTTAAATCGCATGCTTATATATTTTGAATATTTTCTTCAAGAAAAGAATCAGCAGACATGGACATGGACATGGAAAGCACCAAATAACATCACAGAGAATGAAATTGATTATATTTGAACAGACAGGAAAAGGTTCATTACTGATGTGGGCGTCACTACTGAATCAGCTGTCTCATGTAGTCAGACTACTGACTTGTTTGAGCTGAGATCAAAATTAGTACAAAGCTAGAAAAAGAATATACTGAGGAAAACAATATATGGCATGCATTTGAAACAATTCAATCTTGACCCATTTAAAGAAGCTATTGATGCTGAAAAATAGTTAATGGATGGTAGAAAAGACAGTGGACAACTAAGTGATACAATGGGTAGAGTGCCAGGTCTGCAGTTAAGAAGACTCATCTTTGTGAATTCAAATCTGGCCTCAGACACTTATTAGCTCTGCAGCCCTGGGCAAGTCACTTGACCCCATTTGACTCAGCTTCCTCATCTATAAAATGAGCTGGAGAAGGAAACGGCAAAGCACTCCAGTATCTTTGCCAAGAACACCCAGAATGGGGTCACAAAAAGTTAGACACAGCTAAGAAAATGACTGAGCAACAAGATTAAGAAAGGACAACCTACTACACCACTAGCAGCAATTCGGTACAAAAGTTTAACTGATATAAATTAATTGCAAAAGACTGAAAGGGCCTAAGCCAACTCTTTCCATATTTGCCAAGCAAAAGTTCATAGCAGCCAAAAGCAATACAACTTTAGAATATAAACTATTTTGTAATATCCGATGAAGGACGGTGGAAGATCATGTGTGTTAGTGTCTCATAAAACAGAGAGAGGCAATGAATAACAAAAGAAAGTTCAATAACAGACTTAACTAATTAGTCATGAAGGCATTTAAGGATGGAAGGGGAAGAGGACAACAAATAAAATTTTTAAAAGGGGGAAAATCTGCAAACATTTTTATCAAAAACTATTGTCCACCCTCAAGAATAATGGAACTGCTGTATTTTGTCTTTACTGTCACAGTCCTTGTGTGTATATAGATAAAAGAGAAATGAAACTAAAGAGAACAAAGATGAGAAAAATGGTCAGAGTAGACCAAGTATACATAGGGGAGGCAACACAATTGTGAGGGCATTGAGGTATCTATTCACAAGGCATCTAAGGGAGAATAGAAACCAAAGGGGTAGAAAAGTTCTCAGGCCTTGATCAATTAAACAACAACAATGCTAGGGGCTGCTAGGTGGCACAGTGGATAGAGCACCAGCCCTGAAGTCAGAAGGACCTGAGTTCAAATCCGGACTCAGATCAAACACTTGACACTTATTAGCTGTGTGACCCTGGGCAAGTCACTTAACCCCAATTGCCTAAAAGCTAAAAAAAAAATACTAACAACAATTTATAAAACACTGATAACTACTAAACTATACACTGATTGCTGTTATAAAATTTTTGTAATATTAATCTCAACACATATTAATAACATCTTTGGTGAGAGTACCATACTTAGATAACTTGCTTTTGCAAGTGATATTCCATACTTGACCACATCTTTATCATCACCCAAATTACTAAAAGACATAGAGAATGCAAGAATTTATATGACTTTTATTGACTATTTTTTAAAGCACATTTGATTCAGTAGAACAAAATGCCTCCAATAAGTCTTAATTCCAAATTGTCTCCCTTCCATACCCCCAAATCATTCAAGATTGTTTGAAAGCTATAATACAGATAACCCTGTTCAACAACTCCTCTGATAATAAACATCAGGTGAGTCATAAAATGCGGAGACTTATGCTCCCAAAGATGTCTGCCCAATGGAGAGATCGAGCACACATTCCAAGTTGGAGAGGTTTCTTCGTGGATGGTGAGGTCTTCCAGATTTAAATGGCACAATATCATCCATTTGCAAGTAGGTGTTTCGGGCCACAGAATTCTAAAGAGGCTTTTGGGAGTGATCCATAAGTGATAGAATGGGTGACGTCAGCTACCCAGATTGTAACACAGAGCTGAATGAATAATCTATGAAGTCAGGGACAGACACACGGGACAAAGAGTACACAAATGCACATTCTTAGGTCCAGAATTAAATAGGAACATATTTTAGGCTGGGTTGCCTTCAAGAACTTAGAAAACTGTTTTAATGATCCCAAGCTTCTCTAAAAAACAAAGGTCCATGATATTAATATCACTATGTGTTCTTACATGTCTATAAGGCAAGGAACACAGTAATTTATGAAGATTTGAAAATAAGTATCACAGAGAGGGCAATGGAGAGATGGGCAGTAGATATGAACACATGCTATAACATGTAACAAGGGGAAAACTTCAAAGAAGAACAGTAAAGAAAGAAGTTATCAAAGAAATGTGCTTGAGGCTAAAGGCTATCTTGTGGCTGCAATGGTACAATGGAGTGATAAAAATAGGACCTGAGTTTGAAAAGTGGCCTTGCCACAGCTGCATGTGTGACCGAGGGCAAGTCATTTAACCTCTATGCCTTGGTTTCCTCATAAAAAAATGAGAAGGTTGGATTAGATGACAACTAATCTTTATTCCAGTTCCAGAGGAAAAAAAGAAGATGGTCTAGTCCCATTGCAAACGTGAGAGATAACGATGGCTCAAATACTCCACTGGTATCCTTGTGGTGATAGGAATGTTGGAGAAGACTTTCAGTATATTGGGAAAACCCCTTGAGACTAACTTATAGGAGGACATTAGCAAGAGCCACATAAGATAGACAGATATGCATTCTTCTTGTTATTAAGGCATTCAGTTATGTCTGACTCTGTGACCCTATGGACCATAGCATGTCAGTATTATCCACAGAATTTTCTTGGCAAAGATACTGGAATGGTTTGTAATTTTCTTCTTTAGCTCATTTTACAGATGAAGAAACTGAGGCAAACAAGGTACTTATCCAGGATCACATAGCTAGTAAGTGTCTGAGGTCAGAGCTGATCTTGGGTCTTCCTGATTCTAGGCCCAGCACTTTATCCACTGAGCCACCTAGCTATCTCCAAAGGTATGTAAAGGGGACATTCAAATTGAGGAAGCCACTATGTGAATACAAAATATGAGATAACTGTGTGGCACTCTGAAAACGTCCACAAATACCACACTAGAATGTGGAGTTCGTTCTCATAAGAGTATAGGAAATGTAATTTAATTTCCTCATGTACCCATAAATCAAATGGCAATAATTAACTTGTGAGCAAGTTTCACATAATCTTAAATATCAAAAAGAAAGAGATTTATGTTCAGAATACTGGTTTAAGAAGGACTTCAAGCAGATACCAAAATATGGAGATAACAGAATACAGTGGGAAAGATAACTGGGTTCAGTAAATCTAGTTTTGACACTAAATTTGCCACTTGCTACCTACATGATCTTGAGAAAGTCATTTTCTTTATCTGTAAAAAATGAGGGGTTGGGACTAGATGCTCTAAAGTCTCTTCCTGCTCTAAATCCTACAATTTTTCACCTGGATATTATTTGTATATTTTATTACCTGATTGACCTTAGGACTTGGTTTCTTCATTTGTAAAATGGTCAAACTATATAGGGATTCCTAATTTTTTCTTTTCATAGATTACTTTGAGAGTCTGGTAAAGCCTACAGATCTCTTCTCACAATAATATTTTTAACCTGAATAGAATAAAATACACAGTAGTATAAAGAAAACTGATTATTACTGAAATGCAACTATGAAAATATGTTAAAAAGCAAATTCACAGACCTCACATTAGGAAACACTGGACTAAACAGACTCTAAGATCCCTTCCAGTTCAAAATCAATGATCTCCTGATCCTCAGCCTCATTCCTATAAATAAAATAAACTTTAGCCATAAAGCTCAATATTCTCTCTTTAGAAAAAAAAAAAGTAAACCAAGAACTTGCCACTTTAAACCACAGCATTTAAAAAAAGAAAATCAGGTTCAAAATGATTGCCAACAGATCAGATTCTTCAAGGGTTAGCCTAACCTGCAAGATGTATTCCTACTTTTATTTATGGAAAAAAAAATACACCCTTGTGATCACCAGGCAAAACATAGCTCTGGATGACATCTGGAAGCTCAAGGCAACAAAGTTTGCTGCCAAAACCAGTTTCCTAACTGATTTCTTGTCCAAAGTTACTCTTCTAAATCAACATTTTTGTGTGTTTTTGGTTTAGTTTGGTCAAGATGTTTCAAGAGTAAGTTTCTTGCATTTTCTCAGAAGAAAAGTTGACATCCTGTTTGGGATACTACATAGCATCGAAACTTTAGATTCTAAAGTAGTGTTAATTTTGCAAAGGCCATAGTTTTCTTATCTCCAGAGAAGCATATCTTTTCTTTTTATTAGAATTTTTGTGGCTAGTACAATTTTAAAAATATCCCATTTACAATGAATCTTCCTTAGACAAATATACACCACACAAACGTTTACCTTGTGTATCATAGCAACAGCAGCAAAATATTTAGGCCCCACAAAGATTTATGCTGCAGCTTTCTTAGCCAACCTCATACAATACATTTGAAACTGATAAGAAGTCTTTCCTCTCATGCATACCTACCAGAAGGGTTAGGAATGCAGATTAGACTTTATTGTTGCAGTTAAAAAAAATGTTAATCCAGGAGGTGGGGGGAAAAATGTCTCTTATTGTGTAATATCACCTCTTAAAGGTGTATCGAATCTCATTTAAGTTCTATCGAGCTGTTATACCGTACATGTATCTGCATTTTAAAGAGCTTAAGAATCAGACAAGGCACACTGATAGAAATGACTGTCTGGATAAATCAACAAGAGGCTTTGCAGAAGAACAAGAATACCCTGGAAGAATGTCCTCAGAGGTGGTCCTTTGCCCTCACCTTCACCCTTTCTTACAAGAAAACTCCCCCTGAGGTTGTCCGGAGTAGGCCGGGTAATGTTTTAGTACTATTTTTATACAAACACAGAAAAAGCAAACTCATAAAATCCCAAACAAGCAGAAGTGTTTGAATACATTTTGGGGAAATGTATTTGGGGGAAATGAAGATCAGATTTTTCCAGGTGATAAAACTGGGGCACAGGGGCCAATTGGGCTGACATGAAACTCTAATCTTTGAGAGATTTTCACTGAATTAAAATAAGAATATAAACAAAACAGCCTATACATACAAGGTATTATTGATGGGGCATGATGACACAGTATAATGTGCAACAGTCAACATGTTAAGACTCATAATTTCAAAGTTCCTCTGGTTTCTTCAAATCACATCTGAAAGTTAAGTTCAAAGGCCTTCAGGCCTCAGGCAGGCCCTGAATAATAGAAATGTCCTATCTTAGATCAAAAAGTGGAGAAGGGGAATTTGAGAGTATTTGAGGAAAACTGTTCTAAATAGAAGCATGATGACTCACCTATCAGACATTTTGAATACACCTCCTTTTTTGAAAAAATGATGGATGAAAGACCTCTTCCTGACTGAATTTCAGTCAGAATGAAACCATCCAACCACCTTAAACTAATTATGTTTATAGATTAAATTAGGAACATTTCCAAATACACCCACCCCCAAAAGCAATATCAGTAGCAATCTGTAATCACATGATCAATAGAGAAATTTTTTCCTAATAAATCTTTTTGCTCAACAAACAGGATTCTTCCCCTCTTCCCCCCCCCACATTTCCTATAAATGCTGTCTCAAACCAAAGGCATAATTTGTGAATAATAAAAATATATATAATAGTGTCTCTTCATCACACACACACACACACACACACACACACACATGACATGTACCATGTAAATGGGAAATAATCTGAGACAGGGGGCACTAGCTGGGGCAGGGAGGGGAGTTGGGTAGAAGGCCTTTTACACAAATTGGTATTTGAGTTGAGTGTTAAAAACAAAACAAAAAAAAAAACAAAAAAAAAGAGAGAGAGAGAAGCTAGGCAGTGGAGATGAGCTGGGATAGAATTCCAGACATGGGAGTGGGGAGGGTGGGAGAATTGTTAGAGAGACATTGAGATAAGAGATAGAGTGTTGTTTGCAACGGACAGAGAATAGGTCAGTGTTATTTAATCATAGGGTATGTAGAGATGAATAAAGTGGAAGACTGGAAAAGGAAGAGGGAGCCAGGTTGTGAAGGCCTTTAAAAACTAAATGGAGAACTTCATTTTGATCCTGGGAAGAAGAGGAAGCCATAGGAATTTATTAAGTAGGAGGCTGACATGGTCAGACTTGTACTTTAGGAAGATCACTTTGGAAGTTCAGTAGAGAGACACTTGAAGCAGGAAGGCCACAGGGGCTGAGTAGGGCACTGTTCAGAAGTTTAAAAAAAATGAACGTCAAAAATGTGATTGCCTTCTAAAGTTGCCATGGTAAATTCAAGGAAAAAAGATAAAAATGCTGAAATTATGTTGAGTCTGCAGAATTAATGGTAATTTCAGCAATTCAAAAATCACTCTAGTTTTGTATGGGATTTCAAGGTCTTCTTATTTATTCTGCGGAGGTAACTACTCTCGAACATGAATCAATTTGCAAAGCCTTTCTAAGCCTTAATCCTCAACAATTCTACATGTGAATTTGTTACTGGACATTGCAGTTCTAAGTGGCCAGATTTTGAACATGCTGTTACTTCCTTAAGAACTTGAGGTCAGGTGCAGTTACAAATTTTATAAACCCACTGCTAATCATGTAGAAGCAAACCCATTCTCTCCCATCCAACAAACAGAGAGCTCTTCAACAGAGCCCCAGCATCATTCTTGTAAGTAATTCTTAGTTTTACATGACTTTTAACATCCAACCTTCTGAAAATTATGATAGACATTGAAAATTGAGGAACCGTATCCCCAGAAAGAGAGTTGCCCAAGGAAAGCTGCCCCAAAAATTCACGAATGCAGAACATTTTAAGCTGAACAAGTGTATGTATGTACATATGCATAAACATACATATACACACACACATGCTCACGTATACAGTATAAGTGAGTTAGTGAGGTAATGTCATTAGTGAGTTCATTGTGGAGCCAAGAAGTTTCTTGTCATCATTCAATTGTGTCTGACTCTTCATGACCCCATGGACCACAGCATGCCAGGTCCTTTTATCCTCCACTGTCTCCTAAAGTCTGTCCAAGTTCATGTTCATTGTTTCCATGACACTATCTATTCATCTCATCCTCTGCTGTCCCCTTCTCTTTTTGCCTTCAATTTTTCCCAAGATCAGAGTCTTTTGCAATGAGCCTAGTCTTCTTATTATGTGGTCAAGGTACTTAAGGTCAGCTTTCAGCACTTGATCTTCCAGTAAGTAGCCTAAATTAATTTCTTTAAATATTGATTGATTTGAACTGGGTTCAATTCCCTACCTCTGACAGGACTACCCATAGAGAAAGTCATTGAAACTCTCAGCTTAAATTGAAGACAATATTGTGCTTGCTATGGTAGAGGGAGTTTCTTATTCTAGTAAATTAAGAGATCCAACTGTTATCCACACACATACACAGAGATATGCATATATAAGTATGTATGTAGGTATGATGCATGTGCATTTATAAGCTTCAGTTACCAACATGCATGTATACATATACATATATGCATACATAAGCTTTATATATATAAACTTCAGTTACATATACATATACAGTTATATTTCTATAAGCTTCAGTTACAAGTATATGTATATATAAAACCTATAATAGATTAATAAACTATGTGTATATATGTGTGTATAGAACAAATACACACGCAGATATACATGTATACCTTATATTCTATTATCTAGGAGAAACTAATTTTTGTTATAACCCATATCAAGAAATTGCATTTCATGATTTATTTTGGTATGAGTTAAGTGGAATGACATTACCTATGTACGTTACTCAGTTTTCAATGATAAACACACCCAACATTCTTGTAACACAGACATGGCATATCACAGCTTGTTCTACCCTGCAGGGAAAGTCTTTAAACAAACTTTTTTCCCCCCACCAAAACAGATTTATATACAGCATTTGTCTGGGAAGGGGTGTGTGTGTGTGTGTGTGTGTGTGTGTGTGTGTGTGTGTGTGGGAGAGGGAATAAGAAGAGAAATGAGGATTAAATAACAAATTCATATAATGCAATTCTCCGACTAATTATGACTCTCTGAAAAGTTTTTTAGACCGAATCCTTAGGTCACATCATTCCCATCTTCTATGACCAGGGTTTTTACTTTTCTTTTTGTCATGAAAAACCTGGCAGTCATGGCAGTCTGGTAAATCCTATGGACCCCTTCTCAGAATAATATTTTTAAATCATTGAAGGAAATGTTACATTTCAGTGAGAGGTTAGAAAAAATAAAGGTGCACTTATTTTTTTCCCACACAAGTTTATGGACCTGCTTTCCCCTCCCCCCCCCCAAAATCTATGTATCCTTTGGATAGTAGGAATTTTTGGACACCAGGTTAAGTGCCCTCTTCTGTGAGAAGTTTTCAACAAGCAATAAATGAGCCACACACAGATAAACTCTATTATATTACTACTCTGTTATATTGCTGGCTATTATATCACTACATGGGAAACACAAAATACAATAAAACAAAACCACCTCTGAGAGGTATGCTGTGTTATCTATGTGTATACAACAACAGGAACCTACTGAACACATTTCATTTAGAAAGAATGAACGAAGGAAGGCAGGAAGGAAGAAATGAAGGAAGAGAGAAAGGGGAGAGGGAGAAGGGGAGACATTTGTTAAGAATCTACTATGTGCCAGGTACTAAATGCTTTACAGATATTGTCACTCTTGATCCTTACAACAACCCTAGGAGGTAGGTACTATTATTATCCCCATTTTACAATTGAAGAAACTGAAGCAAACAGAGATTAGGTGACTTGCCCAGGGTCACCCACCTACTAAGTGTCTGAAGCTGGATTTAAACTCAGGTCTTCCTGATTTCCCACATCACCTAGCTTTCTCTTAGTAAACTATCTGACTTTACAAAGGATGGAAAATAGAAGAGACAATAATTGATATTAACAACTATTGACCAGTGCTAAGGAATGAAATGAGGATACAAATGAGGATAGTGATCTAGAAAGCTCAAAATGTCCAAATGGACTCTGACCCTGGCAAAGACCCGTATCATGCAACCAGCAGGAGCTCAGTCCCCATTAAGTGCAGAAGGAAGCACCATAAGAACATTGAGGATACAGCGAGTCTCCCTTTGTATAATTTCCTCCTTATGCCAGATGGTATAAGAAACCTGGTATTTAAATTCTAGCTTTGCCACTTACTAAACTGCGCGTCTTTTGGTAAGTTACTTAACTGTCCTGTGTTTCACTGATAATATGGAGATGCTATTACTTGCAAAGTTTCGTGTAAGGAGAGTGCTTTGTTAATTGTAGAATACCAGGCATACCTAAGGTAGTATCATTATTATCATTTATATAATACTTCAAGGCTTACAAAAATCTTTGAAAATTTTGTCTTACTTTATCCTCACAACACCTCTGGAAGGTAGGTCCTCTTATTATTCCCACTTTACAGATAATAATAAGGGCAGGTAGCATTTATATAGCACTTATGATGCGCCATGTGGGCAGCTAAGCGGCACAGTGGATAGAATATTGGGCCTATAGTCAGAAAGACCAGAGTTCAAATGCAACCTCAGACACTTACTAGCTGTGTGACCCTGGCCAAATCACTTAACCTCTGCCTGAATAAACCTAGAGAAAGAAATAGCAAATCACTTCAGTTTTTTTGCCAAGAAAGCTCCATAGGCAATTTGTCCAAAGGGTCACTGAACAAACAACAAATGTGCCATAAACTGTGCTAAGCGATTTATAAGCATTATCTTATTCAATCCTCACAACAAACCTGACAGATAGGAGCTATTTTTATCCCCATTCTACAGATTAGGAAACTGAGGCAGGCAGAGATTGAGTGACTTGCCCAGGGTCACACATTTAGCAAGTGTTTGAGGCCAGATTTGAATCTGTCTTCCTGACTCAAAGTCCAACATTTCTTCCCTTTCCCACATTATATGATCTCACAAGTCTGAAGTTTGTAGAAGTCTCTTTAGCATTAAAAGTATTCCCTCACGCAATCCTTAGCAGATCTCTAAGGCCATATAGATAGCATTTCCCCTCCACTCTATTGTGATTAGTAAAAATTCCCAATGTGCTGCTGCGACATTATATTCTCCATTCCTCTGTGAATGTCGCACAAGTGCACAGTGATATAAACATGGCTGTACTCATCATATGGGTACATACATACCCCAGATACCTACACTTGAAATGGCTTTGAATCTCTTAGTCAAATAATCATTTCCTTCTAAGACAGGGCTTACTGAAGTGCGAACAATCATAAAAGGATCATCAATGATGATATAGACATCTTCTATCTGTCTGGCAAGAGTTCAAAAAGCCACTTAATGAAAATTGCTACCATCACCCTCAACAGAAATTGATGAGAAGTCACAGTTGTAGGAAGAAACTCTTTGTGTAGAAGAAAAGGGAAGGTACGAAATACCAGGACCCCTGCCCTGACCCCATGCCTTAGGTGGTCCTGCGTTCTGGAAACCTTGGACATCATATGAAGAGAAAAATTATGAATTGAGCCATTAGGCATAATCCATTTTCCTGGAATAGCAGACACTAAGCATTGTGAATAGATAGGAGGTAGAGTAGAAGATTCAATATTTAGCAGTCAGTGATTGCACAAATTACATGGAATTGGAATATGAGTGGTTGAGTAGATTATTTCATTCCATATAGATTGGAGCACTTATCATAGGCATAGTTGGCATTGACTGATACTGATTCAATGATTTTTCTGTAATACAAAATTTCTGGGAAAGGTTGTTGATTATACTATGATAAATTGGGAAAATACAGAAGTAGATTTGAACAAAATGTTCGGTGACATAGTTTGAAACAAAGATGGTTGCGGAATTCAAAGCATTTCACAGAATCATAGGATCTATGTGTTACAAGGGATTTTAGGGTTAGCTAGTCCATGGTCCTGCTTCTGATCCAATACTGAAATCTCTTCTATAATATCTCTGACAGGTGGGTCACTCATCCTCTGCTTGAACACTTCCAAGAACAAGGAATTTGTAATTTTGCATAGTGCCCTATTCCATTTGGGGACACTTTTCATATTTAGGAAAGTTCTTATGTTAAACCAAAATCTTCCCACATAGATTTTGGGGAGGGTTGTGGTCCTAATTCTGCTTTTTGGACCTGTATGGAATAAATCTAAATCCCTCCTTCAATTTGATGACCTTCAAACACTTTGAACAGAAACATTACATCTTACCTAAGATTTTCTCGGTCAGGTTAAATATTTGCAGTTCCTTCACTTACACCTTTAGAAATTGAACCATTAATACCTCAGCTACTAAGAATATTCAATTAATTCTTGTCTGATTCCTTGGAAATAGGAGGCTTTACTAACCACTCAGTTCAAGAGTCATATAGTTTGTTGTAGCAGAAAACTGTTCCGGATTTGAAGTCAAAAGACCTAGGTTCAAATTCTAATAGCATATTATTATTAATATGAACCTGAACAATTTCCTTAATCTCTTCAATTTCCTCATATGTATAAAAAGAGAACAGATAAACCTGGGTCTATAGCCTTGCCTTTGGCCTCATGAATTTCACCACTGACCATTCCACTCATGAAAACACAAGTGTTGACAAGTAGCATTAATATTAGCTCATCTACTAAACAATTTATATTGTATTAAATTACAACAAGAAAATATTTTGTTTCCAAATGACTTCATGCAAAGGATCTGAAACCTTCCACAGAGTAAATGTTCATATAATTTCAGACACTGGCCAATTTTCAAAAGTAATTAAGTGAAAGCCATTTCAAAGTGAATATTCATAATGTAAAGGCTTTCTCTGCCACGGCTTCTGCCTTTTCCCATAAATTATTTACACTTTAAGGTATTTTATTCTTCTACATTTCTTATTTTCCTGTTCACTGATGCAGATGTGCTGGATGCCTTGTGATGATTTTATGCAGAATATATGGAAATAATTATACACCCATACCGGCAAAATTGTGGTTTTATATGCTCTGGTGAACTGTGGTTTCGGCTTGGGCTGCTGTCATTCATAATCTAGGAAGTGGTTACTTTTGTTTTTTAGTTTTAAGTTCAAAATAACAAAATCTATGACATTGCATTAACCTCTTTCCATTGATATTTAAAGCAAGGATGAAATAATCCTCCAGTAACTGAGTAAAGCTGCTTCACAGTGAACTTTGCAAATGTTTCAGGATTCTATCGAGTCCATTGTTACAGACTGAAGGTATTCATTGCACACACACTAAACAGATTGAAGGAAGCTGGCAAAGCATGGGTTTCCCCCTTTAATCA
The DNA here is from genome assembly GCF_003287225.1 of Phascolarctos cinereus. Classification (NCBI taxonomy): domain Eukaryota; kingdom Metazoa; phylum Chordata; class Mammalia; order Diprotodontia; family Phascolarctidae; genus Phascolarctos; species Phascolarctos cinereus. Next base: position 99,101,962 of record NW_027556402.1, on the reverse strand, counting down.
AACACAGAGGGAAAGAGAGAGAAAAACTTCATGAATCTTGAATGGTATTCCAGGAAAATCTCTGAAATACCACTAAAACAGTCATGTAACTCAAAATGAGGTTGAGGAACATAATTCTCTCTTGAAAACTTTATTTTGTTAAAACATATGAATTTGTTTTTGAGAATGCTTATCTAAAAGGCCATTAAAATATGAAAAGAACTAGTCTTCCTATCTTACCCAGGCAGAGGCCAGTCATGGGCTTGATCCCAGATATGCACAGGGAGTTTTGAGTTGTTGTGTTTCCAACTTGGGTCAGTGTGCCCTTTGTTAGACAACCTGTTAACAACTCACTCAGCGGGGTTCATCATATTAATGCTGAACTCAATTAGTATGGGATCCCCAAGCAGCTTGGCCCACAGCTCAGAACTCCAGAGACTATGATATCTACCAGCCTCAGGCTTCCTGACAACAGGAACTACAAAAACAAGCCACCACTGGAGTTAAAAGCTGTCTTGCTCAATTCACCACATTAAAATTAAATGAGATAATATATGCAAAGCATTTTGTATACCATAAAGTACTATACAAAATATTATTTTTTATTATTATATATAATGACTCACAAAAATGCAAAAATCAAATGAAATCAGAAGGTTTGTCACTAAAATGGCAATCACTCAGTAGAGTACCCTTGACCTCTACGTACAGAGCTCACTTATTCAATGGAAATATACCACATGTACTCCTGTAGTACAGCAAAAGAGAAGAATATTTCTCTACTTAGATAATGGGGAGTAGCTACTAACAAGGTCTATCACTATTACAGCATTCTAAAATTATGTGGAAATTAAGATACTAGCAGATAGGAGCTCTCAGTATTATGAGTTCACTAGGACTGATGACTCTTATTCATCAGAAACAGCTAATCAGATTTCCAAAGAACATTAACTAACTATGTACATATTACTCTCAATAGAACCAGCGAAGTGTATTGGAAAGGCCACTGAATTTAAAATCAGTATACCTATTTTTGATTCCAGATTCACCTATTTGCTTTCTGCATGAACTAGGGTAAGCCAAGTTTAATGTCTTGGCCTCAATTTCATTTCTTTGGAGTAAATGATCTCTGAAGTCTCACCCATCTATTCTAGATAATTCAATAGAATCATATGGATTCTATTGAGTCCAGTGTTACAGACTGAAGGTATTCATTGCACACACGCTAAACAGATTGAAGGAAGCTGGCAGAGTACATAAATAATCAAATGATGCAATATTTGTTTAAAAAAACATTCAGCACGGTGTCTGGAACATAGCAGGTGCTTAACAAATGCTTATTCCACCACTACCACTGCCAATAATGAACAAACTGAGATAAAGGGAAATGGATCTCTGTTCTAGAGGCCTTTAATACAAAATGAACTGCAATAACTGTGGTATGTATTTATTTATAAACAAGTGTAGGGCATTTGGTAGATTTAAAATTTGCTAACATGAAAATAAAATTTGCTAAGAAGTGGGAAGGACATGGTATAATGCCAAGAAAGAATGTCACTGAACATAAAATGTCATTGAATAGCGAGGAGACCAAGAAAGAGCACGTTCAAAGGTTTTAAATATTGTCCTACAGAAAAAGTACATTTTGGGAGTTGCTGACTTTGCTACTATGTCCATTCCCTGTGTCTCAGATCAGGGAATCTGATTCTAATTTTGTTCACTCTGCCTTTACTGAGGGGGTTTAATTGGATCCCTGTACAGTTAGATACATCTTTACGATTAAGACACAGGACAAAATATATCTACACTATTTCTGTAGTTCACAGCTGTGGATCCAGTTCTAAGAATTCTCTATCTTCCGCTCAAATTAACTTTAGGCCAACTTAACATTGTCATAAAGTTCCACACCCATCAGGAAGTCACAGTTAACCACCTTTTTCCTCTTTTTATTTTTTTGGTTGGTAAAACACTATACTATTCTTGTTCTTCTGCCTCTCTGATTACTCCTCTGCTTTTTTTTTTTACCAGTTTGTCTTCTTCCTTCTGCCTAAAGTGAAATGTCCACCAAAGTTTTGTCCTTGGAAGCTCCTCTCTTTTGTTAATATTCCCTCCCATAGCTTGAACTATGGCTAGCCTCCAGATGGCTCACAAATATGTACCTCCCTCTCTTGCATCTGCCCCAAGCTCTATATTCGCATCTCCAACAGGGAGAAGTTAGGGAAGACATCTCAAAGACAACAAGGCCAGTTTCTCTTGTCTTTGCTCCAAATAACAGTACTTTTGACTTCATTATCCAGCCAACATTTATTCAGTTTCGTATATATGTAAAAATAGAGTATCACATTTGACTTTTCCTCACCTTTTCCATGAAATCAGTAGCTGGGTTTTGTTGATTTTACTTCTTCAATGTCTCTTCCTTCTTTTCTATTTTCACCACCAATGCCCTGGTTTACACTGTCATTACCATTTCTTTGGATGATTGCAATGGCTAGTACAAAGAAGTCACTAAATAAATGCTTGTGGAACTGCAATAGAGTGCTTTCTTCACTTGTTTTCATTCCTTTCCTCTCTCCTCCCCTCTTTTCTACCCTTCACACCACTATTAACCCTTTTTGTTCATAGATATGTACTTATGTGATTCTTCCACTCAAAACTCATTAATAATTTTCATTTATATTTGTCAGAGAAAATAATTTTTTGCTTGATTCTTATATTAACTTGTAGGCATGCTACTATACATGTGTATTTATATAAAATGTGTATTACATATTATATATAATATATGTATATTATATATGTGTATATAATATATGTGTATACATATATATGAAACTTCTATCAATATTCATGTGGGTTTCTTTGATCAAAGTTTACAGTTAAAAAACATGTACATGCAAGTGCATGTCAGATTACCAGATATAGTTTTGGATTTTAAAAATACTTGTTAAATCTCAATATCCAATGGCAGAAATATAATTCGGCCTCATACTTTTCCTAGATAGTCAAATTATGGGTTGAGTAAAACAGCATGCCAGTATTCATTTCAGGAAGGTGACAATTCCAAATCAAAAGATATCACAAATAGTTATATGACCAGAAAAGAAAGTGGTCCAGTCATTGAGCAAAAGTGAAGATTAACTGATGGTTAGACAGTGTGTTCTACCTTTAACCAATTAATGTCCAACCATCTCCCTCTTGTATTTGTATGATATTAAAAAAAAAAAATCTAAAGTAAGATCCCCAGTAGTTAGAGTGGACTTTCAGTAGAAAAGTCATAGGATATAAGCAAGAGTTGAATTTGATGAGGAGGCATGCACAGGTATGATCTATGTTACCATTGTTCACATCAATGCATGTCTTTTCTAGTGCCTAATTCATTCTTTACACACTGCCAAAGTAATCTTTTGAATGCATAACTCCATTATATCACTTTCTTGTTCAATGACAACAAAAATCTCGTAGTTCCTTAATGCTTACCAATTCTAAGACTTTCAGGAAGAGAAAACAATATTTGATTTCTCAGTTTCACATATTTTCCACCCAACTCAATGGGGCTTTACTTTTTCAATTTAAAGATCAACTTCTTCCAGGATATACTCTGGCTGCCCTTCAAAATTGCAACTTTACATTTCTTTTTAAGTTCTTATACTTTGTTGTCTTTTGAGGTATCTTCAAAAAACAGACAGTAATGAAACCTGGGCAAAGCAGAAACTGCAATTATCTGAAATAACAAAAACCAAACCAAACCAAGTAAAAACCCTCTTTATAAAGGGGTGAGTAGTAACCTGGACATCTCCCTTCCCCTCACAGAAGCCAGAGGAAATGTTTCTTTTGTCAAATAGTGTATCCTTTTAAATGCTTTTTTATCGACAGTACTGTCTTATAGGCAATTTCACCTCATCTTTCCATCTTGTCAAATTTGCATGGATTCAGGTGAAACCTTACCACCAAACACCTCTTCCTACTCATTTTCCTCCTCTTCCTCTTTTTTCCTCCATTTTCTTCTTCATTCTTCCACTTTTTTACTGGTATTGATTCTAAGCATGTATTTATAGGTCATTACTAATTTAAAACCTTGTGAAAATTATTTGTTTGAAGGTCATGATTTAGATTGACTAAAGATGTAATACATGAATGTAAAATGCAATAGTATTGTGTTATAATAAACAATGCATATGATAAAGACAAATAAGTATGGAGAGATATGAATTGATGCAAAGTGAAGAAAATTATACACACAACTACAACAATGTAAATTAAATGAACGTTAATTAATCATTGCACTCCCTCCCCATCACACCCTTTAATGGTCAAAATGGAATTCTGTGAAACCAAGCTTGACGGTAAAAAGGAGATATGATAATGTATCAACTCTGACTTCTTTACAAAGGTAAGAGACTATATGTAATAAAGACTGTATATAATGTTAGATTTTTTTCATATGTTGGTTATTTTTGAGGAACTGCTTCCTTCCCCCCCCCTTTAAAACATAATTTTAAGTGTATATTTAGCTATATGAGCTTTATAGACTCTTAGGAATTATGGCTTCCCTATACTAAAAAGAGACTGAATGACCATAAAATTCACAAGGGATAGAGAGAGCCCAGAAATGTTGAAGCTCTCTATGGAGAAGGAGCATGGGATATGAAAAAGGGGTACATGCGGCAACAGTCAATCAAAAGTAGAGTACACTGCTATGCCAGACTAACCTTAAGTATGAGTAGCTGTGCCTCCCTTTGTTTGTTGAACTCCTGACAGAGTCATAAAGCAAAGCTTGGACAGAACTTGCCTTGCTGTGTACACTACATGCTGCTGCTGGGACCTGGTGAATTTATTCACTCTCCTGTCACCTCCTTCCACACAGTGACCCATCTCCATCCCACTCCCAACCTTATGTTTGACTGGTAAACCAATATGATGTACTTTTTGGGAGTTTTTTCTGTTCTCTTAAGTTATATTTATTTGCTACTTGTACTTCTAATGGGTTTTGTCTGCAGATAAATATAATCTATTTTTTTTCTATTGCAATCTAAGTGTTTGTTATAAAGGGTGGGATAGGGAGGGAGTGCAATGATTAATAAGAATTTACAGAATAAACTAAAGGACAGAAAAAAAATGTCTATTCAACAGTTAGGGAAAGAAATGATGTCTTCCCTAATCTGGGAACTCTGAGCTTTACTAACTTTATTTATTAGTAAGGGAAATGGATAACATGAGCCAACAGAGCCATTATCATGGGCTGTTAAAAAAATAAATAAGTTATGTTGAGGTCTTTAATAGAACCTATGGAAGTGGGAAGGAGGGGGTTCTCTGAGAATGGGAGGAGAAATGGACATACAGGGAAATATGTAAAATAAAAGATCAATAAAATTATATATTTTAAAACATAAATTTTTAAAATCTTTTTGACTACTTATCCATCATTTCATGATTTGTAGTGTTTTTAGACATCTGTACTTAATTACTATTAGCACTTATACCTAAAGTAAAAGCAACATATTGAAATTTACACTTAACTCAGATGAAAAATAGTGATAAAAAAATGTAATTAAATATCTGAGGTGAAAATGGGAGGGTATACCCTGCTGGAGAATGGCATACTCATAATTTTCAGTGTGGTGTCTTTCTACTGTTCCATAATTATCCCCCTTTCAGCTCTCAGTGTTACCAGTGAGGCTAAGGGGATATCTGATGGTGGACCAGCTAAAGGACAGACAAGACAGAAGCAGGGGGAATGGAGAGAGAAGAAAAACTAATGAAAAAAGTCTGAAAGAAAGTAAAGTATGAGAACTTAAAGGGGCATGAGAAAGAAAAAAAAATAAAGTAGCACATCTGATGCAGCATCAGGGGAAGGAATATGCCACAAACATTATGCCACATGCCCCTAACTTCAGTTAATCCCAGTTGCTTCTACTGGAAAACTCCAGAGGGACACTGGATACCAGCAATCCTCATTACTGGTTACTGGGTCATTTCTGACAATACCTAGTTTGGTCACTCAAATATGCAGGGATATTTAAGGATTATGACACATTATTCCTGTTTCTTGAAACCTCAGACATAAATTTGGTCTTAACCAATATTACATGAAAAAATTTTACAGGAAATCCATAAGCAAAACAAAATGAGGAAAAGATGCAAGGAATATGCAAAAATGGGTCCCAGAAAGGGATTGCACAAAACATATTTTGGATGCTAAAAAATGAAACATGAGAAAATTATAATATAAAAAAATAAAGGCTTGATCATTCAAAGTAGATTCTAGTTAGAGGGCAAAAATAATGTTTTGAAAAATTGCAACAAAAAGTAAGATATCATTTACTGATCATAATTTAGCTAAATATTTTTTAGGACAATTTAATATATGTATGATAAAAGTCTGTGGTTGCTATTTATACCACATATAACACACTTAAATTTACTAAGACCACAAGAACAAGTAGTAGAGATTGGATAATGACACTCATATTTAGCTTAGAAAACATCTAAAGAAAAAGGAAATTATTTAAATAAGGTTATAAGGTAAGTGCAGAGAGATCTAAACAGTGTAGTGCAAAAGTCTAAGTCAGAAATCCTTAGTCTGGGTTCTGTGAACTTATTTTTTTTAAAATACTGGTTATTTCAATATAACTCCTTTAGTAATCCTATGTGATTTTATGTATTTCAAAACATTATTCTGAGAGGAGTCCATAGCCTTCACCAAATGGCCAAAGGGATCCCTCCCCCCCATCACAAACACACAATTAATATTAAGAACTTCTGGTCTAGAGGATACACATACACACACACACACGTGTATACACGTGTATACATATATATGTATTTACACATGTAAGCACATGCGCACATACACATATATTCACAGAACATTATTCAATATGTGGGGGAAAAAACACATAAGCATGCTCCATAATAATGACTTTACTAGAAAGATACAGTACACGATTAGAAAGCTTCAGCCCATGAGAGGAGAAATGTTCCTAAAATTCTAAATCTTCATTTGGCTACAAACTTTAAAAGACTCTTTTATGACTGCCTAATGAAATTATCCCATCAATTAAGCACAGAGGAATTTATGAAAGGCAGATACTCTGCGGTCAACATCTACAAATATCTTCTCTTAATTCCTTGGGCATAAGGGTCTAGAAAAAAAAGGTTTAATCTTCTTATCAATTCTCAAATATCACTAACAGATGGTCATTCTTAACATCAATATGTAAAAGTCTGGACTACAGTGGTACAGGTATGCTACCTAAAACATAAGAAACATCAAGACAAGATTTTAAGTGATATTCCCTGGCGTCTAGCTTATAGACTATTCTGTAGAGTAGATCTTGAAGTACTATGTGTAAATATATGACTACACAAAAATATTCTTATTCTGAATAAAATTGTATTTATAATAGCAATGAATTGGGAGGGATTTGGAATATAGTAACTAGTCATTTTATGAAATAAAAGCTCTTCAACAGCCTGCAGCTGTAGTATCTTTCTTAGTGAAAGAGAAAATTTTAAAGGTAGGCAAAGTTTCTTCACCTGCAGCTTGCCACCATCATACCAATGTAAATCTTGACAATACTGGCTTGTTGATTAGACAAGTAAGTATTGGAGTACATACTGTGTGCCCAGAATCATACACTAGACTCCTGGGAGCAGAAAAGCAGCACTTCCACACATGCCAAGCATATTATCTCTCTGATGGGGACAGGAAAAGGGAATGGAGCTATGATTTCATTGGTATAAGGAGCCCCTGGTGAGAAATTTTATCTACCAGTTTAGGTCAGCACCTTCTCTGCCACTGCTTATCTTAGAGCAATGAGAGGTTAAGTGATTTACCCAGAGTCATACTATCCCTACGTGTCAAAATGGAATTTGAACTCTGCTCTTCTTAGCTCCAAGGCCAGTTATTTACACACTATGCCTCTTATACAATTGATCTAGAGGACAACTAACATTTACTTTAAAAAACTGGAGAGAAATGACCAACATGGGAATATATAAACCAATATGACAAAGTGTATATGTATAGAGTATCTGTATATCACGGCTAAAAGGGCAGTGATAACAAGAAATGATTGGGATAGGAATAGTTAAGAAAAAAGATTCTTGGAGGAGGTGTTATGACTAGATATTAAAGGAGGTGAGACAGATTTATATCTATCTATCTATTTATAGATAGATATAAATCTGTCTCACCTCCTTTAACAGCTATATCTATATCCATATTAGACAGACAGACAGATAGACAGATAGAAAGATAGGTAGATATCCATATAGATACAGGCATAAGCATAAAGGAAAGAGGAGGACATTTCCATGATAAAGAAAATACCCTGGCAATTTGAAAAAAATGCAGGTTTGGCTGAAACATAGAACGCATTGGGAAGTAGAGAGGTAAGATGGGAGAAGGAGGGGAAGGACAAAGGAGAGGGAGAAGAAAGGGAAGGAAAGGGAGGAGGTGAGGAAGAGGAAGAGAGGGAAAAGAAGACGGAGAGAAAGAGGGAGAGGGAGCGATAGAGAGAAAGAATGAGTAGTGGCAAAGTGTTAAAGTTCCTCATACAGTAGTCTAAATTTATTGTTCAGATTCAATGTAAGCTGCTTCAGGTTACTGAGTTGTGTTCTGCCATAATGAAAAGAGTAAGTGAAGTAGACCTAATCTGGTCTAGGGGTTCTCCACCAAGGTAAAAATTTCAAGGATGTCTGTGAACTTGGATGAGAGAATTTATATATTTATTTGTTGTAACCTCCAACTGAAATTTAGCATTTCTTTCCATTTGGAATGTAGGTGTTAAAGGAAGTGTAGGAGGTCCATAGGCTTAGTCAGATGGCCAAAAGACGTCCATGATACACTAATAAAAATTAAGAACACCTGCAACAAACAGCTTCAAGGAAGTTTTGTATCACTTGTTACAATTTTCTTAGCTTCAGAAAAAAGTGAGAAGGCTTTGATGGCCTAGTGCAAAATATTCATTTTATAAATGAGGAAATCCCTGCCAGGAAAAGTTAGGTCCTTTGGCCAAGGTCTTGCAGTTATATGTGCAGAATTGGAACTGTAACCTATGTCTACTAATTCCCAGTTTAGTGCTTCCCCCCACTATACCATGCTATCTTTTAAGTGCAAAATCACCTTCCAATATACCAGTAACAAACTTAAGTACAAAGATGTTTGGAGATAGCTTTCCCAAAATTCTGGAGAGCAAAAAATGCTCCATGAATCAATCATCAGGCTTAATTCCTTATCCATGATGAAAATCTGGAGCCAGGAGGAAGAAAGACAAATGTGGTTCTAGTGCTGCTTAGTTCCCTGCTTGCTACATTATCCCAGAAGAATAATGTAATTCAGGTATTCGGGATCTGACACTAGCTTAAAGGAAGAGAAAAAGGATGTTTTCCATTACTTAGAAAAGGGATTCAACATGTAATTTCACTGATATATAGAACTTTGGAGTGAGAAAACTCTCTCTACAGAAGTAGGACAGTCAGTACCTTCTCTGCATTTCAAGTCTTAGAGAATTGCCTACGGCAAGGAGTGGTTAAGTGACTTGTCCAGGACTTCACATACTGTATTGTGTCAGAGGTGGCATTTGAACCCTAGGCTTCATGGCTTTGAGGCCAGTTTTCTCTGTACTATGCAATACTTCTTATCGTGACCTGAAAGCTAGAAGAGATGGAAGAAAATAAATGTAAAATATTTTTTTAAAAAAAGGAGAAAGTGGAAAATCAAAAGAATTAAAAGAAAGACCATTTTATGAAAGCAGAGAGGTAAAGTCAGAGGACAAGTATAAATCTATTTCAAATAAATTATCAATGAGTTGTTTGTGAACTGGGCCAGAAAACTAACAGCCATATCAAAGATCATGTCCATATGAAAATACATTTTGAGTTTTAAATGAATGACTTACAAAACAACTTTTGCATATGATGATCATTACCATATGCCTTATCTTCCCAACTATTTGCAGGCAGAATATATGCTATATGTGGGCAGCTATATGTGTCTTATACTTCTTTGTTTATCTGTAATGCCCACAATGCCTTCACCAAGGTACAACATATGATGTGCTCAATAAATATTTGCTGCATAAGAGTCAAGACCACAGGTTAAGACTGCCTTAGGACTCATATGAACAACTCTGAGTCCCAAGCCCAAGAAGAGCATCTCTGGACCTTTGTGTTCCGGGCTTGCCTTATCACTGGAAATCAGAGTCTTTTTAAACAAAAAGGAGTAATGAATATGACAAGATGTCACCTATTGGCTGAATAGATGGTATAATCAATATATAGTCTTAAAACATTAAATGGTAAAATAATATAAGCTAAGAAACTATTTATAGGAAATAGCTAAAAAAGGAAAAATCTCTAAATAATCTGATTTTTCCTCTATCTAATTCCAAATGTTTTAGTCAAGAGTTTTCCCATTTTCAAGAAACTACAGCTGATATAGAAATGTCTCTGGCTAGATGACAGAAAGAAGGATGAGGTTGGACTTATTTCTAGTGGAATATTTTATCTCTTTGTTCCATAGCTGAAATTTATACCTGTGAAAAAAATATTGGAAAGCTAAATAGAAATGGGAATATATATTAAAAAAAATCAATCACATGCCAAGCTCTTATAAAGAACACTGGAAATGGATTCTGAGGAGCCATTTGGTACTGAATCCCACCTCTGACAACTGCTACAGCTTTGAGCATTGACAAGTCACAACCGCTCTGAGTCCCAGGTTTTTCATCTTTAAAATGGGTATAAAATGGTATAATGAGAGTACCTACCCAAAATGTCGTGGTATAGCTTAAATGACAGCTTTCTTCATAAATGTTGGGTTGTGCAGTAAATACAATGCTGGACCTGGGATCAGGAAGACCTAATTTCAAATACAGCTTTAGATTGTTATTAGCTGTGTGACACTGGGCAAGTCACTTAATCTGTAAAATGGGGATAATAAAATTATTTATCCCACAGAGTTGTTGTGAGCATAAAGTGAGATGTACATAAAGTGCTTAAAATGATATATATTATTGTTATTGTTATTATTATTATTATTATTAGTGTGCATCACTAGAAACAATATAAGGACTGAAATTAGATTTTTGAATTTATATTTTTTCACATTTCCCAATAGCCTAATGTTTTTCCAGCTAACATGTCAGTACATGCCACCAAACTGTTATTTGCTATTTTTACTTAATATTTCAAAGGGTATTTATTTTTTAGCACATAAAATAAAAATCTAAGGTCGATTTTTTTAAAGTGTACATATATATATATATATGTATGTATGTGTACATGTGTATATGTATATTCCTAAATAAAATAACTGATTATTGTTAAACTAAAATTCAGCTTGCATCTACTTCTCAAAAATGAACAAGGAAGTAAATCTCATCTAAAAGCCACTATACCAAATTGTCCAACATTTGAAACAAAGGTGCCATAACCTTTCCATGTGTAATCAAAATTCTTGAATTAGTCTAGCATGTTGTACTATGCCAAACTACAGATAACACACAGAATACAATGAGCCAGATCAGAGAAGCAGTGATTAGCACTCAAAGCATTTTTTTTTTTTAGGAATAATCTCAATAGAGAAAGAAACAAAACAAAACAAAAAATCCATGGGAGAATAAGACCAACAATAGAATGAGAAGCAATTTAATTAAGCATTAAGAGCACTTAGTTTCCCATATAAAATGGTCAAAATTAAAATAGTTCCCCCAAAAGGGTCTAAATTTTGACATTTATCAGTAACACGTAATTGCAGAAATTTGCGGTTGGCACTTAAATGATGAAGATATAGAGAAGACAGAACACTAAGGAATGGAAAGCCTGGAAGGGAAATTCCCCTACAGTTAAAAAGTATGGGATATTTGGACAACCTTGGTAGTTGTTTTTATTCTTTTATCAGTGAGAGGATTAAAACACCTTCAAACCATCACTCATCAAATTCCAGAAAGAAAGGAAAATATTTGTGTCAGAATACTGCTCAAGATTGCTTCTAAAGAGTCTCTCCCAAAAGATGTGTCATCTACTTTAATACCTTCCCTTTCAGGTATTGGAAAGTCAAGTTTTGGCATGAATCTTGTCTCTCTTTTAACAATTCAATGGATTTCACATACTCTCCCCCTCCCTCATAAAACTCCTAATTACATTTTCCATGATTTCATCTGAGCATTACCGAGTAGAATACACACTTCTGACAATGTATCAGGGATATATTTTAATGTCCTTCCATTTTCTTATTTTTATATTTATTAACTATTATAAAAGGACAGTCTCAGTCTCATCAACAGTTAACAAATAGCACCATTTGGAAGGTTTGGGGCCAACCAGAATTCCTTCCAATTTGGCCTCACTTCTTTGTATTCTAAGATGACTACAGACACAACAGCCTCATTTGCCTTCCACAAGGAAAAAAAAAATACTTTAGCATAAATCTTCAGCTCCCTTAGCCAGACCTGATTTATTAGCATTTGGGATAACTCAAATATTCTTTCAAGGTGAGGAGATGACAGCTCTTAATCCCTCTTTTGAATAGCTATGGGCCCACATTTAAAAGCAAGGGAAGGTACAATCCAGTTATTTCCATAATGGTTCACATCCATCTGCTCTTAAACAATAGAAAGGCTTCTATTAACAAGAGTTGAATGACATATACGAAGACCAGATACTGGACCCTCAGCCAGATCACAGTGTTGTTTCAGGGCCAAGAATTACTCTTCTCTTTACTTCTATGCTACAGAAAGCTGCAAAAAAACATCTGTAATACCTGATCCCACATGACTAGGGTTATGGTCATTAGCTGTCTTCACAAGCATGCTTTTCTCAGATTCATGCTTTATATATGAAGTTCTTCAACTATGATTCAATATTTTAGGAATTTATATTTTTAGATAATATTTTGATATTTCAATATGTTTTGATAATAGTTTAAAAACTGATTTTGTTTGTAAGTCTGTGTATTTTATTTTATGCATTTAAAAACATTATTTTGAGAAAAGATCCCTAGGCTTTACCACACCACAAAGGGGCTGCACAGGATTAAAAAGATTTAGAACCTCTGCTCTAGATTAATATTTTATATCCTGCACATGCACATTCAGTAGGGGAAGGGCTCACTAGTGAATTTTCCTGATCCACTATTTATATGGCTTTTCAGTTTTATTTTCTCTCTTCAATTTCAGCCCTTCACAGTCCAAATTGGGAAAGTACTTTGAAGCTAATAAGCTGCTCATAATTGGGCATGAAGCTGTCAACAATTTAGGCAGCCGTGTTTTGACACCTATGAAAATTAGACTGATACTAAAAGATTTCTTGCATTTTTGGTTGTTTATTTTGTAATTCATTTTTAAGTATTCATTTTTTTTTCTAAATTGTAGTGAATATTTCTGGGCACAAGACCAAATTTTTATATCTCTATATGCATGCATATGCATGCATGCATATATCATATACATACACGTATATATACTCATACGTGTGTATATACCGACATATGTATGGATATTATATAGAGGAAGTTTTTTGTCAATATTCACTACCAAGATGATATGTAAATTTTCATTTAAATTAATCCTTTAACTTTTAATTTAGCAGAGTAATAAAGAGCAGTACGGCAGAACAAAGCAGAAAAAAATTCCAGCAAGTAAATCAAACAGATTTCCGTTAAATTCAGCTTAATACATTCTGAACCATATTACTTAAAATGAGATGTAATTTATGGCACGAGTCTTCTCTTTGCTTCTGGTAATACATACCCCACTTCATTTAGAAAGCAATTTATTAACATTTCTAAAAAGCAGCATTTACACTGTTTTTTCTCTTATTAAATGCACTTTAGGTTTCAGTAATGACAAGTTATTTGAGTTTAATTTCCCAATTGCATTTTCCCATAGGCAAATTATAACTTGCTTCCTTTCTGCCTTGACAAGTTTTTAAAAATTTAATTTAAACTTTCAACAAATGCAAGAACCTATTAATTATCTATTTAAATTCATTAAAGTTTGACAATGTATCAGTACCTAAAAGGAGAATTCTAAACAAGTGACTGAATGATAATAGTTGACATTTTCACAGTGCTTCCCATTTGAATCTCATAACAATGCTGTAGGCTAGAGACTAGAGGTAGTATTACTTCTACCCTTATTGCCCCATTTTATAGACCAGGAAATTGAGGCTCAGTAAGATTAAATAACTTCCTCAAGGCTCCACAGTTTGTAAGCTTGAGAAGCTGTCTCTCCTAATTCCAGATTCAACATTCTTCTATCAAGTTATGCCATACCATCTCACAGATAAGTATAAATGGAGACTGGATTATTCTCTCAGAGTCAGGCGCCATAGATGTGAGTTCCCTGGCATGGGGAATTCCTAAATGAGGAGACTCCCTCTACCAATGCAGGTGTGCCAATTCACCCTCTCAGCACCTTAGAGTCTTAGAGAGTTGCCTAGGGCAGCCCCACCAAACTCAAGTCAAAACAGATCCCTGGGGGCTGCATATTGACTTAGAAAACCACAAATTAACATTTTATTGCTCACTTTCACTTTTATATCACCTACCTTTCTTGAGGTATCCAGCTGTAACAGTATGTTATAACGCGTAATAATTTTCAGACTACAAACTGTCTCATTTTCCATGATAGTGGTTTGATGTCTTAGTTACAGGTATTTGGATTAACAGAAATGAATTAATGCACATGTACCACTCTTCAAAGTGTAAAGAAATGAATTACTTTTTGGAAAATTACTCATGTTTAATTTTTTTTCTTTTTTAAAATATAATTCAGAAATCTCAGCAGGACCTTACATTACCCAACTGAGTTCAAATTATGCCTCATATACTTATTAGCTGTATGACCCTGGGGCAAATCCCATGAGGATAATAATGACACTCAGCTCTCAGGGTCTTTGTGACGATCAAAAGAGATACTATTTGTAAAAAGTGCCTAGCAGACATCCTGGCACTCAGTAGGTGCTATATAAATGTTTATTCCCTTCCCTTCCCCTTTTCATCATGAATTACCACAGTACTGAAAAAGAAAAGGAGTACCAGTTAACAGAATGATGAAATCAACTGAATGAGGGAAAGCGTACTTTGTTTATACCGAGATTTATGCAACAGAAACCCTTGGTGGAAATTCAGGAGGGAAGACCAGGGTGCTTTAGCTCTGCATTTATTTGCCCTGACACCACACCCCTGACACTAGTGAAGAGCTATGGGAAAAAGGCTTGACTATGCAGAGAAAAGGGGCCGGCCTAATTATTACCTAAGGGCAGAATTCTGAGCCAATTCTGTTCTGATTTACCATCCTTAGTCAAAGAAAAGTCAAGGGTTGTTAATTTCTGTATTTTGCCCAAACAGTTTGGAAGTTCATATTTCTTTAAAATTGAGTATAATGAGGAATAAGTACCTTGTGCTAAATGTTTAATTGTTTAAATATTTCTTTAAAGTGTGCAAATCTCTTTATGTACATGATCTTAATTTGCATATCCTTGTGAGATGGATGCTATTATTTATAATCTCCATTTTTATAGGCAAGGAAAATGAGTTTCAGTGAGTTTAAGAGACCTGCAAAGGACCATAACTCCATTCTGGGACAGGATTTGAACCTAGGACATCCTGATTCCAAGTCACTATCTATCACCAGGACCTAACAACAACAAGGGATGTGAATTGTTTTTCCATATATATGCCCTGTGTACCTCATAACACGTGTTCTCCAGGTGTATCCAATCTTCCCACTGATCCTGAATGTATATGTGGGAAGTATGTCTCTAATTTGGGGTGAAAATATTCTGTTGCTATTTTACTTACTATGAAATTTTATTAAATACCTTTGGTGTTAGTTAACTGCTTCCAACATACAATCAGTAAAATCAAACACATCACTGGGGGCCTGTGAACTTTGATACTGGAAGAATGAAATTGTAGTAATTGTCTTTGACCTATAGTAGCCTTTCTGGGCAAAACCAACATGTGAGAGTGATAATACATCAGTTTGGAAGAAAGAGAGATTAGTGGAATACTTATGACCATGATAGGTTGGCATGCAATACTGACACTCCCTACTGTCCTATATGAGGAGTCTGACCCAGACAAACTGGCCTACTGACCATGCCCAGGACACAGCTTGTGCCTTTCTGTCTCTGCTCAGGTTAATCCCTCTGAATAAGATTCTCTTGTTGTTCAGTCCTGTTCATGATCTCATTTAGGGTTTTCTTGGCAAAGACAATGGAGTGATTTGCTATTGCCCTCTCCAGCTCATTTACAGATGAGGAAACTGAGGAAAAAAGAGTTAAGGGACTTGCCCAGGGTGACACAGCTAGTAAGTGTCTGAGACCAGATCTGAGCTCATGAAGATGAGTCTTCCTGACTTCAAACCTGGTACTTTATCCACTGTACCACCTAGCTGCCCCTAGCTTCAGGCCCAGCCAACACTCTATTCACTGAGCAGCCTAGCTACATCTCAAAAAATCTTTACCTCTCAAAAACCTTTCCATTGTTCATGACCAAACTGAAATGCCATATCTTTTGTGAAATCTTCCCTGACTTTCCCTTCCTAAAGTGACCTCCTTTCTCTCCTGCTACTGCAATTACACTAATGATGCCATCATATACTTCCTGGCATCAGCTATTCCATTACATGTCTTTTTTTCCCACGGCAGGTGACATGTATTCGCTTAGAGCCCACAGTGCCTAGCTTAGGGCAGTAGAGGCCCCCAAACTATACATAAGGATCCCTAGGGACCTCACGTTAACCTAGAAAACTACATACTCACGTTATCTGTGTTTTATTGTATTTTATTTATTTTGTTAAATATTTCCCAATAATATTTGTGGGCCTCATATTGACCCAGAAAACTACATATTCACATTATCTGTGTTTTATTGTATTTTATTTATTTTATAAATATTTACCAATAATATATTATTCTGATTCTAGCCATATGGTTCTAGCCATACTTTAGAGTGTTAAGAGTGTGATGCTGCAACAGTTTATGTGTTTGACATCTCTGGTGTAGGGGACAAAAAGGATCCTTTGTTGTGAGACACCAAAGTGAGACATAGTAAGTATGCAATAAATATATAATGGATGCCTGAAAAGTAGGCAATGCAGATATGAAGTCAATACACATTCTTCATGATTTTGGTAAGCTCTGATCTTAGCAGTTATTGTTTAGTTATTTCAGTCATGTTTGATTCTTTCTGACCCCATTTGGGGCTTCCTTGACAAAGACCCTAGTGGTTTGCCATTTCCCTCTCCAGCTCATTTGACAGATAAGGAACTGAGGCAAAAATGGTTAAATGACTTACCCACGATCATACAGCTAGTAAATAAGTGTCTGAGACCACATAGGAACTCTTGGCACTCTATCCACTTCACCATTTAGCTTCATGATTTTTAGCAGAGATATCTTTTGTTTGACTCACACAGACATATATAACATTTCCAAGTTCTCAATCTACTTTGGCTTTGAAAACAGGGGAAGGGAAGGAAACAAACATTTATTAAGCAGTTATAATGATCCAGGAATTGTGGTAAGTGCTTTATAAATATGATGATCTCACAACAACTCTGTTTATTAGATGCTGTTATTATCTCTACTTAATAATTGAGGAAACTGAAACTAATAGTAGTTATATGACTTGCTCAGTGACACATGAGTGAGTAGTAAGTGCTGAGGATGGATTTAAACTCAGGTTTTCCTGGGGCAGCTAGGTGGTTCAGTGAGTAGAGCACTGGCTCCGGAGTCAGGAGGACCTGATTTCAAATCCGACCCCAGACACATAACACTTACTAGCTGTATGACTCTGGGCAAGTCACCTAACCCCAGTTGCCTCGTCGAAAAAAATAAATAAATAAAATAAAGTTAAACTCAGGTCTTCCTGAATCCAGGCCCATTATCATACCTACTTATGTTACCTAGCTACCTCTATGAGGAAAATAATTAGTCAATCCAAGACTTCATTTAGGGGCAAACAAGCATTGATTACACACCTACTACGTGCCAGTAACTGTGCGAAGGACTTTACAAATATTATTTCATGTGACTCACATCAACCCTGGGAAGTAGGTGCTATTATTATCCCCATTTTACATTTAAAGAAACTGAGTTAGACAGAGGTTAAATTACTTGCCCAGGGTCACATAACTAAATATGTGGCTGAGGCTGTATTTGAATTCAGGTCTTCATAACTTCAGAATAAGCCCTGTTTCCACCATACCACCTAACTGCCTGAATTAATTTGAACTTATTTTTTGTAAAACCCTAATGCATGTGTTCAGAAAACTCGTTTTGCCATTTTTGTGTTTCTATTAGTGCATCTGTCATAATAGGGATTTTTGTCCTTAAGTTTTAACTGTAAAACATATTATCTTTGTAATTTTTAGAATATGGATGAAAAAGAAGGGTCAGTAGTGGGGAAACATGGCCTAATAAATGAAACATATCCTCCACTGTCTCTAGGTAGTATTATGTTGGGCTGAGAAACAGACTAAAACAACTTTTAGCAAAATGTGAATTTAGATCCTGTTAGCATTGTGAAAATAATTTCTGAGATAAAATAAACACAGACACAAGATTTATTGGGAACACAAATATGTCATAGGTTTGTTTTATAAGAATATATTCACACACATTTTCTTGACTCTTTTTTCCTTCCATCTTCCCTCTCTCTTTCCCTTCTTTCTTCCTTCTTTTCTTTTTCTCTTCCACGTTCCTTCTCTTCCTCCCTCCCTTCTTCCTTCCTTCCATATTGTCTAGGCTGGAGGTGCAGTTGACACTCTTGAGCTCTGCCTCGCTGCTGATTAGCATGAAAGTTATAAACCTGTTCAGTTCCTGACCTGGGCCGGTTTGCCTCTGCTTATGCAGCCTCATGAACCCCTACTGCTAGGGGGTCACCATTCTGGTGCCAGACTTAGCATGAACACCCAATTTCTAGCCCTATTTCAGCTCAGAACTCCTGAACTTGAATGATCTACCAGTCTCAGCCTTCCCAGTAGCAGAGGTTACAACTGTGCAATACCACACCCAGCTCTGGGTATCGACTTTCTACAGAACATTGTCTCACAGAACACCTGTTCTGTTCTCAAAACATCAGTGTCTTAAGCCTGTAATAGAAGTGTTGTATCCATCAAATCTATATATCAGAGTACTACTTTATGGAAATACTTGTTATGGAAATTAATGATTAGTCATTCAACTAGCATTTATTAAGAGTTAATGATGAAGTCCACTACTATGTAAACTATGTGGAAAAGTAGGCAAAGAAGGAGTCCTACCAAGTTGCTTTAATGACACAAATATGGTACTAATACCTAAACCAGGAAGAGCAAAAACAAAGAAAACTATAGATCAATGTCCCTAATGAACACTGATATAAAATATTAAATCAAATACTAACAAAGAGATAATTCATTATGACCTGGTGGAATTTATATCAGTAATGCAGGGCTGGTTCAATATTAGAAAACTATCAGCATAATTGACTATATCAATAACAAAATCAAAATAATTTTTTTTTACAAAATATAACACTCATTCCTGTTAAAACACTAGAAAGAATAAGAATCAATGGGACTTTCCTGAAAAATGACACATTGTATCTATTTGAAACCATCAGCAAGCCTTATCTATAATAGGGGTAAGCTACCCAGTATGATCAAGGGTGAAGTAAGGGTGACCACTACCACCACTATTATTCAATATTGCATTAAAAATGCTAGCTAAAGCAATGAAAATAAAAAGAAATTGAAGGAATTGGAATAGGCAATGAGGAAACAAAACTATCACTCTTTGCAGATGATGTAATGGTATACTTAAAGAATGCTAGATAATTAATTTAAAAACTAGTTGAAATACTTAACAACTTCATCATAGTTGCAGGATATAAAATAAACCCACATAAATCATCAGCATACACTAACAACAAAGTCCAGCAGGAAGAAATAGAAAGAGAAATTCCATTTAATATTACTGTAGACAATATAAAGTACTTCGGAGTCTACCTGCCAAGACAAACCCAGGAACTATATGAACACAATTAAAAAACACTTTTCAGATAAAGTCTGCTCTAAACAACTGAGAAAATATCAGTTGTTCATGAGTGGGTCAAGATAGAAAAAATAAAATTCATCTGGAAAAACAAAGGGTCAAGAATATCAAGAGAATTGATGAAAAAAAATGTGAAGATGGCCAATAGCATCAGATTTCACATTATGTTATTAAGTGGTCACCATCAAAATAATCTAACCAAAGGGCTATAAAATTGTGCATACTCTCTGACCTAGCAATATCAGTACTGGGTCTGTATTCCAAAGAGATCAAATAAAAAAAGAAAAGAATTTATGTACAAACATATCTATAGCTGTTCTTTTTGTGTTAGCAATGAATTAGAAATTGAGGGGATGCCAATCAATTGAGGAACAGCTGAACAAGTGGTGGTATATGATTGTGATGTAATACTATTGTGCAATAAGAAATGATGAGCAGGATTTCAGAAAAACTTGAAAAAGCTTACATGAACTGATACAATGTGAAGTGAGCAGAAGCAGAACACTGTACACAGTAACATCATATTATACAATGATCAACCGTGAATGATTTGGCTGTTCTCAGCAATAAAACGATTCAAAACAGTTCTGAAGGACTCATGACGAAAAGTGCTATCCACCTCTAGGGAAAGAATTAATGGAGTCTGAATGCAGATTGAAGCTTTTTTTTTTAACTTTATTTTTCTGGGTTTTTTTGGTTTGTTTCTTTTCCTTAGTAACATGGCTAATATGAAAGTGTTTTGAATGACTTTACACATATAATCTATAAAAAAAAAAGTCTTGCCTTCTCAAGGAAGAGGGGTAAGAGGGAAGGAGTTAATTTAGAACTCAAAATTTAAAAAGTTTAAAAGTTTTCCTCGTAATTGAGAAAAAAAATTTAAAAAAATAGTAGTGAATACATTTTAAATTAAGGATTTTGGCACTAATATTGACTTCCACAAGACTAGCATATTATGATATGACTTCCAAGTAGGCAATTTCTTCTCTTGGCCTTGGAACTAACGATATGTTCATTTTAAAATAATTCAGATTTTCTTAACCTCAACAAGCCAACCTTGCTTCCTGTAAAGATGTTTTAACATGATATTGACTGACAAATAGCACACTAACATATGTCAAGAGAGGGGAAAAATATGATGCCCCCAACCTCAATGTTCCCTGAACTGCTTTGTTCTCTCTACTCCACATAATTAATAACTACTTTGGGAATCAGTCATGCATTCTTTACTGGCACCTCCGGCATCAAATGTCCTGACCGTCTCCTCCCAGAACTAACAACAGGATATGCTACACAGAGCAATCTCTGTCAAAATGACTTAAGGGAAGATAAGCAACTAACTTTCATTCCCTCCAAATAATGTAAGTTATGGTGTATAAAATTCTTAACATTTTATAATTATAACAATGATAATGCCACTATGACTAATATTGCTGCTAATAAAGCTGCATTTTAATTCACAAGACCAAAATATACTTCCAAAAGGAAAGATAAGAGTAGTAAATAATAATGAATAAAAGGCATACAGGACCTAATATTTCCTATTTTGTACTTGAAAGTGGACAACAAAACATCATCAGAAAAATCAATCAAAATCTTAAAGAGCAAAACTGGAAAATCCCTGAAAAGAATTTTATTTTTATTTAGGTATAAGAACATTTCCCTTCATATTTCTGCCCTGTTCCACATCCCTAATAAAATAGAGAAAGGAGTCTTAGATATGCATTTTGTTCCATATTGGTACTGGATTTGTAACTCTACTTTTTAAATAAATTAATTTATTAATACATTCATTAATGTGGATATGAAGAAATATCCAAAAGTCATAGGTTTATTCTAAAAAAATAAAATTCTTTTAATTATAAGTTTCAGTATTTTTTTAAAAAGCCATTTGTATCATTACTGCTTACATTAACAAAAAAGTTTTCAAATATTATTATTTTCTGTAAATAGTCAATATGAACCAATCTAATTAGACAAATATTAAATACAGAGAATAAAATACACTAAAAATGCTAAATTGAAGTTTCTTAGAATTGGTCACTGAAGAAAAAAGAAGTTAGAATTAACTAAGCATCTTAAATACTATGATTTTTTTTTCTGTTTAAAACAATCTACTGTATATTTCTACTCAGGATGGTATAACAATAACAGTAAAAATCATCTAACATCTTCCAAAAAGCGTAATATTATGTTTTATATAACAACTTCAAAAATGTTGCTTAGGCTACAGTAAAACGTATATAATCTATTATAGATTTTTCCAGAATTAAACAGAAATGTTGTACCCTTTCTAAGAGATCTGAATGTGTCCTGTGTCCTGTGTCCTCACTGTGTGTGGGCTCCAAACAGAAACCAGCCTGGACTGCTTTATTTCAGGTTTGCTTCATCTCTCCCCAAACAATCTCTCACCACTAATCTACCAGACTTTCTTCTCTTATGGGGTGAAGGAGGAAAAATTCTCAAAGGCATTAGCTCCTCAGGAAAAATCATAACACTAGGACAGATAGGATTTAATATCAGTTTTATTATTTACAATTACTAAAGAGGTCACATAACTAGGGAAGTTTATGTTTTACCAAATCACTGTCTGAAACAAAACTAAATTGTTATGTAGCCAAACTTGTGATTTTCCTGGAAAAAAAAATGCAAATAGATATAATTTATATATGTTTTGTAGAGTTGGGCTAAGAGTACAAAACAATCCATAAAATAATTAAAGATAGGTGAAAGACTTCATTTAGAGGTATTCTCAGAGTCCATAGGAATTAGGAAAATAGCACATTTGGCATATCAACTCATGAAGTTTTCTGAGGCATAGGAAAGCTGTGACCAAAATAGCTGGAAGGAATCTACACATTAATGAAAGAACATCCTTAAAATAAGCAGTTAATAATATACATATATTTACAAAAGGGCGATATGTATTTTGTGAATATTTTTGGAATTTGAAATCTCTTTTAGGCTAGCATTGACTTTGTTTCTTGTGTTATGGACTATTATATTCTCTTCATTGTATCTCTAACCTCCAGCACAGTGCCTTGAATTTCATATTAATCCTAATAAAATGATTGATGATGACACCTAACATTTATATAGTGTTTATTTATTTATTTATTTATTTTATGAATAGTATCTTTTTCAAATTACATGTGAAGACAGTTTTTAACATTCATTTTTGTAGGATTATGTGTTCTAAATTTTTCTCCCTCCCTTCCCTTCTCCCTCCCCAAGATGGCAAGCAATCTGATAAAAGTTATTCGTGTACAATCACGGAAACATATTTCCACATTAGTCATATAATGAAAGAAGAAACAGAATAAAAGGAATAAGCCACAAAAAATAACTGATAATGATATGCTTTGATCTACATTCAGACTCCATACTTCTTTCTTTTTATGTGGATAGCATTTTCTATCACGAATCTTTTGGAGTTGTCTTAGATCCTTGCATTGCTGAGAAGAGCCAAGTCTATCAAAGTCAGTTATCACACAGTGTGGCTGTTATTCTGTACAATGTTCTACTGGTTCTGCTCACTTCACTCAGCATCAGTTCATGTAAGTCTTTCCAGGTTTTTCTGAAATCCATCTGCTTGTCATTTCTTATAGCACAATAGTATTCCACTACATTCATATACCACAATTTGTTCAGCCATTCCCCAACTGATGGACATGCCCTCAATTTCCAATCCTTTGCCATCACAAAAAGCACTACTATAAATATTTTTGTACAAGTGGGTCCTTTTCCCACTTTTAAGATCTCTGAATAAAAGGGTTGTACACAGTTTGATTGCTTTTTGGGCATAGTTCCAAATTATTCTCTAGAATGTTTGGATGAGTTCACAACTTCACCAAGAGTGCATCAGCGTCCCAATTTTCCCACATCTTCTCCAACATTTATCATTTTCCTTTTCTGTCATATTAGCCAATCTGATAGGTATGAGGTGGTACCTCAGAGTTGTTTTAGTTTGCATTTCTCTAATTAAAAGTGATTTAAAGGACTTCTTCATATGCCTAGAGATAGCCTTGATTTCTTCATCTGAAAACTGCTTGTTCATATTCTTTGACCACTTATCATTTGGGGAATGGTTTGTAGTCTAGTAAATTTGACTTAGTTCTCTATATATTTGAGAAATGAAGCCTTTTTCAGAAACTCTTGCTGTAAAAATTGTTTCCCCACTTTCTGTTTTCCTTCTAATCTTGGTTTGCTTGGCTTTCCTTGTGCAATAACTTTTTAATTTAATGTAACCAAAATTTCCATTTTGCATTTTATAATGTTCCCTATCTCTTGTTTGTTCATACATTCTTCCCTTCACTATAGATCTGACAGATAAACTATTTCTTGCCCTCCTAATTTGCTCATGCTATCATCCCTTATGTCTAAATCATGCACCTATTTCCACCTTATCTTGGCATACAGATGGTCTATGCCTAGTTTCTGCCATATTATTTTCCAGTTTTTGTAGCAATTTTTGTCAAATAATGAGTTCTTATCCCAGAAGCTAGAGTCTTTGGGTTTATCAAACAGTAGATTACTATAGTCATTCACTACTGTGTCTTGTGTACCTAATCTATTCCCTGATCCACCACTCTATTTCTTAGCCAGTACCAAATAGTTTTGATGATTGCTGCTTTACAGTATAGTTTAGATCTGGTACAGCTAGGCCACCTTCCTTTGCATTTTTTCCCATTACTTCCTCTGATTTCTTGACCTTTTGTTTTCCAGATGAACTTTGTTATTATTTTTTCTAGTTCTATAAAATAATTTTTGCTAGCTTGATTGGTATGGCACTGAATAAGTAAATTAGGTAAAATTGTCTTTTTTATTATATTAGCTTGGCCTACCCATAAGTAATTGATATTTTTCCAATTTTTTTAGATCTGAGTTTATTTGTGTGAAAAATGTTCATATACTTACTGGGTTTTTCTTGGCAGGTAGACTCCCAAGTATTTTATATTGTCTACAGTTATTTTGAATAAAACTTTTTTCTATCTCTTGCTGCTAAACTTTGTTGGTGATATATGGAAGTGCTGATGATTTATGTGAGTTTATTTTATATTCTGTAACTCTGCTAAAGCTGTTAATTATTTTAAGAAGTTGATTCTCTAGGATTCTCTAGGTATACCATTATATCATCTGCAAAGGGATAGTTTTGTTTCCTCACTGCCTATTCTAATTCCTTCAATTTCTTTTTCTTCTCTTATTGCTCAGGCTAACATTTCTTGTTCCATACTGAATAACAGTGGTGACAATGGGCATCCTTGTTTCACCCCTGATGTTACTGGGAAGGCTTCTAGGTTATCCCCATTACACACAGTATTCACTGCTGGTTTTAGATAGATACTATTTAGAACTGTACAAATTGGGGAGGGTTGCAATCTGTGTTGGGTCAAGTAGTACCTCCATTGATGAGATTATAAGTCTTTAGATGCATCAAAATAATAGACAAATATATGTGGAAATAATGCAGTTTCACTATTCATTTATTTAAAACAGGCTATTATCAGATAATAGTTTTATTTGTTCTCTAAAGTGTCCCCTTGCAGTGTGTTTATCTCTGTTGTGTAACCTCAAAGCTAAAGAATATCAAGAAGTTCTTTCCTTGCCTTCAGACAAAATTGTAGATGTGAATTTTAGTTTGGTATTTTAATATTTAAAAAGTATGACTTTTTGTTTTTGTTTTTTCCTATTTCTTTGGTAGTGTGTTCCAACAGCTCAAAACTCTCTCATGAACATACAGACTTACTCTCAAAATGTAATTATCTCGATTCAGGAAAACACATTTTAGTGCCCACCACTTATGAACAATATTGGCAAAATAATCAATAACTGACTGCATTTTATCCTCTCCTGCCTTTGCTACTTTTTATAAAAAGCTGTGATTGAAAAACAAACACACTAGTTACAATAGCATCCATTTAGGGCAGATTTTGGAACAAATTAAATCTGTTTTAGACTCCCAAACGCAGAGTTCGAAGCAGCTAAGTGGTGCAGTGGACCTGTTATTGGACCTGGAGTCAGAAAGACCTGAATTCAATGCCTTCCACAGGCACTTAATAGCTGTGTGAACCTTGTAAGCCATTTGAATTCTCTAAGCCTTATTTACCTCATCTGTAAAGTGGGGATAATAATAACACCTACATCACAGGGTTGTAGTGAGGATAAGACCAGATAGCACATGTAAAGCACTCTGCAAATTTTAAAGCATTCATCAACCCTGACTTCAATGTTATAATTAATGTGACTCTGAGAAGAGATAATATTTTAAAAGGAAAAAAAAAGTAATTAAAAATAATTTAACCAAATATATCTTCTTCTAACTTCTGAGATCTTCTGGGACTTCCTTTTAGGGGATATTCAGTATCTTAGAAAAGGGAAGAAAGAATCATAATTGTTTTTTTTTAATAGTATTTATGGCCCTCCAAACAAACAAACAGATTGGGTCATGAGAGCTCTAGGGTGAATACCATCTTGACAGACACAAATTAATCAACAGTCATTCATAATGAATACCTACTATATCCAGGCACTGTGGTGAGAATTCAAGTACCAAAGTAAAATATTATAGGTCCTCAAGTGGCTTACATTATATTTCAGTAGACACCATGCACCCATGTAGATGTATAAAATAGAAATAGTAACACAGAAGCCCTTTGTAGAATCACTTTGCCAACTCCTACTTGGTTTAATAGGGCTCAGGTCCCCAAGGGATGATTATTACTATACCTTCAGCAACCGATCAGATAACCCCTAGGTGCTTTTTGTACATGAGCCCTACAAGTGGTGTATTCTTTACTGTTTATCAGACATTAACTCAATTAGCTTTTAGGGAAAGCATTTATGTAAGTAGGTAAATAGGTAAATAGATATGTAAAAACAATCAGTACAAATAAGTCCCTCAGTGTGGGGGCTATTCTGTGCCTCAACACGCACAAAGCTTCCTGGCAAGAATGGGCTCAAACTTAGCAGACAATAGCAGTAAGGCATATAACATAGAGAGTCCATGTGACCCACACAATTGCTGGTTACTGCAAAGTCCTTTTCTATTTTTGTGAAATTCTCATAAGGTTAGGGTGTGACAACAGTGACAGATAAACAGATCTACTCTTGTGACTAAAAAGTAATAAAGAAGAGTTTCTCTTGTCTGATCTACAAAAGTCACTTGGCTTCTCCCTAAACCTAACTGATGAAGTATTAGGATAATCAGCTCTCAACCTATAATCTCTCCAGACCTGGCAATGCTGACAAAGTAACTGGTTGCTTGGTCACTTCTCAAATTTTATGGCTACTGCTATTAGCTCTAGTGGACTCTGCCAGTCACCAGGGGCACTTCTGATGGGACTTTAGGATTTCCTGAAACCTCTCAATTAATTGTGGAGTATGAAGAGGGAGAAACTCTCTCCTCAAACCAAAAGAATTCTTCTGAGAGAGATGACTGTAACTCTTCCATCACCAGACTGTCCTGCTACTACATTGTGTGATTCTGAACTAGCTGACTGTTCTACATATAGATCTAGAATGCACCTGGTTCTTTTGGCCAAATATAAAATATATCATGTCAAATCATTTATCTTTATCCAACCCTCTCGAATTGAGGATTTATTTACTTCTCATTTATATTCTTTAGAGATTGAGTCAATCTAGCCATTTTGGGCCTTTTGTGGTTACATTCTTGGAGGTGTATCTGTGTGGGGAGTGAAACCCTATTCTTCCAACTGTTCACAGTCAAATATTTGCTGTCCCAGCTGAGCAGAATACTTTTGGCAAAGTCCATTGAACCTGATTCTGGATAGCTCTTTGGTGAGATGGGGCTAGGAAGAGGGGTAGTTCAAGAACTGTCCTTGGCAAGTAGAAAAGTCCTTGTGGCATTATTCAGTAGCATACCCATAAGTCATCATGATCACATGAGGGTACAAGATTCCCATAGTTGCTGATCTGGAGAACTGCACTTAACCTTAAATACTATACATGGGGATAGAACTTAAACATCATTTTACAAAGTTCTAATATATTACTTCCTCTCTTGGTATTTACAAAAAGCTTTCCTTAACCCAAAATAACAAAGAAAAAGGGGGAAAAGTTCCCATCTTAGAAAGAAAGTCTGGTCCCTACAGAACTTTAAGAACAGGAAAAGCTTTCCCATTAAGGATTAGGGAACAGAGGTGAAGTAGACTCCTTATCTTCAGATGAGAAATCAAAGTCTTTTGGGTGAAAATTCTTCCATGATTCTCTTTGGCATTTAGGACATTCACAATAAAGATCCAGACACAAATCTTCTCTTAATCCCTGTATTATAAGGTACCTTAAATTTTCTGAAAGGATCTCTGCCAGTGCATTTGGGCAATCCAGATGAATTCCTAACTTCTTTTTCTGGACAAGTAGGTGAACTTAAAATGAAAATAAACTCAGAAAAGCCCCAAAGAGGTATGGCGCTCACAAAATAGGAGTAAGCACTTGGTATTAATTACTTAGGGTTTTTAGGCGAGCAGGAAGTTCTTATCCTATGGACCATAGTCCATGAAGATCTCAGTTAAGATGTCTGGACACATAGCACAATAAGGAAAACAGCTGAAATCTGAATAAAAGGAAAAATGTGGGAGAAAAGAGTTAAGATAATGTACTCTAGGTGAACTGCAAGGCAATAGTATTTTAGGGATACAAAAATTCATACTCATCATAGCTTCCATACTTTAAAGATTATAGTATTAAAAGGGATATTTGTACTTAAACACGTAGAAAAGTAAAAGGCAAATAGGAAAGAAATAACAGCTTCTGGTTATTTGAAGTACTTTTATCTCTTAGTAAAGTCCTTATGAATTTCCTTTTATCTAATTCCTTAATGGGTTCCACAGATTGGTACTCTTATAGATTCCATAGCTGGTACTTCCTTTTTCTTCCAGGATTATGATTTTAGAAGTTGCTGTCATCCTAAATTGACTGTCTTGCCATATCCTTTAAAATTGGCCACTACCCTTCCAATGACTTGTGCTAAATCTCCAGTTGCTAAGACAAGGAGTCCACTCAACAGCTTTGTGAAAGTTATCATCTTTCCCTTTCCCAGCACCCAAACAAGAGTTAAGAACAGAGTGACAGCTGTAGTGGGATGGTCCATGCCAGCAGTTGATGACCCATGTAGGTTGAGTAGGAGGATGGCTATGGCCTTGACAAAAATAAGGAAGTTCAAACTAGGTTGGGCTTTGAAGGGATGATTATGCCTCCTATTTTGTATACGTTGATATAACATCCAGTTTGAAATGTGACAATGCAGCTAAGATGAATGATTAGGAAGGGTATCTACATAGAGCTAATAATTAAATCAATAGGAGCTGATAAGTGAGAAAATGTACATAGAAGAGTGGGCACAGGGCCGACAAGATATATTCACCTTTCCATCCTACATTGACTAGTAGGATTCCATAAGAAACAGAATTAGAAGTCTAATTACACTGATGGACCTGTTATACTCCTTTGTATATGTGGCCTAGAGCTCATATTTTTTAGGCCCTCCTGGCTCAGAATGAATGTAAATAGTAACTGTTCCTCTTTTGGCTAGCAACCTTGAGGGTCTTCCCCTTCCAGTTTGATTTTTTTAAAGGGGCCATCCCTTGACTCACTTCTTAAAGAGGACTGTTCACTGAATGGGTATGGTCTCACTCCAAATGAGAACCTGAAAAGACCATAGCTTAAAAGAGCCACATTCTCCCACTGCATCCTGGGCCATCTCCAGTTGTCCCGGTACCATATCTAGCCACTGGAACCAGATGGCTCTGGAGGAGAAAGTGAGGCTGGTGACTTTGCCCAGCCCTCCTTCACTCAAATCAAAGTAAATTGAGAGTCATGTCATCATCTCCCTGATGTCATGGTCTTCTCAAGAACGAAGGACAAACTGCACAGTGCGTTTAAAGATGCAGAAATAAAGTCCTACTATTCTCTTATTTGTGAAACCACACTAAGGTAGTGCAAGGCAACACAGGACATTTATGTACATTCTTTCTCATAGAGAGAACTAAGCTTTAAGGAAAGCATTTTGGTAACTAATTGCTACAAATTTACTCAAGATAATTTCATCTTTGCATTAATCCATTTTACAAGGGAAGTGCTTTGAACATGAATCGCATTTAAAGCCATATACAGTCAACTCTATGGGAATATTTTTAACAATAACAATAACAATAACAAATAGCATTAAAGTCCAATCAAACTACAACAAAACAACAATACAAACTAAAGGCATCTTCTTTTATTATTATGTTATTATTATTATAAAATGAACTTAGCATTTGTGGCTAGGGCACACTAAGAGCTTGTTTAACTCTGATGGATTTAAATGGATGAAACCACTACTTCCAAGCCAACATATCTGTCATGTCAATTCCCCACAGAGGGCACAAATAAATATACAGAGCTTGAACTAAAAAGAGATACACGACAAAAAATAAATTCAGGCATGAGCCCATCCAAAGATCATACCCCTAACATCTCCACACTGAAAAACTTATGAGCCCATTTCTTTCATGAAAAGGAGAAGATTCATTAATTTAAAGCTCAGAGAAGGCTTAAAATGGATAAACGTTCTACCTTAGGCAACTGTGTGCTGTCCTATGTAAACTTAACCTACAGATTAGTGAACTGCAAAAACTTATGGGGGGGGTAAAAAGGGGCAAAACGAAACGTGCCAATTTTTTAAAGGTTACTGATGACATAGGAGTATAGTCTTTTGTGATTTATGCTCACTCCTCAAAATCTGTCGTTTTTGAAGGACTAAGGAACATATTATGTACTTCTGTGAAAATGCAGCATCGCAAAACAAATAAACAAAACCCCTCCAGCCTTGCAGTTCAAGTTACTGGGGTTCTAACTGTGGCTGCATCACTAAGTTAGCTGAATAATTCAGGTAAACTGAGTATCTTCCCACAAAATAAAAGTCTTGGACTAGACAATCTTTGAGGTACTTTTTAGCTTTAATATTAAAAAACTCAAGGATATGTAAAGGTTTGGACCACTAATTACAAGTAATAAGAATGTGGACCACTTTTAGAATAAATGTGAAGATATTGAGGTGATAAAGGCATTGAGAAAAAGAACTGGTTACAGAAACAAGCCAAAATATCAGCCAGTGACCAGCCATATAAGAAATCCTTTTAAAACAGGTTTAAATATGAGCTGAATTCATTTTTTGAAGAGATGTTCTTATTAAAATGAAAATCACCTTTTGATCAGGCTATTTAGGAGTTCCTCAAGTTTACTACAAATTTAAATACATCCTTGGTTTGAGGAAGACCCTTTCCTCAGCAGTTTAATTTCCCTTCTTGTCACCGAGAAGGTCAAGTTTTCAGTGCTACCTTAAAGACATAAAAGGCTACATCGGAGGATCAACCCAGGCTCTTACCATTTTGGTCAAAGAACCACCAAGAACTCAAATTTTCCAAGGGTGTGTCCTATTTCTCTCCTCTTACTTCAATCAATCTGCGATCTTATCAATGAGGACATTCCTACTGTATATGTGTACATATGTATATATTATGAGCTATGTCTATAGACACATCTATTCATGTATATAGTAACATTCACACCTTATCTTCCTTCCTTTAGATCTTTTTATTTTGGGTATAATGGTATAACACTTGGGCTATATATCTGTAATCCCTCATTTTAGCTACAAAAACAATCAACTTTCTCTTGAAATTATATGTATCATCAGTGATATCCTTAAATTCATCATTGGAAATATGTTACAGACTATTTGTACCTAGCATAGAATTAAATTCAATAATAATATATTAGTTACAAGGTACCAGGCAAAGAAAAAAATAGAAAAGGCCATTTTCCCCAAGGAATTTATATTCTATCACATGCATGCATCTCCTACATGTAACTCTAATTCTTATTTTGTTTATTTTTATTTATTTACTTATTTGTTTATTTATTTATTTTTTGGTGAGGCAATCAGGGTTAAATGACTTACCCAGGGTCACACAGCTAGTAAGTGTCAAATGTCTGAGACAGAATTTGAACTCAGGTCCTCCTGACTCCAGGACTGGTGCTCTATCCACTGCATCACCTAGCTGCCCCATGTATCTCTGATTCTTAAGACACTATAGAATTCCAAGATTTTTAGCCATAAACAATTACTAAGACAACATCTGTATTAAGAGGAATCATAGATTTAAAACTAGAAGAGACCTCTGAGGTCATCATGTCTAACCACTTCATTTTACAAATGAAAAAAACTGAATCCCACGGAGGTTGAATGACTTGTCCATGGCCACACAAGAAGCAGGTATCAGAAATGGGATGTGAAGCCAGGTTTTCTTATTCCAGTAGTTGAGTGGACAGAGTGCTGGGCCAAGGGTCTTGAAGACTCATCTTTCTGCATTCAAATCTGGCCTCAGACACTTATTGGCTGTGTGACTCTGGGCCAGTCACTTAACCCTGCTTGCCTTCATTTCTTCATCTGTGAAATGAGTTGGAGAATGGCAAAGCTCTCCAGTACTTTTGCCAAGAAAACCCCAAATGGGGTCATGAAGAGTTGGACATGACTGAACAACAACAACCATAACAAGAAGTTCTGATTCCAGAGCCAGTGCTTCTTCACCTTCTGCCACACAGATTAGGGAATGGCTCACCTTTAAAGGATAAAATTACAAAATTCTGCAGGTCTGATCTAGTCTCCTCTCTTCCTCCCATTCAACTCTGGCCCAACAGCCTGTCCTTTTGCAGTGCATGCCGCAGATATACGTATTAATATAGCAAAATAAATCAATGCACTGGCCTTCCAACTGAGTGTCTTAGTCTAGATAATACATGCTTTTTATCCATTTAACTTTTCTCTCTGTAATTGTTAAGCTGATCTCTTTTGAGTAATTTTGGATTCCCATGAAAAGACTGTAGAGCATTCTGTGGTTTGATGCAAATGCCATGATTCCATTCACAAAGAAGAGCATCTGGACAGCCATATACCTTTCTTGTACTTGAATCCATGTAGGCCATCCTCCATGACAGAGGAGAACACTCATCCTCCCGTTTTACACCACACTTGACATTCATAATCAAATCATAATCAACTTGACAATCATAATCAATCTATCTAGAGACAGAAGAAACAAAAAGGAAAGGCCCTGAGGCTACCTAGTGCAACCTCCTCATTTTACAGATAAGGAAACTGAGATCCACAGGGGTTAAAACACTTTCCAGAGGCCACACATATAATAACTGTCAAAGGTAGGTTTTTTATCTTGCTCCACTGATTCCAGAATCAGTGCTGTAAATACTGTGGAACAAATTTACCTCTGTGATGAAACTTGTAATATCTTAATGAATTAAGGGAGAACTTTTTTTGGGGGGTGGTGGGGAAGGTAGTAAGATTGTTGTTGTTTTTGCTGTAATGAGTATTTTTGTAAACAACAACAAGAATCACAGTAGAATCTATTTTCTGTACCAGTCATTATATTGTGATATAATACTACCATAATATTATATGATAATGAATGGTAGTCTGCTGTAAGCAATTATTTGCAAAACCTTGCCTTTTCCTTTTTAATATTTGTATCAAAAATATACATAACGCATTTATAGATAATTTTCATAATGATTTTTCAATATGAAAGAATAGGCACAGCATCAGTAGTTATATCCCTTCCATCACTTTTTGGGGCTAATACTATTGTTTCATATTTTTCCCATTCGTTGGATATCTTCCCTTTCCAGAAATAGCCTACAAATCAATCTCTCAATGTTTTCAAGATTGTACCACAGACACAGCTGTGCTCAGTTTTCATAGAATCTAGCCCTTCTTGTTGACTTTGTCTCAAATCTCTTTTCATCTTTGTCCTATCACAGCACATGAGGAAAAGGCATTTTAGGGTCCAAACGTGGTGATTCCACTGTCCTTGATGATAAAAGGAGAGTATTTATAGAAACAATGACAAATTTGTTCCATTTTAAAATCTATTTGTTGTTTTCATGCCAGTTTCATCTAAGAATGCTCTTGGGACAATGTGGTTGCTTTATGTCACACGACAAATTTTCTTTAGACTTGTTTATCTTTCCACTGCTTTCCTTTGGTTTATAAGGACATATTGTACATAATTTTCTTTCTCCTCTTTCATACCATTTGAAAATAAATTTGTATTTTAAACTGGCACTGGTATGTCTCTCTATATAGGGAAAGGGAAAGATAAGCATTTATTAAACATTTACTTTGACCCAGGTGTTGTCTTAAGTACTTTTATAAATATTATATCATTTGACTCTCACAACAACTTGGGAGGTAGACTCTAGTACTATTCCCCTTTTACAGTTATGGAAAAGAAACACACAGAAGTTAATTAACTTGCTAAGGGTCATAAAGCCAGTAAGTATCTGAAGCAGAATTTAAATTCAGTTCTTCCTGACTCCAAGTCTAGAATCTTATTCACTAAACCACTCTTCCAAGTATCCCCTGGTACTGTAGTTCTAGATTCTCTTTACCTCCTCATACATACATTTACAAATAATTATATTGCATATAACACATTTGACACATGGAATTTCTTGCCATATCATAGGGAGTCATCAAAGGCTGTCTATGTGGAAATCACCACTACATAGTTATAGATTCAAAAGAGAAGTAATATATAAACAAAAAGATATGTATGTTCTAAGGAATGAAAATCAAAAAATAACTCTGACAGTAATGCCAAGGGAATAATCTTGACCACCTTTGATTCCTTTATTTCTCCAATTCAATTTAATTTCATTCAGACCATATGTAGCTACTGTGTGTATACATCAGTAACATCTTACATGTCTAGTTCCTTATATCTTTCCAAGAATTTTTACATGTATATTTTTTCAAACTCACAAAAAACTTAACAGAGGGGTACATTCAATCTGGAATGAGTGTGGAATGGTAATGACATGAAGACAAAAGGCATTAATAAAACATATTTTCATAAGTTTCTATTTGTCTTTTCTACATAACTACAATTCTGTCAATATTTCTCTCCCAGAGAGCCATCCTGTAGAACAAATAGTACTTTTAAAGACAAAAGGAAAAGAAAAGGAAAGAAATCAGAATAACTGATCAATATGCTCCCAAAAGGATAAACGTGTATAACACTTGTGGACATCCTACGTATGCAAAGGGGCAGGGTGGGATGTGGGTATCTTTTCATATCTTCTTTTGAGCTGTATTTATTCTTTACCATTTCACAAAATTCAGTTTTGAATTTTTTGTGGTTCTTTGTATTTACATTGTTGTAGTCATTAAGTATATTGTTCTATTATCTACTTTAATCTACATCAGTTCGTAGAGAGCTTTTAATGCTTCTCTATATTTATCATATTCTTTATTTCTTATAGCATAGTAATGTTCCATTACATTTATTTATTTTTACTTTATTTATTTATTTATTTATTTGTTCATTAATTCATTTATTTATTTCTGAGGCAGTTGGGATTAAGTGATTAGCTTAGTAAAGCAAAGTACAGCTAGTAATATCATGTGTTTGAGGCCGGATTTGAACTCAAGTTCTCCTGACTCCAGGGCTGGCGCTCTATCCACTGCACCACCTAGCTGCCTCCCTATTATATTTATAAACCACAATTAATTTAGACATTCCCCAATCACTATACATTTATTTTGTTTCTAATTCCTTGTTATCACACTCACACACACACACACACACTGCTGATATAAACATGTTGGTATATTTGGGGACTTTCTTTTCATCAATGTCTTCTTTGAATATAAGCCTTGTAATGGAATCTATAGGTCAAAGGTTATGGATATTTTAGTGACTTTATTTAAATAATTCCAAATTGCTTTCCAAAATGGCCATACTGATTCACAGCTCCAGCCACAATTCAATGATGTATTTATCTTCCCACAACCCACTCTGATACTGACTATTCTAATAATATCTTCTTTGTTGGTAAAATTTCAGGGTTGTTTTTATTTACATTTCTCTTATTAATGATTTGGAGAATTTTTTCATATTATAAATAGTCTGAAATTCTTTTGAGCATTGTTTATATCATTTTGATGCAAAGATCTTTCCCCCATTTAACCACTTCCCTTTTTATCCTAGTTGTATTAATTTGATTTCTACAGAAACGTAACAATTCCATTTAACCAAAGATATCTATATTATCTTTTGCAGTTGTTGAAACCCCTTGTTCAGTTAAGAATACATATTGTATTCCCTAGCAGTGAGAGGTATGTTAAACATTTTTAATATTATAAACTTAAATGTTAAGGTCATGTGTCCATGCAGAATGTATTATGAAATACGGCATAAGGTGCTGGTGTAAGCCTAATTTCTGCTTTCCAGTTTTCCCCAATACTTTTAACAAACAGAGAGTTGTTTCCTAATTAATTTTTGTTTTCCGGTTTACACTAGGTAACTCAGTGCCATTGTTGCTGATTCTCCTTTACCTCTTCTATTCCATTGATCTACCTCTCTATTTTTGACCAATACCAAATGATTTTGAAGATTGCTGCTTTATCAAATAAATAGAAATATGAAAGTACTATTACCCTTTCACCCTGACTATTTTCATTATATCCCTTTATATTACAGATCTTTTATCTTTCAAATGAAAATTTGTCATTAAGTTCTATAAATATCCCTTTAATAATTTCACTGGGAAAACATTAAAACTATAAATTAACTTTGTTAGTATTATCATCACTTTTATTATATTGCCACAACTTTACTGTGGATTAGGGCGATAGGGCAGCTATTTTTCACTAAATCATTTCAGACAGAAAAAAATGGGTCTTAGGGCTATAATGAAAACAATGGTTATAACTTTTGCTTTCATATATCAGATTACTTTTCTTAATAAAATGTCAACTCAGTGGCAAAAAAAAAACCTAGCCAAGAATAATTAAGGCCCAATCACTCTTCCATCAGATAAACCTCATACATTTTAAGAATTTATTATGTGATAAGGATTAAGCTGAATGTACTATTTAAGTACACTGTGGACAACCTGCTTCAAATTTTGAAAATTAAATTTCCTAAGAACCAAAATTTATTCATGACAGTAACTAGAAAAGTCACTTGTGAATGACTGGCCACTTGGGTGTCTGCAATGTCATACCATGGTTAAAATCTATAATTAAATCTCATTTGTTTTATAACAAGAGAGAACACTTTGCCATCTGAGTGAGCTACCACTGAAAAAAAGAAATGATGTTGTTGATCTTGTGTTTAACTTTGACCAGCGTTAGACAATCTCATCACTTCTAGGAATCAGAAAATCACATGTGGCTCCTAGATTTAGTGATGGAAAGAATCTTGGAGATCTCAGATCCAATCTCTTCATTGTATAGATGAACTGAGATTTAGAGTGGTTAATTAACCATCCAAAGTTCACAGAGGTAGCAAACTGCAGATTTAGATTTGAATCCAGATCATTTCATTCCAAACCCAAGAATATTTCCACTTTACCTTACTACCTTAACTTTGTCTTTAACGTCAACTTGGCATTATGTATCTATAGATAATCAAAGAATTACTAACATGCTTTCTCCAAAATTCTGTTCCTTGCCTCAATTATATTCCACTTTTATTTAAGATTATTACATACATAGAAGTAGGCAAATTTTAGTTATGAAATTCAGGTTGATGATGGTGACAGTGTATACTAATACATTAAAATTTATCCATAGATGTTAAAGTTTTTTTTTCTAAAACTATGCCACAAACACCCTGAATAACACACACAAGTACATCTATTAGCTTTTACAATGTCAAAATAAAGTATGAATCTGAGGCATCCGTGAAAGCCTTATTCTGATGCTCCATTCTAAGTCTGTACAAGGAGAAGGTAAACTCTGGAGGGTCCTATAAGACAAAAATGTCAAAAATTCAGAACTATCAAAAGACTAAACGTCTGCCCTCAAAGAACTATCAAACAATAAGGTCAGAGGGGTTGCTCATTTTTTCCCCATTACCATGAAATAGCAGACATGAAATAATCTATTAAGGTGTATTAGTGGATGAAATCTGATGTGGTGGATAGAGTACACCCACTGATGAAGTCACTGATCCTTGAAAGAAAAATGGACAACTTTGATACTTTGATGATCTATTACTTGATCCATGTGGGTACCACCAATTCAGAACCTAACTCCTCTATTACTGAATAGGTAGACTTTTAGAATCGCTGGGGCTGAAAAATTTCATTCCCTGCAGCGAACCTAGTGAGAGCTTCTCAGAATGTAGTTAAATTAGTCTTTAGATGTCAGGCAATACTGGCTCTATATTCACGCTTTTCTCACTACCTAGAACCTGTTAGAAGTTTTTCTCTGCTCACATAAGAAAATATATTGTCATTAAATCAGAGAGGGACCATGACACATAGTGGATAGAGGACCAGGCATCAGAACCAGGAAGCCCTCTACTTCAGTTCTGCCCTTGACATATGTTACTAAAGTCACAGGACTGTGCCTTGGGCACTTCCAGTGCCTCGGGCAATTTTTTGTAGATGAATTTCTACTTTGGTGGAGGGAATTCCTGCACCAGAAGTTTCCTACAGTAATGAAATCAAAAATCAAAACTCCTCTACCTCCACCACCCGCCTTAAAAAAAAAATCATTCAGTTCATCCTATTAAGTACCTCGTCATTTCTGTGTTGTTGCTGAATTCCTAGCCAATAGCTAAAATTCATCCACTTACCTATTGTCTAAAACTCATCATAGAACAAGTATTCCATGATCAATGCATGAGTTTACAAAAGGTTCAAACATGATGACAGTAAGTAGGACAGATTAAGAATTCCAGTTCAGAAATGTTCATTTATTATGAATGCTACTTTTCATTAGATTGTATTGTCTAAAACAATTCCAAAGACTTCAGAAAATAGAGAAAGGGATGGTGACTGGATAAATGATTAAGCTGGCATAGCAAATTCTTAAGTGTGGAAACACTCTCTACTAATGCAAGTTTGTACCTCCCTCTACAATATATAATACTAGAGTACTCCTTAGAGCAGGGAGTGGTGTTAAATTAAAAAAAAAAAAACAGGGTCCACTAATCCATATTGAAGGATCCCTGCAGGCTGCATATTGACTTAGTTTTAAAATGTAATGTAATCTAGGTTTTTATTTATTTGCGTAATTATGTAATTATGTATGTATGTTAAATATTTACCAATTACTTTTTTATTCTGGTTGGGCTACAGCATACAGAAGTTAAGTGACTTGCTCAGGGTCACACAGATACCCAGTCTTACTGTTTCTGAATCCAGCTCACAATCCACTACCGCCCTTTAGACAATAAAAAAGAAAAACAAAAACACTTTGAAGAGATTGCCAATGTCTACACTACACTGTGAGAATGAAAGTGAAGATGAAGTAGCATGTCCCAGTTCTACACTCTAACCACTACTCCATACCCTCTTTTATCTAAGTTAACAGAAATCAAGAAAATAAGAATTTGGTAGAATTTATTTTTTTTAAATGCTGAGTGAAGTAGAATAGAGGATAGGTTTATATGGCTGACAATGAGAACAGAGGAGATAAATAAAAAGGAATGGTATACACACATACATATACACATGTATATGTCATTACAAGTATAACAATATATCCTCCAATTGTTGTGTGTGTGTATGTGTATAAAACCACACTGGAAGACATGTTACTACAAGTGTGTTCTAACCTGCTAGTCTACTAATTAGTTGATTTGCTTTGCTATTTCTATACTAAGTAAGTACTCTGCACTGTAGGTTTTACACACACAGTCATTTTTCCTTTCCTTTCATTGAATAATAACACATATGTATATATGTGTACAGAGACAGACAGACAGATATTCCTTGCAGGCTTTGTTCTAGTATGGTATTTTTAACATAAATCAGAGTTAACATTTTATAACAGAGTTGAGAGATATTGATTATCTTCAATATTTTTAGGCAAAGTAAATTTTGAATAATGTACCAGAAAACCAAGGAGCCATTGGAAGCAATGGAGAGAAACTGCCAAAACTCACTCTCTCTCTCTCTCTCTCTCTCTCTCTCTCTCTCTCTCTCTCTCTCTCACACACACACACACACACACACACATATACATATCCCTAAAATGGACTCAAGCCTGAAATTAATTAATTCAAATCACTTGTTTAGAGATTATAGACATTGATGTTGTACTTGGATTTAAGTCTGAGTTAGGACAATTACCAGCTTTGTAAATGATACCAAATCAATTGACTTCTCAGAGTATTATTTTCTCTTTTAAAATGATAATAACCCTGCTTCCATTGCCTAACTTACGGTGCTTCTGTGAGCAAAGAAATTGTAAAGTAAACTGTAAAGCAGTACACAAGGATTATGAGGCAGCTGTGGTGTAATGGACAAGCAGCAGTGAATTTGAAGTCAGAAGACCTGGCCTACAGTCTTGGCTCCAGCCCTTAGCTGCTGCCTGAACTTTGGCAAGTCAGCCATCATTCCACCTCTTGGAGAGTCAGATAATAATACTTGCACTACTAACCCATCCCATAGATCAGAGTGAAGAAAATGGTTCACAAACTGCAAACTACTGCAGAAATGTGCGTTGTTGTTAGTAAATTTACAAAGTAAATGTACAATTATTCTCTTCTTCCCCTGGGGAAATGCTTTCTTTCCTGTGTTGTTTCTTACCAACTCTGAAATGTCATGGTTTTATCAGATACACAGTAGAATTCCTTGTCTTTGAATATTCTTTCTATAATTCAATTTTGTTTCATTTTGGGGTCGGAATTCTCTTCCTCCCACCTCCACCTACATTCTTTTCAAATGGCAGTAAAAATATTTTTTCTACAATAATAATTTATTGATGTTCCAACATTTCATAGTCTATCCATGCTATTCCATTCCAAGTTATCCACAAAAATCACAATAGCAATTATGAAGTGCAGAGAACAGGAACTAAATTCCAAATGAGAATTTTTTTTCAAAAGATAACATTAGAAATAAGCAAGTAATTGATCTTAATTGATTAAAAGCTTTCTCAAAGCCAACCTTACCCTCTGCCCTTCCCCACAATAAACAGGCCCTGAAATTATGTTACTTACTGGTACAAGAAGGGTATAATGGATGCAGAACCCAGGTTCAGAAGGAAAGTATTCATCAGAGACAAATCTTATCCTGATTTGATTTCCTTTGGAGATCTGTTTCCCTGGCACAGCACTGGAGCCACACCAACGCCCTAAAATAGTCCCATCACTGGGCTCCTCAATTTCTACAAAGTCATACCTGTAAAGAGAAAAAAAGAAAATTGACACAGATGTGTGTTACATGACTTGGGCAATATTAATTCACATCTTTGGATGCTAAAAATCCAGTTACCAAAACTATGATCTAATCCTAACTTCTACTAGGTTAAACACAAACTTACATATTCCAAAAAAGGAAACATTAAGATGAGTTTACATTGGCAAGGGGTGGGGGGGTGAGGAGAGGTGAATATGAGTCTTTGCTCTTGACTTTTCAAACTTGGCTTCTTACAAAGACCAAATTTAGCAGATGTTTGCCAACTGTCTACTCTACTCTTACAGGAAAGCTATAAGAACTCAGCTCATCCTTAATTCTTGAGTATTTACCTTATTTTTTATGTGACCATCTGATGCTGATAATCTGACCTCACTATACCTTTGTAATCATATTTCTTCATTATACCTATAAATACATGTTTTGTTGCAATCAGGCTAGCCTATACAATGTTTCCCCAAATGACATTATACCATCCTCTAATGTCTATCAGTGAAAAGACCATTACTCTGATCTGAACCATGAACCTCGTCATTGTCTATTCAAAATCCTACCCACACATCCTTCAAGGCCCAGATTAGACTCTGTAACCTGTGGTGATCTTTCCCTTGCTTGAAATCTACCTGTACTTACCACTTGTGCTTGCCCATTTGATAATTATATGCTACCCAATGTTCACTACTAGGGTTGTTTGTGGGGGTATGTGTATGCATATGTGTGTGTGTATGTAAATACATGTATATATGTATATATGTACATATATACATATACATGCACATAGATACACATATGCATATACACACAAGTATATATACACACATACATATATATGATCAGAAGAGTACTAGAATAGAATATTAGTATAGAAAAGCACTAGAATAGACATTAAACATCATATAGTTCAACCACTCATTTTACAGATGATAAAGCTGAGAAACAATCAATAAATAAATAAAAATTTTTAAGCACCTACTATGTACCAGACATAAGCACTGAATGGTTTGAGTGACTTGCCTAAGGTGATTTTTTTTTTGAAAAGGAGTGAGTAAAATAAATTAATCAGAAAGCCTTTTGTTAAGTACCAGGCACTGTTCTAGGTCCTGGCGATACAGAGATAAAAATACATCTCTTCCCTCAAGAAGCTTAATTGTGTGTGTGTGTGTGTGTGTGTGTGTGTGTATGTGTGTGTGTATGTTTCCTTCAGGGGGAATAACTTGCATCTATATAAATAAGTATGTACAAAAATATGCACAAAATAAAAGGGAATGCATAGAGAATAAGCAAGAAGAGGGGGGTAAGTGATAGAAATGAGAGTAGAATCATTTTTCTAGGAGTTTAAATGTGACAGAGCAAATGTAAGATGAGAGCTTAAGGGGATGACAGGGTCAAGAAAGAGTTTTAAGTTTTTCTTTTTTATTTTAGGGGGAAAGGCCAGTCATTTCTAAAGTAACTGGAGGATAAAAGTCATCAAACAGGAAGAAACTAGAGATTAGATGAGGGAGGGATGAATATGGAGGCATTTTGCTGCAGGAGACAAGAGGGGATAGGGACAAAGGTATGTGTAGGGGTGGGTTTTGTCAACTGGAAAGGTTAACTCTTCATCACAGATGAAAAAAATAGAGAATAGGGAATCATATCAAAAGAAAGAAGAGCCATGATTCAAACCTAGCTATGCTGGATACTAAATTCCATGTCTTATTCATGAAAGCCATTTACACTGTAATCTCTACAAGGTTAGTTTTATACTTCTCTATACCCCCAACACAATAACAGAATCTAGCATGGTACTTTTCTATCACTGAGTATTGCATAAAATGCTTGTTGATTGAATGGGGGGAAAGGAAGTGCCTGGTAGTTTAGGTTTAAGATTGGAACTAAATGAGACACTTGTACCCATCTAACTGTTCACAAGTTGAACTTCGGCAAGTCAGCCAGCATTCCACCTCTTGGAGAGGTGGAGCTAATTGGAATTAGCTCGATTCACCAGATAATTACATTCCATGATGGTTCTTTAGCATGGAAAAGATACTCACTAAGCATAATCCAAGAGTTT
Organism: Phascolarctos cinereus; assembly: GCF_003287225.1. Taxonomy (NCBI): domain Eukaryota; kingdom Metazoa; phylum Chordata; class Mammalia; order Diprotodontia; family Phascolarctidae; genus Phascolarctos; species Phascolarctos cinereus. The sequence continues at coordinate 99,058,647 of NW_027556402.1, read as the reverse complement.
GGGTAGGTATTGCCCTTGTCTTCATATAAAAATGAGTCTGGATTCCCAGGGTAGTGAGACATTTTCCAAGTCTGAGGCGCTACCCACTGGCCTTTTTTATGCCCCTAGGTGACTGAAAATCCAATTCAAGAAGCATAAGCTTTAACCCTTAGACCAAACAAGTGTTGGGGACCATTTGTTTGCTTTTTAGAGGAACAATCAAGCAAAAACAACTAGCCTAGCCTATATGTCAAGGACCTAGGGAAGAAGTGCTGTTATCACAGACAGCTTCATAGTAATTATCTGGTGGATTTTGACTCTCTAGTTTAACTGTGTTGACCTAAATTATAGTAACTGCTAAGCATATAACACATAAATGTGTTATAATTTTTTTCTTTCTGTTAAATCCTGGTTATCATAGCTTTGAGCTAATTCCAATTTCCACTAGGTTAAACATGTAATTATTTAATATAGTATATCACACATTTGTAAAATAACTCCTGGTTCCTACAGGTAAGGAGACCAAAGGTATAAACAAATGAAAAATGAACTCAGTAAATTACATAGCAAAGTCACTAATACTGAAGCCAACTACTGTAATTTTTTCAAGACTTCAGGGAGAGAGGTGGAACAAAAGAGATAAGAGGAAGTAGTTAGAAAAATATTTGAGCTCAAATTGATTTGAATGAGCATTGTCAACTGCAACCTTTATCTAAGAGTGGTGTTTATATCTAGATTATTTACAAGTAGTACAAGGCTGCTATTCATAAAACCGCTATTTGTTCTGAAGTTGGCAGGTAAATCTAGGCTAATCTGAGACTGAGCTCTCATTAGTTCAAGGACAACCAGATTTCAGACATGACTAGCTAACTTGTATCCACACATGATCTTGTAAAGTTTTTTTTATGAAGTTCCTCAAAAAAAAAAAAAGACCACTTTTTTCCCCCAGGGGGGAAAAAGTTCTTGAGTTGTAGACAGAAATATAGCCATAACCTATAATACAAACTCCAAAAGCTGTTGTATTCTGTGCTGTTCTCCCTTGCAGCATTTTGACCTAGCACCAATTCTTCTTGAGAATATGCATATTGTTCTTCAGAAAATATTAAAAGGTATTTCCCCATATAAGCAAAACTTGAGACTGTAAATGTCACATGAGATTAAAATCTTTTCCAAGGAACAAATAGTACTAACCCTTGATGTAACTAACAGTCAGATATAAAAGACACATTCTTCCAAATAAGTCAAGCAATGTTTAACGTGTAAATTATTACTTTATACCAATTTTCTACTAAAGTTGTGGTATTTTTTTCTTTTCCCCCCTCGGTAAGTTTAATTTTTATAACGATTCCCAGATCTCTAACTAGACAGCTGGCAATAAATTCTTGTGTTACATGTTTGTGCAGGTCTGACCCATGCATTTATTATCTCTGCTTAAAGAATCTGTATATATTTGTATTTCATTAAATATAAATGATATGAACATAATCATTAAAGAACTACTATGCACTTTGATTTTAAATTTTAGTTGAATTCAACAGGTGCCACTAATTGCCTCATCAGGAACTTGGTGATATTCCAAATCAAAATGTCTTATGATAACCATCTAATTCCTAAATCCATCCATCTATTATACCATTAATGTTCTTCTGCAGTCAAGGGTAAAAACAATAGAATGCACATGGAATGTAAGAATTTTGCATACAACAGTCTATACTTTGTCTCCCTTTTATGGTCAGAATATGAAGGGTTTCCCCTCTCTTATTTACACTCGCATAAACCAACATGGCAAGGAAGTCTTTTCTTTTCAGGAGAGTGGCAAAGGAAACTAATTATTGACAGAAATTGCCAATTTAAGTTTATAAGTATGTAACAAGTTACAGGGTTACCTTTCTACCTATAAAGCCTGCCTTATAGCTTACCTTTGATTTTCAGCCTTAAGCAAGAAAAGGAAATTTCTTGTCTAGATTTGATTCTTATATAATCTGGGAAGCTATATACAAGTCAAGAGTCAAATTTGTTCTCAGTATTTGATTTAGACATTCTTCACAGTCACTTTTAGAGTAAGTGCTTGCAAACCTGTAATATGATGCAGTGGTGAGAATTTGTAGCAAATCCTGGAAACTTGTTTCTGGTGAAAAGGTATGAAACAAACAAGTAAGTCCCAAACTAAGTGAAACAATTATCAAAGAAATTTACATAGGCCACAACACCACAAAAGGAAAGCAATAAAATCCTACAATAATTGACACACAAATGTGAAAACAGAAAACACTATCACCCTTAAAACCAGAAAACTCCACATCTCCAGGTGACTATTCTGAAGACTCTGTAATCCTTCTAATACACTCTCAGGTATTATATTCCAGTATGCACAATTGCCCAAATCACTATTTAAAGGATTTACTAAACCTGTTTTATGAGCCAATCAAACATAACTTTCTCACGGCAACATGATACAGTACATACAGCACTAAGGAGTTTATAATGATTACTCCCTTTCTCTAACATCTCCCTGGGGACCTATAGAGGATTTATGTTCTTTTATGTTCAACAAACAAGTCTGGTGTTGTAGACACAATTTTGGTTCTCATGTGGGAATTTAAAAGCAATGAGGGCAGTTTTCTTGGTCTTAAGTAGAATCACAAGGAGTATTCAAGAAAAATATATTCACCACCGATAAAAACAAGAGTCTCCGGGCATCCTGCCTACCTCATAAAAATAAACCAATCTCTCAAAATAGGCTATTTCTAGTCTCACTAAAATCCTGTCAATTAGTTTTATCCCCATAAGTTATCTGAGCTGACAATACTGTGAAAAATCTGCCGACAGGTTTTCTAAGACGCCCTAGCATGGAGAGAGTCTACTAGATTCTGAACTTCTGTGAAAGGTAGTGAAATAAAGATGACTCTTATTCTACAGGATATCAGGCTCATGCTGCCCTGAAGCAGAGCTGAACTCCAGGCCTCCACGTGAACCAACTGCTGTTACAGATCTTTGCATACAAAACCTGAATTGTTGCCACATGCTGAGATTTGTCAATTTAATCTGAGAACAATATGACAATGACAGCCAATAAATCATTGCACATGTTGTGGGATACCCTAAAAATGATTTTAATGTTAATAAAAGCTTGCTGTTGAATCAAATCCTTGGTCATGTTTATTCATGCATTTTACTTTTCTCTAAAACAGCACCAGAAATTGTCATATATATGTGTATCTATCTATCTACCTATCTATCTATCTATCTATCTATCTATATACACACACACACACATTTTTTTTTACCATGACAGCTTCCAATGCCCCAGAGAAAAGTGGTATGAGTAGGAAGATGTGTTTATCTACAAAAAGGCCAACTGCCTCTGACCAAATTCAGAACCACAGGGTATTAAAGTTGGAAGGGATAACTAACCAATTTAACTTAAAGCCATACAGAAATCCTTGAAGTTAGTGGTATCAAACTCAAATAGTAACGAGTATGTATTGACTTAGGAAATCACATATTAACATTATCAATGTTTCACTGTTATTTTTATTTATTTTGCTAAATATTACATTATTTTTATTTACAATTTACACTTAATTACAATTACATTTCAATCTGGTTCGGGCTTCACATGGAATGTTGTGGGCTCTATGTGGCCATAGTGTCTTTGACATTTCTGTTCTATGTAAAACCCCCAGAAGTGGTCATTGACAATTTGCCTAGTAACCTTTAGTACAGGAGTAGCCAATGTTATTTTTGGACAGCTCTGATTGTTCAGAAGTTACATAAAGTGGTAATCCATTTCTCTCAAATATCAACTCCTTGTTGGGCCCTCTGGAACCTAGCAGAACAAATTCAGACTCTCTTCCATATAACAACAGTCCTTCAAAGACATGAAGATAGATATGAGTCCTTTAAAACCAAAGGACATTTCAACTTATTTAAAGGGACCCAAAGTCAATGAAAACATGATGTTATCTACCCTTATGTGAAGTAGAAGTAGTTGGGAGGCTGAGAAAATGGCTCTTTTGAATAGGAAAGACAGCCAAAATAATTCCTGCTTACACAAGGAGCTGTTTATTCTGCTATTTTTACATTAGAGGTAAAAAGTCTAAAGCTCTGGCACTATCTTATTATTATTATTTTTTGTTTTTTGCCATATATAAGCAAGGTCAATTGGCCTGAGTGTTCCTTATTTGTAAAGTGATTATACTAACAGCATTTATTTCACAGATTTTTGTGAGATAGCTTTAAAGTGATTTGTAAACCTTAAAGAACTATGTGAATATTCATTATTGGCATTATAATTTTCTTCTTCATCATCATCAGCATCATCAAATTTTCATAAATGGATCTTAGTGAAGACTGGAGAGCTAGTTCTGGCCCTTCTATTTGCTTGGTATGTTACATTGTATACCTGTAAGTAAGCCTCCAAATGCTATGATTTCCTCAACAATAAGATAAGGATTGGTCTAAATGATTTCTAAGGCTGCTTCCAGCTACAACAAATTATCCTATTATGTAGTAAGTACATAATACCTTAACAGAGTAGATTAAATGATGATGATGATGATGATGCTTCATATCTGTGCACCACTTGAGTCTTTAAAGCACATAAACCAACGTCATCATAGTTAATGGTCATAACAATCTTGTGAAATATGTAATGAAAGTATTATCCCCATTTTACAGATGCAGAAATTAAACCTTTAAAGTGACAGAAATAGCAAGTGGTAGGGGTCAGACTAGAGACAAACTCTTTTGACTCAATATAGTACTAAGTATCAAATGCCATTGAAGGTGTTCAGGGAGAAGTTAATAATTATTTATCTAGAATGTTTTAGAAGGGACTGATGCTTCTTCTGACTCTAAAATATCTTAATTCAAATTAGATAGGGAAAATATTCCATTATAAATTCTCTATTACTAGGCTCTTAATTTTTCAGCAGTGATCATCCTATTGTTTCACATACACACTTCTGGGAGTGTGCGGAGGAAGACTGTCTTGATGAATTTTATTAATGTATTAAACATAGGCAACAAAGCAATAAGCCAAGGTATACTCTCCAGGCCAGTTGTTGCCAAAGTTCATACATATATACTTCCATTGGTTTGTCAGGATATGGAGAGGAAGAGAGGAGAGAGAAAAAGGAGAAGAGAGGAGTGGAAAGATTTTAGGCTTATAGTCAAGAATTAATGTATGAACGTTTTAAACATTATACAAACAAAAGGCAATATTAGTAGATCAAGTTATTACTCAAGGTGAACACAATGAGCTTTTCTGATTTCCAGGTGTACCTTCCAGAATTCCTCTCATACATGATGCCTATTAACTACTGAACTATTTCCCTTCCCAAAATCATTGCAGAGCTAATACCAGCTACCTCTGTTACTTCTTATCCCTCACTTATCTGGAAACCAAGTTGAGGGCAACAGAGGGCACCCTGAAAAAGATGAAGATGTCTACTAGGAACTACTGTTCAAAGTCATATCCTAAAATACTCAGTCCTTCCTAGCACTTTAAAGGCAAGAAATTACCTATCATCTATCACTTTTGACCATGGATGGTATAACTCTCCAAATAAAATGAACAGATATGGATGTATTAATGGATGCAAAAGAAAGATCAACTCTGTCCTTGATGCTTCTAGGCAGCCTGAATTTTTTAAAAAAAGCTTATCTTATGAAGAGTTGGGGCTCTTTGGGCCTCACAAAGTTGTTCCCATTTTTCCTTGCAGCCACATACTTCTTTAATTGGAAAAGATGTAGCACCCTTGGAGATGCAGAGGAGTGGGAGCCGCATCCACAGAATCAATGTGTTATCCTACTGATCCTCTTGATGGTTGAGTACACTTCTCTTCATTTAATATTTCCAAGCCCAAGAACATTTCATTCTGTTTAATCCTGAACTTGAAACACCAGATTGGTCTGAATTAGATGTGACCCAGCACAGGGTAAAAATAAGAATATAAAAAACAGGTCCCAATTCACCAAAGTGAGAAGATGGAGAAGGATGAGGTTGGTGTATAAGCCATAATTGTTGACTATTTACTAGAAGAACATTTAACTCCTATTTTATCTTACTGTTTTCTAAATAGATTTTGTTCTACTAGCAAGTAGCTAAAGGAAGTTTCATCAAATAATACTGGAACCTTATACTAAGCTTAATTCTCTTTTGTTTATTCTAACAAGTTGGTAATGCTTACAAGAAAAATTATTTCATTTATCGTGACTGAAGTCAGCTAGGTGGCTAAGGGGATACAGTACTGGGCCTGGAGTCAGGAAGACCTGACTTCAAATCTGACCTCAGATACCTACGAACTGTGTGACCCTGGGCAGGTCAATTAATCTCCGTTTTCCTTAATCCATTGGAGAAGGAAATGGTAAACCACTTCAGTATCTTTGCCAAGAAAATCTCATGGGCAATATGGTCCACAGAGTCATGAAGAGTTGGACATGACTTAACAACAACTACTACGATTAGGCCAAAGAAGTTACTTAACTGAATCTATAAAATTTTATTCTGACTTCTTGCTCCTTTGCACAGAAAGAAAAATGACATCAGTTAACAACTAACTCAAAATTAGAAGTGAGTTTTGTTCTCCAGCAAATTCACTGCTTCCCAACTGGTTTCCCCAGTACAGGTTCCTTTCTCTATGATTCATTTCCAGTTTTGTCATATTCTGTATTACATGCTATTTTTAAAGAGCTTGTTCATTAATATATAAATCAGATATATGCCTGGTACAGCCTGTGGGTACTTGAGAAACATGCAGTGAGGGATTTACTATCTAACAGGTAATTAATCGTTCATTATCAAATGTGGAAAAATTAAATTATAAACTCTCGTGACCATTACTATGCTAGACCAACTGCTTAGGTACCAACAACTGAGCTATAAGAATGTACTGAGAGACTAAAACTGAAGACACTTTAATTGAAGGCTTCTATTCTCTTATGATAAACATGTTTTGAGAATAACCTCAAGGTGAAATAAGTGCTCAGTGAAAAATCCATTCTATACTGAATGCCTCAGACATGAATCCCAGCAAATTTTATTTTAAAAATATTTAAATACTTTATTAAATACTTATTAAATATTTTAATAAATAATATCTTATTAAATACTTATCAAATATTTTAATACTATTTAATATCTTATTAAATACTTTAATAAATAATATTTAATAATATCATATTCCTAGTGAATATTTTAATAAATAATATTAATAATTTGATATTTTAATAAATATTTATTAAATATTTTATTTTTAAAAGTTTGACAACTTAGTCCCTGGAAGTTTTTATATGGAGTGATCTTTACTAATTCTTTAAAAATGAAGATTAAGAACCATTTTTTATGTGAAGTTTTTGCTGGTCCTGCCAACACCTAGTACTCACACTCTTCTCAAATTACCTGTAGTTAACTATTTTGTATTTGTTTTTACTATCTTTATGTTTATTCTGCATATACTTAATTTTTTACATGCTGCCCCCCTAATAGAATACAAATTCACTTATATTTCTAGGTGTCCTCTGGTATACCATTTCTTTATTTCCCCTCACAGTTTCAGAGATACAGGTTTGATGGAGTGACGTGGGATAAGAGACATTTCTGGATTATAGCTGTGAAAGAGGCACCCAGATGAGAGTTGAAGGAACAAAGGGGCGCTCATTATCTTTATCCCAGCTTCTCTCCAAAATATTTCAACTGCTGTGGCTTTCTAGAAACCCAATAGAGCCCTTTTATCAACCATTTCACTGTTACTTGCTGGCTGGGACATTAGGTCTATTTGTAAGATTTATGCCCCAATCAAATAATAATACTGAAAGCTGTAAGTACTTCAGAGTTTCTGTTATTAATCATCTACTGCAACAACATTGCTAATTGACTGTTACCAAAACTTATTCAGGCAATTTCTGCTTTGTCTAGTAAAACGTGCTCAGAATTCTAGAATAATAAAAATCAAAGGAACTTTCAAGACTTTATAGCCCAACCTTTTTAATAATCTTTTTTTTTATTCTATCATATTATGGAAATGCTTGTCTTATTTCATAAAATAAAAATAAAGTAAATTAATTTGAAAAAAAAAACCTTTTCATTTGAAACACAAAGAAATGGTGGACCTGAGAACATAATTCACTTGAAACAAGGGGATAGAACCTAAGTATCTTGACTACTATCTTACTATTCTTTCCACTAATCCACAACTCTTTTTAGCTAACTAGAGACCTTTACAGAAGAGCTTTTTTTGCAGTCCATTAAAATGCTTCTTTTTGTCAATTTACTTGTTTTACAAATGCAAAGAGATTTTCCCTTGTCTTAATCACAAAAGAAATCTGGTTTATAATTGTAATTGAGTTCTCTAACAATGTCAGAATTGCTAGTTAGAATAATTACTTCTAGTAATTTTTATGTATACTCTCCAATAGCATCTCTGTCTTTAAAAATCTTCTCTTCCTTCAGGATGTGACTTCATGCAATATCCTTCTAGATGAAACTTTTCCTGATTCCCCCAAAAACTAGTGTTCTCTCTTTCAAACTACCTTGTAGTTAATTTTATCATATGTATTGTATGTATATAAAACACATGTATGCGCATGTGTTTATGTATATGCGTGTGTGTGTATATATATATGTGTGTGTGTGACACACACACACACACACACACACACACACACATGTTGCTCCCCTCAAAATATAAGCTCATTGAGGGTAGGGACTATTTTACTATTCCTATGAATGACTAGCACTTAGCATAGTATTTGGCACTTAGTAAGTACATAATAAAACATAACGGATTGATTAGCTGAATTCAATAAGTAAATTAAAGTTCCCGAAGCAAAAGAATATAAAATATTCTTATCATGCCTGATTGGGAAAAGCTTTAAATGTCTAGTTAAAGAGTTTGAACTTCACGAAAAGAGCTATATGGACACACTGAAGACTTTTAAGCAGTGAAATAATATGACTAAATGGATGTATAATGAAAATTAGTCTATTGATGGTAGGAAAAATGGGTTTTGGAAGACAAAGACTGGAGACAAGAAGTCCTGTTAGGCATACTCCATGAAAGTAATAATAAGGGGTGAGTATCCAGGAAAGCAAATACTGTCAAAAAGAGGTCAGGAATGTTCAAGCCTGAGAAAGGGTCTTTGGATTTAGTACTCAAGAGGTCATTAGTGACTTTTGAAAAGAGTACTGTCCCTATGGTAACATCTCCAGAGTGTATCAGCAAGGTATTTTAATGGTGGAAGATGAATTGGCTATTATTTTAAAGTGTCAAAGAGCTAAGAAAGACAGAAATATTAAAATGACCACAAGGATTCAAAAATCAAACCAGAATTTCTTTTATTTGTGTGGCTATTAGAATATTACTTAATAGATGCACAGAAAACTACCTTGGAATATGCCCACCATAATATTTTACAGAAACTTTTGTTTTTGCAAAAGGCCCATAAAATCACTGTTATTCCCAGAAAACATACATAGTTTAACATTCATGTAACTCAATAACCTCAAAGACACAGTTATAAGAATTTTAGCAAAAAGCATAAAGAAAAAATACTCAGAAAAGAGGGGATTTCAAAGTTCTGTCAGAAAGACAATTACTACAACCGTCAGCTAATACAAGCACTTTTTTGTTTTTTTGTATAATCTGTCTATTATGTGCAAGGCTTAGATTGAAGATGTCTGACTGAGACAAAGGGGAAATGAGGGGTTGGGTCTTTCTGTTCCACTTGTAATTCAGAGATATAAAAGATGTCCTCCCTTCACCAATCTCTTTAAAATTCCTCCTTCTGTCATGATAACAGACTGATGTAGGAATCCCATAGCTATATCATGTTCTCCTCGAGTGGTCCTTACCACAAGACAAGCATCCTATTCTCTCAGGTATGCTAAGGCTCAGTGTACTTGCTAATAATTTAACCTATAGATCAGGGGTTCTTCTGTAAATAAATTTCAAGAAGCCCATGAACTTGGATGGGAAAAAAAGATAACAAACTTATTTTTACTAACCTCCAACTAAAATTTATCATGTCCTTCAAATTATTTGAAAACATTATTTTGAGAAGGGGTCCATAAGCTTTACCAGGCTGCCAGGGGAGAAAATGACACAAAAGACTATTAAGAACCCTGACCCAGTAGGATTATCTCATGAAAATTTAGCCTAATGTGAATGTGACATATAACACTTTGATAAACTAAACCCAACCATTTTTCTAAGATAAAAATCTCATAATATTTCCCTGAGTTTACTCCCTTGCTTGGCCTATTATTAACTGGATTGAGGTATGGTCTAAAGTTCTTGAAAAAGTTCAATGTACTTGCCTCTATTTTTTCTGCTGTCACTCTCATCTCAACCTGCTGTAATTTCACCTCCTACTTGCCATTTGACTTAAACTTCCAAGTTACCAAATTTTCCCTTAATTGACATGACTAATGATATTTTTTCAATCTTCAAGCTTCATTATCTCTCCTATTGTTTCAACTCTAAATTTACACAGGATTGTTACCTTTTGGTTCTCCTCCAACCTATCTGACACTTCTTTCTCAGATTTCTTTCCTGGATTACAATTTACGTCATGTCCACTAACTGTGCATTTATCAAAAAGCTATGCCCTTGGTTCTCTTCTCTTTTCTCTCATTTACTGATCTAATCAACTCCCATGGAGTCAATTATTACCTTTACAAAGATATTTATATATGTATGTAAGTATGTATATAGGTATGTATGTATATCTGAATCTAAGTCTCTCTACAAAGCTCTCATCCCACATCTTCAACTGGACCTTTCCCCTTAGGTGATCCATATCAAACTACATATGCTCAAAACAGAACACACTAGCATTTCTTCTCTCCACTAAAAAAACCCCTCAAAAACATCTTTTATACTTTTTTGTACTTCATTATCATTGTCAATGTCAAGGGTACCACCCCTTTCTATTCACCCAGGTCTATTACCTTGGATTCATCTATGGCTCCTCGACTCACCATTTCTATCTCCATAACAATACTCATATATCCCATTTCTCTACTCGTATAGCGACCTTCACTTTCTTCTTTATTTGGGCCCTCAATACTTCTTACCTAGAATATTGGAACAGTCTCCTAATTGGTGTTCCTGTCTTGTCTCTTGAAAATCCAGTGACTCTTCTACATTACTGACAAAGTGATTTTCTTAAGTGCAGGTCTGAATGTGTGACTCCATCTCAATAAAACTCAGAAAATAGTTCCTTCTTATCTCTAGATAAAATATAAACCCCTTTGTTTGATATATAAAGCTCTTTGAGACCTGACTCTACCTTTCCCTGGCCTTGACCCTAGCTGTTGCCTATGTGCAGAAGGTACTCCTTCCTTATTTCTTCCTTCTGGAAATACTAATTTCTCTCAAAATTTTGATTAAATGCTACCTTTCACATAAGATATGCCAGGCATTATTATTACAGGTATTAACGGATAGTGTTAAGACCGATGAAATGTATGAAATGTCTGAGCTTTTGAAGTGTACAGTTATTTATCCTCTGGTTCCTTCCCAATGGGATTCACTCTCAGAGTGAATAGAACTGCTCGTTCCTCTAAGTGTGGGAGCCATTAAAATGCCAGAATTCTCATTTGGATTGCCATCATTCAAGACTAACAGGACTGAGTTTTTTCAGTGAATCCTAATAAACTTCGTGCATGACATCAGTTGTTTTCATTCAATGCCTTTCTAAATATATTAAGGATTTTTACATCTAGTTTAGTGCTTTTCATTTATTGACTGGTGAAGAAGTGTTCTTGCCTGAGTAAGGTAGTTATTTTACATGGAATGAGGTGACTGATTCAATGCGCCCCACTCTTACACTAACACACACACACACACATACACACACACATACTTGTGCACACACCTTTTCTTCTCTGTTAGAATGTAAGTTCCTTGAGCGATGGGACTGTTTCTCTTTTGTCTGTGCTCTCATCACCTAGGACTCTGTTCAGTATATAGTAGGTAGAGGATTCTGAATTACTGATTAGTCATTAGACCTTTTCTGCTGGTCTGGACTATAATAAGGAATATAGTATAATTCAAAAAGGATTTCCACTAAATTTAAATCTATATACTCTAAAAAGTAAGCATAAATTCATTTAAAAGGCATTTATTGCATTTTAATCCATCTTTAAAACAACATGAAAACATGAGTAAATCATACAAGCCACACAACCTGGGAAATAAAGTTGTAATTCGAATTCAAGATCCAAAACCTTTCCTCTCAGATTTTTAAGTGCCAGCAAGAACTGAGGTGGTGGGAAGCATAATATGATGAAAGGTATTCCAAAATGCTAGTGAGTATTAAACAAACCAACAAAAAAAAACTATTTCAAGCACACTCACTGAGAGCAAAAATTAGTTGGTCCCCTCCCCAAAGTTATTATGTCTTCTCCTAAAGAAACATTTTAAACACTATCAAGGAAAACTCAAGGTACCTATGACTTTGCACCTTCACTGTTCAGAGAAAAGGTCTGAAAAAACAAGTTAGTCTGTACAATGATTTGAATATGTTTCTAGTAACAAATTAACTTTAAATCTAGGGTCATCCATTATTTCTATTTTCACTGAAAAAAATTAAGGCTGGCCTGAGGATTTGTGGGATTATAATTTCTACAGAACAACATTCTGGAATTTGTTACAAAAAAGTTCCTTATTTTTTTCATGGAATAAAATGAGAAAAACATCTCATTTAAAGGCAACATTTGAAATTGTTGGCTGATTTGGTCACTGTAATAAACCTTGCTAAGGCAATTACTTCACATTTTATGGTATTAGAAAGAAAAGGGAAAAAAAAAAGAACTGGAACAATGCCTCTTTGGATGAGTGTATCTTCTAGGGCAGCATACCCAAGGCAGGGTTTTTGGCATTAGTTTTATTTTATTTTCCTCTTTTTCCTTTTAAAATTCTTCTCTCACTTTGCATTTCTTTCTTTCCTCACCCTGTTAATACTCGCCCTTTAAGGTGTTTTGGCTTCCAGTGTTCATGCCATACTCTTTAATAGGTTCCTCTGCTACCAGAAAATGCAGGTTTTATTACAGCTAAAAGTTCAACACCATCTCTATTTCCTTCCTTCTCCAAACTTGATTCTTAAAGGTTTCTCTCCTTAATGAAAAGGAGAAAAAAATATAGTTCAGTGAGTTTATCTCATGTTTGCTACTCAGATCTTCATAAATTATAAACCTAGCAACTTAACCTTCTTCCGCTCAATTTCTCTGCCTACAAACAACAATTATGTCATTTACTTATCACTCACAGGTTAACTAGAAAATAAAATTAAGTGTGCGGAATTATTAAGACTGGTGGGTGGCTGCTACTCATCTGAGCTACATCAGTCTCTCTTCCACTTGAGGGAAATGACTTAACAATTTAAAAGAACAAACAGGAAAAATGCTTCCAGTAGAAAGCAGTAGACATCCCTTACTGCAGAGTCATATAAAAATGCACTTGAAAAGACAGTCAAAACTTTATATGAAAACACTATATTGTTTTAAACCTGTGGACAAAATTCAGATGCAATAACAAACTGCTGTTGTCCCAATTTACTATTTAGCCATCATGTTACCTGCAAATAAAATATCAAGGTCAGATACCACATTTACATTCACGCAATTATACAAATCTGAATAAACATAAAATATTAAAATGTACGTATACACTTATGTACATATACTGATGTGTGTATCATTCACTGAATATAATAAATTTACTGGATTTATTCTATATTGCTGAGCAGATAGATGCAGTATTCTTGTTATTGTCATTGCTGTTTGTTTTGACTGATGACATCATAGGATAATATCCTGATTTAAGAAATTTAAGTGAGGCAGATTTGCACAAAGTCATCAACCTCACTATTTCTGTTAGAGTCACTAAAGTCCAGTGGTAAGACAAAATACAAGATGACTGGCAATTGTCCAGGATGCAGTGGATGATTTTGGCATCTTCAATGTCTGACCAAGCTCTAAGTGTTCCACAGCACCTGCTTCACATGCTTTTATGGCAGTGGGAACAAATTGTTCTGAATTGTCTATTCTGCCAGGAGAAATCTTCACATGCTTGGGGTAAACAACCCCCTAACTTATTGATGGGTCTGCGGCTGTTGATTACTCTCCACATGATTTAGCCCAAGTGTAAAGAAGGTTTTACTGGGGTGTGGCCAGTGCACATGCTATCGCTTCTTGGAACCACAGGTAAGAGATGGGTGACAGGGTGGACAACAAAGGTAGAAAACATCCCTGAAAAGAACTCAGTAGTGCTCACATCAGAGGTGCTAGTCCTGCTAGTAACTACTTTAAGGATCTTGCAATGGTCTTCCCTTTCTCTTTTTTTTTAATTTTTAAGTAACAATATGGATATAATTTTACTGATTATTACAGAGACTCTCTTTCCAGCGCTTCTCTGTGAAAAAAAAAAAAAAAGATGACTTCCCATTGTACCTGACAACACTGGGGCATGCATAATCATAGGCTACTTAGATGGTTGAGACTGACATGATTTCTGAACCTGAAAGACTTTGCCAGATGGCAAACAAACAAACAAAAAAAACCATCAAATTTTCTTGCATCAATTCCTGGAATAATATTTTTGTCACAGGACAGGAATGTACTTTTCATCATCAAATAATGACTAATATTTTACAAGAGAGTATATTTGATCATCATTGACATAAATACAAACATAGGATTTAACACTAAAAAGTACAAAATTGATCTATTGTTAGTTGCACAAACACTAAAGTTATATTATACATTATGTTAAGGATTAAAACTTCACTAAGACTTTTGGGACACCCTGTGTGCCAATATATATGTAAGTGTATATATGTGAACATATACATGTATGCATAAAGTTTTTTTTCCTTCTTTACCACATTGCTGAATTTCTAAAGCATTGAATGGTTGATAGTTGATGACAAAAATGACACATGCTAAGTATTTTTTTAAAGTTCTGTAGTGTTTATAAAGCATAGTCACACAACATTAATCCTTACAACATATGATGTATGAAATACAGTTATTGCTATCCCACTTAAGAAATAGGGGAACTGAGGCTCTGAAAAACTAAATGTCTTTTCCATTGTTAACTGAGTAGTATTAAAAGCAGAATTATAACCCTTGTCTCTGGTGATGACAAATTCATTAATCTTTCTGACCATGGACTGGGAATAGGCATCAGAAAAGTTAAAGTTTGTTTAGACATATATTTCATAGGTATGAGAAACACATTTTTCTGTTCTGAGTAGGCTGGTATTTGCTAAAATATACTTAATAAGACAGATATTCTTCCTTTATCAGAATCATCAAAATATCAGTAGAGCAAAAATAATAATATGACTAACAGTATCTGCCGTGTCCAGTTAAATCTTCATACTTCTATTCAGGAAGAACATTGTTTTATCCATCTATCTCTCTGTCTCTCTATTTTTAATGCTGAGAGGCCTACAAAATTTACATCTAACATCTATTACTAATATGATAGAAAGTCCTGACCATTTTGCCATTAATAGTCAAAGACTATTTGATATTTTTAACTTAACCCTTTGAAAGATCTTTGGCTTTATCTACACTGGAGTTCCCTTCATAAAACCAGATGACAATCCCTTAAGAGTTGAATGTGACTAAAAAATGTTTTCATCTTAACCAGGACAGTCAATAAGCAACAAACACACTAACATGGAATCACAAATTTACTGTTAGAAGACATTTCAAAGCTAGCTAGCTCTCCCCCCATTTTGTAAGGAACACAAGGCTCACAAAAGTTAAGTGACTTGTCCAAGGTCACAGAGTGACAGGGCTAAAATTGGAATATTGAACTCAGGCCTTTTTAGCCACAAGGGATGATGGTCTCCTGAAATATGGGGGATTTTTTTTTTTTAGAATATAGTATCACCTCCATGTCATAGTGAGGCATTGGAGGAAGAATTTAAAGGAGTGTTTAATATTGTTGCAGTGTATTTGACAGATGGAACAGCTAAGAAAAAAACCATCTGGGATATAGTAAGTAGATGATTATTTTTAAAAAGAGAGAAGGAATCCCTCTCAGGAAGAATGGAACAGCTGATTACACCTGCTAGTGCTACAAATAGAAGATTCTTAGAAATTTGCTGACTTCTCTCTACATTTTTATAGTAACAAGAAAGTATGTAAAAGGGCATGTGTTCTCCATAAAGACCTCATCCCTTGGAGTTTATGGGAGAGGGGGGAATGCGATAGGGCTTCATTCCTGAACCTTCAGGATACTCCTTGTCTTAAGGTTTATGAATCATAGAGGTAAGTGTCTGCATTTTAGAAAACATAATAGAATAAAATTTGCATTTTATTCTAAATTTGTAGCTTTTATTTACTTGTAATATTAACAGATATTCAATTGAAGAAACATCACTTCAGGTAATTATTCCCAAAGTATCCTTAGATAAAATGTGATCAAACTACTTTCTATTTTCAGAGACTAACCCTAACCTCACAGGTTGCATAACTAACAAGAATTATGTAACATGAACATGTTAGATTGACCCAACTGTCTTGATACTATGATCTAGATTACCTAATTAATTTGAAATGTAGAGTACTAGAGAAGGAGGTCAAACAGAGGAAGGCAGGTTTTTTTTTAATTTTTAAACATTTTTATTTAAAGTTCTGAATTCTAAATTCTATCCCTTTCTCTTGCCCCCTCCCTGTGATAGCAAGCAATCAGATATAGGTTATACGAGTGTGATTATGTAAAATATTTCCATATTAGTCATTATGTACAAGAAGACTCAAAAGAAAATAATTAAAGTGAAAAATCACATGTTTTAGTCTGCATTCAAATAATATCAGTTCTTTCTCTAAAAGATGGGTAGTATGCTTCATCCTTTGGGATTATCTTGGATCATTGCATTGCTGAGAATAGCTAAGTTATTCACAGTTTTTCACTGAATAATATTGCTGTTACTGTGTACAATGTTCTTCTGGTTCTGTTTTCTTCACTGTGCACCAGTTCATATAAGTCTTTCCAAGTTTTTCTGAAATCACCCTGCTTGTTATTTCTTTTAGCACAATAATATTCCATTACAATCATATACCACAGCTTGTTTAGCCATTCCCCAATTGATGGGCATCGCTTTGATTTCTCATCCTTAGCCACCACAAAAAAGAGCTGCTATAAATATTTTTGTACAAATAAGTCCTTTTTTCCTTTTTTGTATGTCTTTGGGCTACAGACCTAGTAGTAGCATTGTTAGATCAAAGGGTAGGCATAGTTTTATAAACCTTTGGGCATAGTTCCAAATTGCTCTCTACAATGGTTGGATGAGTTCAAAACTACATCAGCAGTGCATTAGTGTCTCAGTTTTCCTACATCCCCTCCAACATCTAACATTTTCCTTTTTTGTCATATTGGCCAATCTGATAGCTGTAAGAGTTTGAATTTGCATTTCTCCAATAAATAGTGATTCAGAGCATTTTTTCAGGACTATAATTTCGTTTTCTTTTTTTCTGAACACTGTTCATATTCTTTGACCATTTATCAATTAGGGAATGACTTGTGTTTTTATAAATTTGACTGTTTTTTATATATTTGAGAAATGAGGCCTTTATCAGAGATACTTGTTGCAACATTTCCCCAGTTTTCTGCTTTCCTTATAAATTTGGTTACATTGGTTTTGTTTGCACACAAAAAAAAACTTTTTAATTTTTTTATAATCAAAGTTATCTATTTTGTATTTTGTAATGCTCTCTATATCTTCTTGGGTCCTAAATTCTCTCCTCATCCATAAATCTGAAAGATAAACTATTCCATGGTTTCTTAATTCATTTAGGGTATCACCCTTTATGTATAAATCATGTATCCATTTTGACCTTATCTTGGTATATGGTATAAGATGTTGGTCTATATCTAGTTTCTGTCATACTGTTTCTAGTTTTCCCAGCAGTTTTTTTGCCAAATACTGGGTTTTTGTTCCAAAAACTTGGATCTTTGGATTTATCATATACTCTGTAGATTACTATAGTCATTTACTATAATGTAATTTGCACCTAATCTATTCTACTGATCCACCACTCTATTTCTTAGCCAGTATCAGAGTGTCTTGAAAATTACTGCTTTATAATACAGTTTGAGATCTGGTGTGGCTAGACTATTTTTTTCACATTTTTGTTCATTGATTCCCTTAATATGGGAAGGTAGTTTTAAATTTTCTCTCTATATATAGCTATTCTGTATGTTGTCTCTCTATATGTCTATTCTGTATATATCTTATTTTTACCCAGTTATTGCGAGCTTCTTGAAGGCAGGGATTGTTTTTACCTTTTTCTCGTAGCCCTAGTGTAGTAGCCATCTGTATGTAGTACACGTTAAGTGCTTAATAAATGTCTTTTGATTGAATGACCTGAGTTAGTTTTGGGAAGAATATCGAGAAATTAAGCCAATGTGTAGTTTCCAGAGAGCTTGACGTGGAAATAAAAACCTACTCCAACCATTTCCAACAGTCATAAACACTAGGGGCTGGGAAGCGGGATAAGACTTTCAGAAAAAAAAAATGATCACTGAAGTTAATTTCCAAATCAGGGCAATGTCACTTCAATAACTTTCTACATAATGATGCTTTATTGACTCTGAGAAGTTTTGTAGTAAATTCGTATTTTAACATGTTATGGTTCTAACTAGTAGGGTTTTTTATTGGTTTACACATAACTTTATTGATACTTTGATATATCTGCCCTACATGAATACAAGTCACAATTTCTCCACAATTTAATTGCCTTTAAAAAAAGTTTTATTGATACTTCCTGTTTTTACATCACAGTCATTTCCAGACATACCCAACCATCTCTCCATAGACAGTGAACTTTTTCTTACAAACAAAAGAAGCAATACCAATTGATCCACTGATTGCATCTAACATCACATGCAACTTTTCACACTTAAAGGTTCCAATTTTTTTTTTTGGCTAGACAATGGGGTTAAGTGACTAAGGGTCACACAGCTAGTAAGTGTCAAGTGTTTGGTCTGAGGCCAGATTTGAATTTAGGTTCTCCTGACTCCAAGGCAGGTGCTCTATCCACTGCACCACCTAGCTGCCCCACAAAGAGTGGGTTTCTTTTTAGGAGGGATGAGGCAATTGGGGTTAAGTGACTTGCCCAGTGTCACACAGCTGAGTGTCATGTGTCTTAGGTCGCATTTGAACTCAGGTTCTCCTGACTCCAGGGCCGGTGCTCTATCCACTATGCCACCTAGCTGCACCTCCCAATTTTCTAAGGAAAGGCAGGAAGACTCCTTTCCACTCAGGTCATAAGTCAAGTCAACAACATTTGTTAAACATTTGCTATGTGCCAGGCACTGTGCTAAATGCTGGATATAGGGGGGGAAAAAGGCAAAGAATGTCTCTGCTCTCAAGAAGTGTTGATAGTGGAAACAACATGCAAACTACTGTGTACAAATGAGAAAGATGTAGGATTAATTGGAAATAACCCTAGGAGGAAGGCACTTTGGGGAATTTCACTTTAAAGGAAGCCAGTAAATCAAAGAGGTAGAGAAGATGTGAGAAAGAGTTGAAGGAAAAGGGACAGCTTGTGAAAATGCCCAGTCAGGAATCAGAGTATCATGTGCACCACGGAAACCAGTATCACTGAATTGTGGAGTATGTCGATGGAAGTAAGGTGCAAGAAGACTGGTAAGGTAGAAAGTGATCAGGTTATGAGAGCTTTAAAAGGCAGGGAGGATGTTATATTTATCTTGGAGGTAAATATAAGGAAGCCATTGAAGTTTATTAGCATGGTTAGGCCTATGCCTTAGGAAGATTAATCTGATGGTTGAGTAGATGCTCTAATTGGAAAAGTGGGAGAGATGTTAGTCAGGGAAACCAAACAAAAGACTGTTATATAATAATCATATACGGATATACAGAAGTCCAGGTGTGAGGTGAGTAGGAGGTGCCCTACACAGCACGTCATACCTGGAATAAGAAAGACCTAAGTTCAAATAAGGCCTCAGATACATACTAGCTGAGTGACCCTAGAAGAGTCACATAAACTAACTCAATCTGTTTTCTCATCTGTATAATGAAGACACAGAGAACAAAAAATAGCTCCTACATCATCGGGTTGCTGCAAGGATAATATTTTTAAAGCTCCTTTCAAAACTTGCAGCACAATACAAATGCTAGCTATCATTTACTCTTATAGGCTGAGCTTCTTCATTATAATTGCATAGCATCCAATTTCATTTTGTCTTGGTTTTTTTAAACTGTAGTCATTGAGTATATTTTTTTTCTCCCAGTTCTACTTACTTCACATTTCATCAATTCATACAAGCTTTCCTTTTTCTCTGACTTCTTTATATCTGTCATTTCAAAATCTTCCCTGTGACCCCCTCTAACATGGAAGTTTAGGTCACGTTCTTTTGAAAAACCCTTCGCCAATAAGTTTTCTTTTCTTTTCTTTTCTTTTGATTTTTTTTCCTTCTAGTTTCTATCTCCTCGTAATCTAAGCCAAATTCTATTTTCCAATTCATAGGATATACTCATAAATGGTTTTTTTCCCCTTATTCTCTCAATGAGGTGACATAATGGATAGAGCCCTGGGTCTTTAATCAGCAAGAACTGAGTTCAAATCCAGTGTCAGACGGCTGTGTCTGTGGACGAGCCATTTACCCTCTGCTTATCACAGGTCCCACAACTGAAAATGGGGATAACAAGAGCACCTACTTCACAGAGTTGTTGTAAGGATCAAATTAAATAATATTTGTAAAGTGCTTAGCACAATGCCTGACACATATTAAGCACTATATAAATATTTATTCATTTACCTTTCCTTCCTCCCAATCTCCTGCTTCTCTAAGTCTCTCATAAGTAGAGCTGTTGGTGAACCAAAGTTGATCTACTTCCTCTAACCCATTTCTGTGACAGCATATTTGTAGGTTTCATTCTATTATCCCTTCTCTTTTTGTATTTTTGTATTTTATTTATTTTTGGTAGAACCCTTCAATGTGTCTCACTACTGGAAATATTAATTGATGAGGCAAACAATGGTATGAGGGTACATAATCTTACTCCCTACCTTTATTAGGATCACTTACTTTTCCTAAGATTGTCATTGTTTGGTCATTTAGTCATGCCTAACTCTTCATGGCCCCAGAGACCATGGCATGCCAAATCTGTCCATAAGTTCTCTTGGCAAAGATGCTGGAGTGCTTTGCCATTTCCTCCTCCAATGGATTAAGACACAAAGAGGTTAAATGACTTGTCTTAGGGCACACAGGTAATAAGTGTCTGAGGCTAGATTTGAACTCACTCCAGGCCCCACACTCTCTTTCTTGACCATACCATCAAATGCCCCTGTCTAGTCCAATTTACTAATTTTGTAGATGAGGAAAATGAAGCCCAGGGGTTAAAATGATTCAATAAGAGTGATAGATGTTGAAAACATTGGAACAAGGATATTTAGTCACGTTCTCTGTACCAGTAAGCTATCCACCACATGCCATGCTGCCTGTAAAATTCTATTTATTCCATTATGTATTGAAATACACTGCTATAAATATTTAAACCAAAATAAAACATTTATAAAATCACTTCATAGAAAAATGTATTTTCTGGTCATTAAAACACACCACACCATATTGGCAATAATAATTCCACTGGTAACAGAAGACAAAGACTCAGGGATGGTGGTAGGAGAAGAATGTAGTACAGAACGGAAAGTGATAGGTACCAATACTTAACTCATCATTTCATTATCTAAATATGAGAAGACAACAATACCATATATTCTCCAAGTATATTTTGTTGTGGAGAAAAAAGGACTGGCAACTACCTCTGTGCTGTACTCCCTCACAATTTTCCCCATTCCCAATGCTAATAAATACTTTTTATCTATCCATCTATCTATCTATAATTTATTTGTCTGATAATTCAATACATTGACAGATTTGTGATAGTGTCAGAGTAGAGATTTCTTCCACCAGTCAAGATAACAATTTCACCATAACTTTTAATCTCACGTGATTCTTGTCTAAATCCTTCTGCAAATCTGACGTAGAGCTTCTACCCAATGCACTGAAAGCCATTCTTTGGTTTTCTTAGTATTTCACGCGCGCAAGTATGGTAACTAATAATGAAGAATACCCTTCATTTTCAATATGTAACTGTCCCTACTCATTTCTTATAATATGTCTTTTTCCCTATTTTTGTTCTTTAGTGTGAATCATTCAGTTAATTTTTATACACTATTTACGTCAACTATGGTCTCTTTGAGTCACCTACAATTTTGGTTTTTTTTATGAGATCATGCAATCCTTGATTTGAAGCCATTTGAAGTAATAATGTTATGAAAATGTGTGTGTGTCTGTGACAATGAGCATGCTGAGATTGATAGAATGTTGTTCATCCCATCTCCTTTTGCTCAATTTTGCGACTAACTCACTCATCACATGAAGCATTCATCCAAAAGACTGATGGTCTAACTTAAGGAGTGGATCATTCAAATGCGGCATTTAATCTATATAGATTGCATTTTGTAATTTTTAAAGATAAATGCCTCACTTTTATGCACTCTGTCTTTAGATTTTACATGTGTAATTCGTCTAGTCTACAGACATCTCTGTAAAAGTCATGATCACTTTGCAAAGAATCATATGCCACTGTCATTTTAATATGGCACACATATATATGGAATCATCATTTTTACTGTTTCCACCTTATTTTGAACTTGTTTATAAAGTTAGATTTGAACTTAAGAAGAGCCCTTAAAATATCACATTATTAACTAGAGACCTGCATTCTTTAGTACATGTAGTCCCCAGAACTTATGCTTATGAGGGATACTTCTGCACTAAGCAAATACACAGTACAAGCACCTCAGGACATGACTATTTTTCTGCACCAGCATTTAAAAAAAAAATAGAGGTAGCATATCTAATATAGTGCATGGTAAAAATTTCCTATTTCGAAAGTGGGTAACAGATCACAGAAACACACTGTGTTTCAGAAATAAAGTAAGGGAATAGAAACAAGACTAAAGGTTAGAGAGGTTAAAGAAGATTGTACATTTTTCACAGCATTTTTCATAGCAAGATAAAACTACCAATCCTCTGCTTTTCTTCAGGTAAGAACAGGAAATTTTCTGAAATTTGTACCATGTTACTCAGTTTATTTACTAAATGAAAATGTTAGCATCTTATCACTTTCTCTAAGACCAACCATAATTATTTTCCTAGTCAAATTTGTCCAAGGCATTTTTGTGTTAGAAGGAAATCACTGTACAAATTTGTCAGATGGACACATTCAGGATAATTCTTCACCCATAAAATAAGGGAGTTGAAATGGATGGATTTCTCCTAACTCTAAGATCTTAGGTTTTCTGAAGTGTTTTTCTCATTGATAGATTTTGTTGTTGTTGTTGCTGTTTCCAGAAGGGAAGGGGTTTTACAAAACAAGAACAAAGAAGAAATAACAAAATGGACCTAACTCATGGCTACCTCCTAGCAATTAGTTCAGAAAACTTTGGCAATACAAGTAGAAGTGACTGATACCATACTTACAATGTAAAGCACACACTACTAAAACCCTGCCAGATAACCAGTATTTGACTTATTTCTCTACAAGTGAACACTCATGCATAAATGTGTAGGAGGGAACCTGAATTTCTTTACACAGAAGAACAGTACAGTCACATAACTCTAATTTTTCAGCTTTTCCACTAAACCAAAAGACCAATTTGGGAAACTGACTACATAGACATCTTTACAGTTGAAAAGCATCACAAGGTTTTATAGGTAGATTTATATCTATTCTAAATGCATTTGGCCCAAAGATCAATAATCACTTCTTTCTCTCTTCAGGTACTTACTCTTCAAGGCTAGATGAAATCAACTTAATAACAGAATAGCACCTTCCTTTTGTGATTTTCTAATACCAATGTCTACTGTCCTGAAAAATATCATTTACTTTTAACTGTCATCTTTATGAGGTGAGAGTAAAATAATGAAGTTGGATTGTATAAGATTCACACCTCAGTTCATCTTATTAGATTAATATGTTTTTTTCAATATTTCAAGCATCCATGATTACTTTGGTTTGGCAATGCTTTCTACAAAATAAACTGCAATAAGGAGATTTGCTTGTTAAATTGTTATTACATAAATTATTAAATTATTGTTAATTAAGTTCTGTGCCTCATTAGTCTTTGACAGTTAACTATGGTGGAAAAAAATATCATTGCCTGGTTTCCAACCATTAGGTTGGTGATGAACCTCCCTAAAGCTAGCTAAGCAGGTCTTGAAAGAAACTAAAGTATTATTCCATGATATTCTTTTCACTTATGGAGACATATATACATAATACATATTTATAATAATCCTACCAAAAGAGGAGTACAGGTATATATGAATTTATATAAGTATTGGTAAAAGGTCATTTAGAGGTCATTTAGGTTGGGGTCCTTTGGGCTCCTTCCAGCCAACAGAAAAAAATGTAATTGGGAAATATTTGGCAAAATAAATAAAAAGACAATATAACATAGATAATGATAATTTTTGTTTTTCTAAGTTAAATGGTATGCAAGCACAAGTTTCTATTTGAGTGTAACACCACTGATCTAGTACATACCTCATGTTTTCTAGAGGAAAATGGTGAGAACAATGCAAGTTAAATGATACTGTCTAAATTAGGATGTGAAAGCAGGTTTTTTGACTACAGATCTAGAGTTCTTTTTTAAAAAGTTGCATTAAAGACAACATGGAAAATAATTTTTAAAATTTTCTGAATGGCTATCATATTAATTTTTCTACAAAATCATATGGATGTCATAAAGTGAGCTTTATTATTTAAAGCATTAACATATTTTTAGAAAGCACAGAAAGTGAATAAAGAGTTAACAATATACTATTAGATAAATATCAAAATAACAGAATCATGCCATTAGTTTAAATTGGAAAAAATATGCCAATGCATATTTTGACTAGTTATTCCATCATAAAAAAACTCCTTTCCTTAACTGATTTATTTTTTTAAAAAATTATTGATAACTTTTGTTTTTACTTCACCTAAATTTTCCCCTTCCCCTACCAGAGAACCAAGCCACATAACAAGAATTTGATTTACTTTTAAAAATATTTTCCCTTGAAAATTTTGTTTCATTTTGTTTTAAAACTTATGACAATTATATTTAATATTTTTCTTAAAATACAAGCTTTGATAATTTAAAGAGAAAAAATTCTTCGATCACTTGCTTTACTTAATTAATTAACTACATTTCACTAACTTGCCAAGGCTGAAAGAACAGTGATGGTCCAATTCCACTCCTGATGAGTATGGGAACTTTGACCTGCTCCTTTTCCAATTATGCACCAGTTTGCCTCCTTTTAAGCAACCTGGCAGACCCCCTGTCCTCCAAACACTACCAGAAGTTTACCAAATTCGTGTTGGATTTAGTGTAGACACCCAATTGTCTGCAGCCCTACTGCAAGTCAGAACTCTTGTGTCCAAGCGACACACCAACCTTCTCTCTCCAGGGGCAGGGATTATAGGTGTGTAATACCATGCCTGCCTCCAATCATTTTTTTTTTAGCTTGAAATCTTTAACACTATAAAACTAATAAAAACAAAATGGAATAGTGTTTTAAGGTGAATATCCGCTTAAAATAAAAAATTCTGAGTTTGAATTCAATCAAATGTAGCAGCACAATGATTGGCTATAATAAATTTGCAGGAAAACCACTTTTATAAAATAATGGATGATGAGCAATTGAATCTCTGTGTAAAAGCAAACTGCCATACATACCAGAAAATTGAAGAGAAGAAGCACAATGTAGGGTCTAGAGGCCCACATGAGTCAGGAAGACCTAGGGCCAGGTTCTTTCTCCTACATGTACCAGCTATGTTAACTATGGACACACCTGCTAACCCCTCAGTGCCCCCAAGCAACTCTCACAAGATTGTAATTTACAGTTTAGTTGTTGACCTACATTCCATGGAAGGAGATGCTATGGCAAGAATTAGGAAAAGCACTTATAAAGATAGAAGTTCCGTAAGGAAGTCACAGATCTGAATTGGCCTTTCCCTGATTCAAACAATAAGAAAAAACAACAATATCAATAAAAGCCACAAGCCTAGAATCTTAATTTATTTTTCTACTTTCTTTGGAAAGCAAAGGATAAAAGTTTACAGACACCAACTCACACACAAAGTTCTTTGCCAATACCTATATGAATACCTACACACATTTCTTCTGTAGGATTATTGGAAATATGTGTTATGTATATACATTTATATTTGTGAATTACTGGTAAATGATTATAACTACAAGTTGTTTTTGGTAGCACATCCATTCTGAAGTAACCGAAGTACGCATTCCAATGAGAATGTAATAAGCAATAAAAATATGCATTTTGCAAAACATTAAGTGCCAAATATTAGAATCTTCTCTTATGCATTAAGAAAAATTAAATAGGCATCCATTACACATGTAATATGTGTAGTGTATTGTCCTTAAAAGCATTTAATGTATACTCAAAGATTTCTTTGAAAGCTTTAACTTTCTCGAAAAGACTCATGATGAAAAATACTATTCACATCCAGAGAAAGAACTATGGAGTCTGAATGCAGATTGAGGCATACTATTTTCATTTTTGTTGTTGGTTTTTCTTTCTCTTGGTTTTTCCCTTTTATTCTGATTCTTCTTTCACAACATGACTAATGTGGAAATATGTGTAATATGATTGTACATGTATAACTTCTCAGATTGCTTGCCATCTTGGTGAGGATGGAGGAGAGGGAGAAAAAAAATTTGGAACTCAAAATTTTATAAAAGTGAATATTGAAAACTTTCTTTATATGTAAGTGGAAAAAAACTATTAAAAAGAAAACTTTAACTTTCATCATTGGCAAATGTTTTGCTAAAATGCATTATATACCTTACCGTCTTCAAAAAAAAAACTTACAATGATTGGTTATCAGGATGCTTCAAAGCTACATGGGTGATAAATGAGTAGATAAAACCTTTGGAACTGGCTAATCACATGTTTTGCTTTTGCCCTTTATAATATAGCCTTATATTTAGTCTATGTACAATTTAGATATTTCCTGCACCTTGAATCAGAGGTGTCGGCTTCAGCAGAAGGAGCAGTAAATATTTATTAAGCACTGTGGGAAAGTACAAACACTCAAGATCTTCTGCCGGCACATGCCTGGAGACACATGGCCAGCTCCCAATGTCCTACTTTGTTCTGCCTCGAGCCCCAGATGTTGACCTAATTACTTCCTTGGCTTCTGTTCCCACCTTTTTTTTTTTTTGCCTGGGTCCCTCCACTTTACAGGAACACTGCAGAATAGGATTGCAAAATAACAGCTCTGGCTCTGAAAGGTACCACAGACTCTTTTTAGACCAGCCCCTACATTTTAATAGTTTAGAGAACTGAAAACCCAGAGTTTAAGTAGTCTGCTGAAAGGTGGCAAGCAACAGAAACATGATTTTAACCAAGGATGTCTGACTCCAAAGCCAGTGTAGCTAGGTGGTGCAGGTGAGAGACTATGAGACTTGGAGACAAGAAAACCTGAGTTTGAATCTTGGCTCAGGTACTTATTATCTGTGTGACCCTGGGCAAGTCACTTAACTACCCTCAGTCTCAGTTTTCTCATCTGAAAAATAAGGGTAATAATAGCAACTATTTCAGAGGGTTGTTGTGACATCAAAGAAGATAACATGTAAAATGCTTTGTAACATTCAAGTGCTATATAAAATCCAGCCATTCTAATAATTCCCACTGTACCATGTTGACTCCCCAGTTGCAAAATGTAGGCTTTCAACTTCATCTTCTCCGTGCCATTTACAAATTTTGCACACAATCCTTTTTGAGGTTTTTTTGAGCATATTTAGTGATAGCCACTTCAGGGAAATGTTAAAAATAACAAGCTCAGGAGAATTACTAAGTTACCAGACTTCTTCAAAAGCTTATTAATGATAGTCAATAGAGGACCTCAATGAAATGAAAATGGATCTAAGCCTGGCTTTTCTTGGATACTTTCCTATGTTCCACTAGACTTATTCTTCCCATTTTTATCT
Source organism: Phascolarctos cinereus (assembly GCF_003287225.1). Lineage (NCBI taxonomy): Eukaryota > Metazoa > Chordata > Mammalia > Diprotodontia > Phascolarctidae > Phascolarctos > Phascolarctos cinereus. Next base: position 99,030,608 of record NW_027556402.1, on the reverse strand, counting down.
TTCTTTAATGTGAAATGTATATTAATCCTCAAATTCTCTCACTCACCCTCTCTTTCTTTTCTTCCTTCTCTGATCCCTGATGCAAGTAATATCAGTTCATCATATTCATCCACCTTCTATGGGGTCAATCCTTTCTCATTGGTAAACAGAAGTATTAATTATGGACACTCAATTTTATTGAGATTCCAGTATGCTTCTATAAGGAAAATATTTAACATCTCTGATGAAAACTAGGCTAGTGTCTAGATCACTAGGGTCCATGAACATTTTCAAAGGACTCAGGTTAAAAATGATATCCACCTGCAGATAGAGAACAGGTGAAATCAGAATGCAGGTGAAAACATATTTTTTTTCTTTTTCTTTGTTTCATTCTTTCATTTTTGTAAGAACATGCTTAATGTGGAAATGTGTTTTGCAAGACTCCATATTTGTAATGAGCCTTGACTTTCTTGCTTTCTTAATGGAGTGGGGAGGAAGTGGGGAAGAGAGAGTGAATCTGGATTTCAAAATAAAATAAACTGTATTTTTAAAATATTTTGATAATTATTTTAATATAGCTGGTTTCCTTTGCAATCCCATGTACTATAAACATATGAAAAGGGGTTCACAGGAGTCATTATACTAACAAAAAGTTCCATGACACACACACACACAAAACTGATGACAGCCTTCTCTAGATATTTTTGGTTCACAAAGATGATTTTAAAAAATAGATTATTAAAGTTGAGAGGGATTATTGTGTTCATTTGCTCAAACCCTCTCATTTTGCAGATGAAGTAGGAGGTTGGAAGGACCTGACCTAGAGATGGTAGCAGTTTGGAATGGGGAAAGGTAATGATGGGAGAGACAGAGAGAGAGACAAAGAAACAGAGATAGAAAGCAATGGATATGCAGAGAAACACACACACACACACACACACACACACACACATACATACATACATATACATATACACACGCATATATATGGAGAAAGAGAAATACCATATATACATAAGTACATGTCATATGTCAAATAACTTACACCACAAGAGAGTATTATTTATACATATGTACATAGCTATCATATGTGTCAAATAATTTTCACAAGACAACATTATACATGTAGTATTGTCTTGTATATACGTATATCAGTATATACTACATATATGTACTGTGTATATATACATACAATATATACTATACATATGGTATACGTATATTATATATACAAAAATATATACATTGTATATATATGATGTATGTTACATATACAAGATATTATATAATATATATATTTTCATACTAGATATACAAGATAATACTACATGTATTGCTTTGTAGCATAAGTTAGTTGACATATATGACATGTGTACATAAGTATATACATATATAACATTTCTACATACATCTATAATATACATGTGCACATATATGCGTGTATAAATTTGTGTGTATGCAGATATAGATATAGGGTGTGTGTGTGTGTGTGTGTGTGTTGTGTGTGTGTGTGTGTATCTATGTGTGTACTGGAAAATATGAGGAGGAAAAGATTAATAATCACTTTTACAGAGTAGCAGAACCTTAGAGAAAGGACAGATGTTTAAGAAGCAGAGAAGAAAGGGAATGGAAAGAGTATTAATACTTCCTGTTCATTAACAGCAAAATATTAGCCCCACCATCAAACTAGAAATTAGAAAAACTCCCCCTGTTCTGAACAGCCCTCAGAGAAGCTGCCCAGTAATTGAAGGCAGGAGAACCTGATTTCTGATTCCAACTCTGTCACTAACTAATCTTGTGATTTTTGAGTAAATCTTTTAATTTTTCTTCTCATCTGAAAAATGAAGGGATTAGGCTAAAGGATTCTCTAAGGTGCCTTCCAACTCTAAAAATATATAATTCTAGGAGAAAGAAAATCAAAAGTCATCACAGATTTAGAGCTAGAAGGGACTTTATATATTAGTGCAGTTCCTTCACTTGGTGTAAATAACTTGCCCAAGTCTTTCCTACATAAGTAGAAAACAGCAGAAGGAGGACTCAAACACTAGCATTCTGAGTTCAAATCTAGCCTAGAAATATAGACTCAGAGATAGAAAGAACTTCAGAGCTCTTTGTGGGAAGGTAGGTGCCACAGTGGATAGAGTAATCGCCTGTGAGTCATAATGATGAGTTCAAATCTGCCTCAGATACTCACTAACTCTGTGACCCTGGGCAAGTCATTTAATCACGTCTGCCTCAGTTTTCTCAGCTGTATGATAAGGATAATAATAGCACTTACCTGGAAGGGTTGTTGTGAAGATCAAATAAGATAATATTTTAAATTTCTTAGCACAGTGCTTTGCACCTTGTAGGTCCCTTAATAAATGTTTTTTCCTCCCCTTCCACTTAGAGTCACCCCATCATTTTACCAATGAGGAACCAAGACTGAGGAGTTAGAAAGAGTGATGGCTTTGAAATTCATCAATCTGTCATCCATGGCTTCAAATATTGGCTCTGTCATTTAAAGGTACTGACCCTGTAGAAGTCATTTAACCACTCTAGACTTTAATTTCTTCATCTGTAAAAATACAGTTTAGAATTAGGTGACCTTTAATACCCCTTCTAAACCTATGCTCCTGAAACTGACCCCAAATTACTTAAGTATTAAGCATCAGAAGTAGTTGTTGAAGCCAAGTCCCTTGACTCCACAGCTAGTGTTCTTTCCAACGTACCACACTCTAAACCACCATACAACATTTCCACTTAGCTAAAGAATAAAGGACATTTACCCATGTGCATGTTTATTATTACCCATTATGATGGGAACAAGTTTGGTAAAAATAGTAACATTTAAAAATAATTTACAAGGAAATAAAAGGCCTTTCAAGTTTTGTTTCTACTTAGATATCTACAGGGGGAAAAAGAGTCAAGTATATGTTTTATAAAAGCTGAAGTCAAATATGTTCATGATAAACAAATGACAGTGAAGTGAAAACTTCACAGAAAGAATGACCACCCAACCTGGGTTGTTGTATTCCTGTGTAAAATATGTGGGGCAATATTTGTGTGGCATCTGGTAAGTAGGTGGTCTGCTAATGGGAAAGGTTCCAGCTGACATAATGTTCACAAGTACATTTGGGAGAGTTAGGAAAATGAAATCCCACTCAGAAAAGCACAACTATGCCACATGCCTCATTCTATACTATTCAAGTCAATAAGCAATTATTCAGCACCTATTATATGCAAGTCAAAAAGTCATCTTTTTATGAAATAAAATATTTCATTGTATGTAGCTAGGAAGATAGGGTAAGACAGATAGATAAATGTCCTAGTAGAGTAGAAGATAGGTACTATCTTCTATACTATTCAATTCAATATGCAATTATTAAACAACTATCATATACAAGTCAAAAATCCTTCTTTTTATGAAATAAAGTATTTCAACATATGTAGCCAGAAAGATATTGGGGTATGTAGGTGTCATAGTGGATAAAGTACTGGGTCAGAAGTCAAGAAAATTCATCTTCATGAATTCAAATCTGCCTTCAGATACTTTTAGGCTGTGTGACCCTGGGCAAGTCACTTAACACTTTGTCTTTCAACTGTAAAATAATCTGGAGAAGGAAATGGCAAACCGCTCCAGTATCTTTGCCACTAAAACTCCAAAAGGGGTCATGAAGAGTTGGACATGACTGAAACGACTGAACGACAAAAGTCAGAAAGATAGGTCAGAACAGAAAGATAAATATTCTATCTGAAAATTGATGTATGTACATAGGGATGGCTAAACAGCTCACTTTCCCTCTCTTTCTTTTTTTTTTCCTTTTTAAATGGATGCACTGAACATAGCTTTGAACATGGGTGTGCATGTCTTATGTCAACAGAAAAGCATACCAGGATAATGTTGTCATTCATAAATATAACTTCAAAATCAAGGCCTATTATATTCTGGGTTTCTACAAACCATTAAGCAAAATAGTAAGTCATCAAAGCTGTTTCTATTGTCTTTGAATTTTAAACTTGATAACTTACTTGCATATGTCATCTTCTGGGTCTTCCAGCCCAAATCTTTCATCAAAAGTCAGTTGTATCCACATGTTTTCCTCTGCTGTTACTAATCTCCATACCAGAACTGTATTTCTTGGGTAGGTATGAGGGAACTTCGGGCTGTGAATACTTCCATTCGTTGTCACTGTAATAATCCTCTCATGCTGGGGATCTTGCACTCCTAAAGTAAATATATACACACAAAGACACATTCAGTAGACTAATCCAAAATTCTAGGGGATAGTATATGATTTAATTTTTGATGTTTGACTTGGGTTCAAATCATAGCCTTGCCACTCATTACCTGGCCAATTCACTTTTCCCTTCTCTAAGACTACATTTCCTCAGCTGTGATTGGAAGTGGTTGGGCTAGATGACCTCCAAAAATCCTTCCCAAATCTAAATCAATGATCATAGAATCTTCAAGCCCTTAATTGAAATTTAATTCTTCAGAAAATGTAGTAGGTCATGATTCATTGTCATACAATGTCACCAGAAGAATATTGCCAAAAATAGAAGACTCGATAGTTTAAAGGCTCTTTAACTATCTGAAGACGTTATTCATTTTTACATACCACAAACAGATTCTTCAACTGGTATAGTAAAATACAGTTATGACTCGAAGTCAGGCACTGTAAGTTAATTTTTTTGATCCAGACATGATTTCATCAGTACTGAATTTCCAGTGTTTTGTATCCCTCCGCGTGTTGGTAATTCATAGTCTTAGAGGGATAAGAATTTAAATGACTCACCCACAATCACACAGCTACCGTGACCGAGAGGGGACTTGAGCTTAGGTTTCCCTGCTTCCAAGCCTTGCTCTTTATCCCTACAATACCCTCCCTCTGGAAATTTCACTGAAATATACTTAAGAAATATTCATTGATTCTAATAAACTTTTATTTTAATTAGCTTTAATGATGGTTTAAAAAAACCCAAACTGATTAGAAATATACATATGTGTATATATTTAAATACAGACAAATAATAAAGAGAAACTTATTTCTAGGTAGACTGCAAAGTTATAATTTTTCAGTTCTGCTACGAAAGATGTAATATTTTATACATACTAAAATTGTGCCCATGTATAGTGCATATACATACGCACAAAGATATACACATATTGTTCCTTCCCCATCCTCACTTTTGCATACATATACTTTTATGCTATAATTGGATCCTGAAATACAAATACAACAAACAGTATAGACTACTGTGTTTGGGAATATCATCAATATTCACATTAAAAATAAAATATTTAATCTGAAATGTGAGGATCCAGCATTTAAGCCTATAAAAAGGCTAGACTGCTTATGTCACTTGGTCCCAAGTCTTAAGAGATCACGTATAGTAGGGATGCATAGGAGTGTGAGTTTGCCTGTCTAACTTCTTTCTCCATTGTTTTTTCTTATCTCTCTGATGCAACTGTCTCCCCTTTCATCCAATCAGATTAATTTCTTCTGTTTCTCCATTTCCTTTGCTGAAGCATGTCTATTCTTCTTACATTCAAGTAAAGGCATTTCTCTATCCATCCTGATGAAAACCAGTTTCTGATTCCAAGTTTCTTTTTTTCTGACCAATAATTTCAAAGGTCTTTTTTTCAGCAAAATAATCAGTTTTTGAGTTGGAAGTTACCATTAATTGATATTTCTGACTATTGTCATCATTAACAGCCTCCCAAATCTTAGCTAGAATATGACAGGGTGGGTAGCAAGGTTACACTAGAAACTTCTTGAACTTTAGGCAGCTTAAATTTGTAAGAATATTGTATCTCACTCATTTTTTCTAGAGTATCGTTATACACTGCTAGCATTGGGTGAATCATTTCATTAAACCAAAGGGGAGAAAAAAGAAAGCAAAATATATATTAACTTCCATTTAATAAATCTTGATTATTTGCAATAAAGCCTTTGAAATATTGGGCTTTTGTGGGGGAAAGGAGTACATTTCTCAAACTATTTTCTATGTAATTAACTGAAAGGACTATTCAGGTTACGATATTCATCAAAGTTATGGCATTGTTAGTAAAGAATTTCCTAAATAAAGCAAAGCTAAAAATTCAAAACAAATAACTGACCTTTATTCCCTTTATAGCCTGAGGCCCTCAGTGGCAATAACTTAGCTAAGTTCTGAGACATATTAATTCTTTGTAGATACTGATTTTAAGGTACTATTGATAAAATCAATTGGTTATTGGGGTATTATTGAAAGAATTTAAAGACATTATTGAAAGAATATCATATGAAAATTTAAGAGAACTAAATTCTTTCAAGCTTATTAATATATGGTGATAACTTCATGGACTTCAGGTTCCTCAAATATGAAATGGCTAAGTAAAATGTAATCTTTTGCCCTCTAAAAAACTCTGGATTCTATAGTTTTGCTAAATTACTCAAAATAATACCTTAAAGAATAAATACACCTAATAATTTATTACCAAGGAAGAACTCAAACATAAAGAAAATAAAATTAGAGCAGCTCCCAGTCTTCTCCTACCAACCCCAAAGAGAAAATTTACTAAGATAAAGGGCATAATAAGCATTTGAACTTACACAGTAAATCTGTCTCACCTCAAAAAGTCTTCTTTAGAGTGAGATGTATCCCACCCCCATCCCCAGGTCACTAACAAAATCAAATGACTGGAGAAATTTAGCATTATAGAAAATATTGCTGTGGAACACCTATTCCAATAGTCTAAATATTTCAGAAAGTAAGACTGTGACAAAGGTTTAAGCAAAGAATAGAACTAATGAACTGATTTTTAGGACAAGTGCCCTCTAGCTTGCCCCAGGCAGATTTTATGTGATTTCATATTTAAGCTTTTGTTTTCCTGTTATAATCAATACCTAAATGCCTATGGGTCCCTATTTACAAACACATCAAAGTTTACTCTTTCACCTACAGTTTAGTAAATTGCAGTGTTATTAAAGGCTCTCAATTCTATTTTTGTATCTTGAGTTGAAGGTTGATGGCTGGAATGCATATACTTAAATTGTGTTTACTATATCCCTTTTCTTTCTAATTCTGAATCCATTAGACTGTAATTAAATGTAATTTAAAGGCTGAAAATTCGAGTCTTATTTGTGGTAAAGAAATTGTAAATGTTCTCTAAACTTGACTTGCCACTCACAAAAGATTCATGCAAAATGCTCTGTGGGTTTTGCCAGGACACAATATGATTTACAGATGACTGTCAAAGTCTTGTGTGTAACCCAAACAACCAGGGACATGATAAAATAAATAAATAAATAAAAACTGGGAGGAGGGAAGCAAAATGGAGCAAAGGTCAATAGTATATTGGACCAACGGGACCTTTTATTTTCACTTTTATTAATTTAAGCACCAACTTTTTAAAGTTATAACTGAACTGCTAAAGAAAGGGACATATCTGTGAATTATTTAACTGAACTATTCTTTTGCTGTTCCGCAAGAGATTACTCCAAAACAGCACCAGTGTATTATAACAGGTCATGTTTTTGCTGGTTGGCTCATTATGTAAGCTAATCCCACACTGGTTAAAATACACACACCCACACAAATTAAAATACATACTCTAAAATGTTTTCTTCCTTCAATGTACTATTTTTTTTCTTTATATTGTCTAGTTTCTAGAAAATGAGAAGAAAAGAAGAGACTGGATAGTGGAGGTATTATTGAACAGTGAAATGACCAAACAGAAGGCAACCAGAAAAGAGGAATAAAACTGGGTTCAAAATGGTCAGAAGTTCAATATGAGTTAATAGTGACAAGAGTTCACATGATCACTACTGGTTGCACTAAAGGAGGTTAGAGTCCCACCTTCTCTGCCCTGTCAAAGGACATTTGGATTTTCATCCTCAGTTCTGAGTAGTATTATCCTAGGAAGTTTATTTACAAATATGTGTCCAATGAAAAGTGGCCAGGATGGTTAAAGGCCTTGAGTTCATTCAACAGGGATGAGAACATGTGGTCTGGAAACAGGATGGCCAGCTAAAATCCCACCTTTTATGAGAAGCTACTTTTCCCAATCCTCCTTAATTCACACAAACAATCTAACAGTGGAGACAGCAAATGCAAACATCTAGGTACAAAACAGATGAACTCCTCCCTTCCCTTCCCCTCCCCTCCCCTCCTCTTCTCTTCTCCTTTCCCAACCCCCCCTCCCCACCTTGTGTATACATGTTTGCTTGCATTAGACTGTGAACTCCTTGAGGGCAGGGACATTTTTTGCTTAGCATGTAGAAGATGCTTAATAAATGCTCGAATGAATAACTTATGTTGAACATGATACTTGTCACCTTTATGAGTATCATATAAGAAGAATTATACTTGTTTTTAGTCACCTTACCACACAAAAGGTAGAACAGTGAGAGAAAAACAAAACAAAATAAAACAAAAACACTTGACTAGGAAAAAGGACACCTGGTCCCTGGCTTCCAGTCCTGTTTCTGCCTTTAACTCACTGGATGACCTAAGGAAATGCATTTGATAAATTCTTTCTGTATCAGTTTTATTATCTGTAAAATGGTAATAATACATCCGCCCAATATGCTCTACAGCCTTGGTCTTCACTATAAGGGGGTTGAGAAGCAGAACACTATCACTGTATTCTTCCCCCCCGCCACCCCACATCATTCTTTGTCATCATAGCAAACAATACATTTTTTTCATATAGAAAAAGAAGCTAAATTGTGATAGATTAACCGAAAAAGATGATTTCCGATTTTGTTTTGTTTTACAGTGATTTTATTCTCACTTGGCAAAAGTTCATTTAAAATGATAATAAAGGAAGATGTTTTTAGTCCTATTCTGACAGTGGGTAAGATTGTTTATGGGCACATCTAGGCATGTCTGGGCAAGGTCTCAGTAAAAGCTGAGACTAGCAATGAAGGAATACCAATAAAACACTTTTGGTGCTGAAAATACCACCAGAACATAGCAAAGCTATAAAAACACTGCCAAGATTTGGTGAATTACGCCTTAAGGGTACCATACAATGAAGTGATATAATTTCATCTTTTGGTTATTTGGCAAAAGCATTTTTAAACTATGATTTGCTATTGTTGGGAATGAATTATGCCAGAAAGATGAGCAAGATTTTTATTTCAAGGTGACATAAACAACTTAACTCTCAATATATAAATCACAGATGTGTCCAAGTTTAAGAATTCTAATTTTAAAATTGAGTGATTCCAAGTCACAAGGTACAAGTACAAATAGACACAATTGTGACCATATATTGCTACCACTATTTTAAATTACTTACGGTTGTGTCTTGTTAGAAACAACTGAAATGCCCAAATAGAAACTTAGGAAAAGAAAAGTGAGAATGTTTATTCATATTACAAAAGAATTCTTCTATTTGAAAAGTTTACCATTGGTTTCCTTCAATTTTGTAATTCTCTCAACACATTTAAGATATGATTTAATTCATAAAGCAATATGAATGTATACATTTTTCAAAACACAGTTGTAGAAGAAACATTAAAATGTGGCAAATTATCAATTTTATGTAAAGCACAAGCTATGAAGCTATCAAAATTTTTAAGTAAATTGTGAAACTAATAATTGTTTGATGAAAAGAGAATTTAGTCTCAAATCATATTTCACCTGTTTTTATGGATGACCATCTTAAAATTATACTTATTTTACCAGTTTTTAAAAGAGAATCTTTTTACTTAATTTTCAATAATCATCACATTCCTGTAACTGAAGTTTCCTAGGAATTTCAAACATTGTTGATAGTGTGTACCTCCTTTTTATGACACAATCAAATTGAAAGTCCAAATACAATGCTAACATATGTATTAAGAGGCTTAAATATCTAGTCAATAAAAAAAGCCTTCAGAAGTTTACTCAAGGTCAATCTAAATTCTCCATTTTCTGTAGAGGAATTCAAGGTTCTGTACCCCTTTTATGACTATTTAAAGTTCTTTAAAGACAAAAACGTAAGGTCTGATAATTAAGCAGGTGTGTATATGTGCATATATATTAATGTGTAAAAATAGAGATATGTACAACTCCGTTTTACAATAGGCATCACTGCACTCAGCATATAGTATTAGTGAAAAATTAAAATAAAAATGGCCTTGTTCATTTAGCCACCATTTTTAGAGATGTACACATACCTTCAAAGTACTCCTATAATAAATTGCAGAGAATGAGACAAAGTGTGATGGATGCAGGGCTGGCCTCATGAGTCAAAAAGACATGGTTTTGAGTGTAACTCTGACACATAATGTCTCAGAACCCAAAGGGTAATCTCTAAAGATTGTAAATTAGATGGTTCTCATGAGCATTGGAAGAGGGAAGTTTCCACACTCAGAGATCCTAACACCAATGAAATTACAGCACCAAATCCAAAAGCTAAAATAATATGCAATAAGTATATGTGATGACATATTGAATGACAAAAGATACAGAAAAACGAAGATTACAAAAATCAAGGAATAACTTATATTTCTCTTCTAAAGGCAATATGGAGTCATGGATAGAACATTGGCCTTACAGCTAGGAAGACCTGGGTGTGACACATATTAGCTATGTAATGCTGGGCAAATCACCTAATCTATCAGTGCTTTAAGCAACCCTCTAAGAATATAAACTGTACACAAGGTGCCAGTATATACTGATAGTAGGCAGTTTCATTAAGCACCAGTTCCATAAACCAACAAAATCTCAGCTACAATATTTATCATCATGCTAATGCTAATATTGTTTAAACTATATTCTTCAGCCCCACTCTATAACTTCTCCTCTCCACTTTTCTGTTAAGAATCATGGATGCTTACAACTTCTCTGGAACAAGCAACTCTCTCTGACTGCAATTTGCAAAGCAGGTGCAAATATGCACCTGATAAAAAGGAATTTCCTCATCTGGTGCTGCTTATACCAATGAAATCACAGCTGGGTACAAAAACAAAATGAGACCAAAGCATTAGCACCATCACTCATTAATTTTCACAGCAGACTTGGTTTTTCACATAACTGGAATTTTTGTATCAATATTTGCACACACTTGTAATTAAGACATACGATCTTTCTTAAGATTACTCTTCCTTATAAAACTGTAACATCAGAATAGTAATACACACATTTCTGATATAATAACAATAATAATATAATGGCCAGCATTTACATGGTACCTACTATGTGCAATATAGTACTATTTTGCAGGCAATAGCCATCATATGATCTTCTGTTCCCACTTTACCTCTAAGGATATAGAAAACAGATACGTGAAGTTTCTTAGAAAATAAATGTATTAATAAATATTAAGATTTTTTAAAAAACAAGATTATGGTAGAAAACTGGTTGGTTTTCTCAAAACAAAGGTAATCATATACTCCACTAGACCTAATTATGCGGTCAGAAAGTAAATGAGGTTCTTGTTATTTGGTTTGGTTTGGTTTTGCCTCAGCACATATTGTTTTAACTGCCTGTATGATTGATAATGAAATTGAGAAAGAGAAAACACATGGATTGTATGAGTCTGTTTCTCTTTAGAATCAGGATGAATTATGTCCCACATTAGGAATGCTCAGCAGCCACCAGTTTGAAGTCAATAGTCATAGTTTAAAACAAAAGGAGGAGATAGATAGAGTCTTTTGAACAGTGGGGAGAGGAGGCAAGAGAGTTTCAAGTTAAAGATTTGGATTGCAATGTGAATTAAGCTTGAAACAACCTGGGGATTCAAGGGGAGTTCCATTTGCAGCAATGAAGGGGTTTTTTTTGTTTGTTTTTGTTTTTTCCCACAGTGCAGTTTTCTTATTCAGTTTTGGAAAAATAGCTTCTTCACTTGCAGTTAGTAGGAAATAATTCCTGCAGCCACAGAAGCTCATATCCAGTGCTCTTTTATGGTATTTGAATGGTTTATGGTATTTGAATCACTGATATGAGTATAATCTAATAGATCAACAAATGGAGTTGCCAGAAATACAACCCTCTCTGAACTGGAAAAGGCCATTCACATAGTTCTTATCCTCAAAATATTTTGTCAGACAAATTTAATTTTGTTGTTCAGACAGCTATCCTCACATTCCCTCCAGGAATGGGTCTAGTCTTTCCCTGAGATAGAGAAGAATGGAACGTTATTCTTGTATAGACATGAACTATGTTGAAGAAAGTTACAACCACTCATGATTTAGTTTTGGTATTTTTATGTAAATAATCAAAATGGTATTATGTGACAAATACATAATCAGTCACTTGCCACTTTCTGTCATTCCCTAAAAATAGCCTGGGCAATCTGAAGAGAGGCTGATAAACTATATAACCTCATACCTAGGCTTGCAGAGGCAGTTTTAGAAATATAGATTAATGCAAATTCTTTAGCATTTTTTAATACTGAAGAAGGCAAAGAACCATTATGTAGTAGATCATCAGTTGTGTTTCCTTTCTGGCTGATCACAAATGATTTCATGTTTCTACATTCATTCACATTAAACTTAATCAGTATCACTGACAAAGATCTCATACAAACATACATGTAAATCTTAAATATACTAATGCTCACTCCTTATTTAGTATATACATTTGTCAAGAAACCACTCATCCTAAGTTGACTCCAAATATGAATTATATTGAAAAATAAACAAGTACATGATCAAAAGAAAATTTGGGGCCCAAAGACTAGAAAGAAAGACCAAAAAACAAAGAGAAGTGTACCACTTTTCTTTAAAATAACAAGACTTTGGCTATCTCTAAAGCATTAATCAAAAGTATTTACAAGAAAAAGGCAAATTATTTTGAAACAAGTCTGAATTTTAGAGCTCCTAATGAACATGTTATAAATTACTGATAGTAATAAATGTTATATTGAATTAATACTTCATTGGGAAAAAATTGAAAGCACAAGTATGTCAAAAAAAAGATTGAACTACCCTTCTCAACTTCATTAAAGGCCTTAACAAACTGACATATCCTTTTTTAATTCACATACTAACTTTAATAGAAAATGAATACTGTATTCCTATGTGAAGAAGGGTGTCTTCATACCATCAGTTATGTAAAGGTTGTAATTTTTTTTCAAATCAGATTTTAAATTTCAAAATAATTTTAAAGACTTTGCTTACCTTTTAAATGTTCTTTCTTCTATTTTCTATGCCAGTCCAGATGCTTGAGTATAGTTCCTCCCTGCCAGTAGATGGAGATAGTACAATTGAGACTTTTGGTGACCTCAAATTCTTTTTTAGGTGGTTCAGAATCCTCATTTCAGACTTTGGAAGTGGCCAATCAGAATTATTGAAAAGACATGAGAAACTGCATAAAAACTGATTAACTGAATCAAATTTACTTTATCATTTTTTTTGGCTAATCATGTAGGGAGGGGGAGGGGTCTTGGCTGGCATAGAAAAAAAATCAAGAAAGAGCATTAGCTTGTAGGATATGTTCCCTTGACTCTTCAGTCTTCCCAGATTCTTGTTCCTCCCAACTCCCCAACCATCTTGTATTAAAACAGTACTTAAACAACAGGTAAGGTGATGGCTAAACTTTTTTTTTCTACTTTAGCAGACTGTTGCATGTCATTTTTCTGTAGTTCTGTGATGTTCTCAGTTGTGTTCCATATTCAAGCAGAAAAAAAAAACCCAAAGAACAACTAGTTTCTTCTTCCAACTAGTAAATCAAAGGGTCTCTGGAGACTTCTAGAACTCAATTTTCATGGCTTTTCAAACCCATACCATTTCATTATTCTTCAAAAATCTATGTTCTCCATAGGCATATAAAGTAGAAGTTCAGAAAGTCCATGCCTGTCCATTTTAACAAGACGGAAATAGATCTTCTGAAGATAGTATAACCTCAGCTATTCTGGTGCTAACGAAGGTGAATATGAACAGTGTCCCAAGTCAAGAGTGCTGACATTTTCTTCATTGAAGAATTATTCACTTCTGGACATTTATTTTACACTGATATTAGACAGTCTGATTAGTACAGATAGATTCCTCAGCTGTTTTTGATGAAGGAAAAAATTCATAAAATACAATACTTTCTTTTTAAATAATTCATCTTTCTAACATTTCCCAAAACTTAAAGGGCACTTAAATAATAATTGATTGTAGTGATAATGACAGTTGATGATGTTGATAATATGAACAATCAGAATTGATTCAAAGGCTGATGAATTTATGTAATTATAGTTGCAAGTTTTTTTTTAACTCAAGTAACATGACTATTTTTTCTACTTTAGAAAAAGTTATGTACCCAAGTTTTAAATCAATATGCATTTTACTTGTAAATAACAATCCCCTGTCCTTGTCAGGACATAAATTTACATTTCTAAATTGTCTTATATTTAATAGCCCCAAATTCCTTGATATGAACAAGGCCATGTGATAGAAAAATAAATTTTAAGCACTGAACCAAGCAAGAACAAAAGAATTTTTGTTCAAGAAATTATACCATGATTGAAATGGTAATGTAAAATTAAACTTTCATTTGATCAAATGTGATATCCATCCTATCAGCAGGTCTGCCAAGATGGAAGTCACAGATAATTTTGGCTTGGGCAATTTATCATTCTAATGTTTCAGCACTGGCCCTGGAGTCATCCAGCTTGACACTTACTAGCTGTGTGACTTTGGGCAAGTCACTTAAACCCAACTGCCTCTCCCCCCAAAATCATCTAATCTCTCATGTTTTCCACTTTTTTTACAGCCTATAATTATCACCAGTTCCTTAAGAACGGTAGTTTTTTTGTTTCTCTTTGAACACACTACTACCTACCTAGAATGTTGACCCCCATATGTGGGTTCTTAATACATCATTTGTTTAATTTATTGATTTAATTTAACTCAAGTATCAATGTGTGCCCTCCTTCCATTAAGGATTATTTCACCTTTAATGGATGTTCTTTATGAGTTGCTTTAGCCAAAAATCTGATAACATTGAGGACAATCTATTAATGATTCTTGAATGACAGACACACTGTCTCTAAACAGACACATAACTGAAGGCCATTCAAGAGAATTCTCACAGATTCTACCAAGATATCACAAGGACAAATTTTGTTGGCCATTGTATCTTGTAACCTACCAGTTAAATGTATAATTAGTATCTTAAAGTCAAACAATCTTCAGTCTTCTTAATCATCAATACACCTTCCTTTGATGCTTACTCTCTAATAGCACAACACCAGGGTATTCTCGGGTTCATCAAACCCCTTACAATAGGTTTGCTAGCAGGGGTTCTAGAAATTCTAAGAACAGTTAGGAAACTGCTCTAGATGCATAAATTCTTTTAAATTTGTAAGAACCTTGCCTACTCCTACTATTGTACTACTGAAATAAACTGATGACAAGTAGGGTCAAATCAAGTCTGTTTCTAATTGTTGATGTAATTTACTGATTTGGATAAACCTCCTAAAAAAGGCGTAGAGTCTATATAAATTTGTGGAAAATTAGAGATTGCGATATCTCATGATTTTTTAAAGTGATTAAAGATGATTTCCATTTCAAAATCAGTGAAAGGGAAAGAGCTACTAAAGTGTTTAAGATGCCAGGTTTATGAGGTGATATTTTCAAGGAGGAACCTTGATTTGGTGGACCCAAAGGGTGATACTTGGACTGATTCCTAGAAAACATCTACTATTTGAAGGTCACTGCTTCGAACAGACTTAATTAGGGATATTTTTGTGACATGAAAATAGGCTTCAGCCTCCTCCAGTATCCTAAAATTTATCTCTGTGTCATATGGGCACCATTAACTCTTAAACCTGGGACAGAAATGATTGCAATATATTGCTTGAGAACTCTATAATAAAGCTTCAGGCAAGCTTCAAATTGCCTCTGTGCAAACATCAGGTTCTGGAAGGGCAATCCTCCTACCCATTTCTTTTGTGATCAAAAGCCAGTTATTAAAAAACAAACAAATTTAAGAACAAAACAAAACAAAACTCCCTCCCAGAGTCTGCTTTACATAGACATACTGATTTTGGTCAGTCTAGCTCCTTGTTGACAAGTGAGTGTACAAGAGACCTTTCTTTCACAATAAGATGGTTGAAAGTAGAATTATTTTGGTAAAACATCTGGCAGTTTTGTGGCTGGACTAAATACTGGGTAAAAGTGAAAATGTTTTCCCAGGATGGAAAAAAATAAAACACAGAAGTAGGATGCATGCATTCCAAAACACATGCAAGCTCGTGATTAGTGAATCTATTCTCTTTAATACATTCCCTGATGTTTTTCTGCTCTGGCCCGCCAGTCTACAAATAACCACTTGTCTCTTTAAACAAAAGATGCCTTCATGCTTTAATATTCTGGGAGGTTTTTAATGAAAATAAATGTAAAAGGTAGTCTGTAGAGCTTACAGAAGAACTGTATCCCCAAAATACAAAGCAGTAGGGATGTCAACTATAACAAGCTATGTCACAAATGAAGAGAATATAGGAAGGCAGAGAATAAGACATAACTCTATTGGAATATTTTGAGACATATACTTATCAGTCTGCTTTGTTCTGAATACAAATCTATTATTTCATCTGTAAAGGAAACCTCTAATCTAGTAGTACCCTTCCCTGATGGCATCCTGGCAACTCTGTAATTTATAGTTTTAGTTGCAAGGGCACTGAGGAGGTACTGGCTGTTCCAAAGTCACAAAGCTGGCAGTGTTTAAGGCAGGGCCTGAACTCAGTTCTTATCTAACACCAAAGATAATCCTCCATGCATTACACATCATGCTGCCATTTGCTCATTGGTCTAATTGGTCAAAATAGTGTCTATGATAATCTATTATTTAGCAATGATTTGTATTTTTAAAAGAATACTACATACATTTTCTTTCTACTTTAGGCCATTACAGCAAGAGTTTAAAAGAAAGAAAAGGTCCTGAATTACTTAAATAATTTTCTCTTATAAATTAGATAATCTTGAGCTAAGCAAAGTCAGAAACCACTGTTTCAACCATGGTATAATTTTGATAGATCCATGGAATCCAAGGAACAAAGGATTATATTAATTTATAGCCACAGTCTGGAATGAAAAGGAATTTATGACATAAAAGTAACTTATGGCATGGGATTATTACAGCATCCTATCTGTGACAAATGCAGGGCTGATTGCTACAGATCCCAGCAAGCTTTTTGTATGTAGCAGCACTGACCCTTTTTATACATATTTGCCAGCTTAAATGCAGAACGCAATGTGCAAGCCATGTTCTTAAAGGGAAAACAAATGACTTCTGTAGGGAAAATATCACTCATAAAACAGGCATAATTGCCAGAAGGGTCTCATTCTCATTCACGCTAAAAAGATATATTTAAAAGTTTCCTGCTCTCAAGAAGGGAGGAAATGATTCAACTGTATTCTTTAAACAAAAAGAATTTTATATGTTATATATAAGGTAAAAGATGATCAATTATACATTGGAAAACTGATTTTGTATAAGAAATTTTTTCTATACACAATGCTAAAATGTAAATTCTTCATTTACCACTCTAGAACACTACCATCTTATATGAATTGACACTTAAAAGAAATGAGGGAGAAAAAACATGACTTGGTCCTAGGGTTGGCTTTTTTACTTAGTTGATGAAGTTTAATTTTCAGAAAACACATGAAGCAATATTGCAAAGCTGTATTTTGTTCAGTAGTATAGAAAATAGGTCATAGTGAACTCATGCCCTTGTGAACAAGTCCTCAAAAAATCAATACATGTTTATTAAGCACCTACTATGTGCTTGGTACTGTGCTAAGCACTGGGGAAACAAAAGAAGGTAAAAAGATAGTCCCTGCCTTCATGGAGCTTTCAAACAAGAAGCTTATAATCTGTTACTCAACTGAAAAGCAGTAAACAAGAATCAAGTTGTTGGGACAGCTAGTGAATTATGTTTAAGCTTCTTTCTTTTTTAAAATTCCCTATCATGGTTACATAATTTCATATTTTACAAGGCTTTCTATCCCAGAGAAGCTTAAAAAGCCTCAGTAACTTTGGAAACACTTCAACATCTGTAGAAAAAGATGAACAAAACCTTGATTCAAAAGAATTCTTGGAGAATGAATGTTTCTAGTTCAGAGTATTAAACCAATATATTATTTCTTTCAAACTTTTTCAAATAGCATTTTGAATATATTAGCAACTTATCTTCTTTGAAAAGTATCATTTCAGAAAAAATTAAAATCATCCTTATGATTTTAAAAACAAGATTATGAAAAATATCTTCATGACTATCAATTATCGAAGACTAAGCTGAATCTGAACTGATTCTTAGGATATATCCTGGAAGTTGATTTTTCTGAGGAAGTTCTAGAGATCATCAATAATCTCATCATTTGGTTTCTGATAAAAGACAAGCATGGGGCTAGGCGAGGTGGAGCTATATGAGGAATTCTGATCATCTGGGCTCTATCTTGGAGCTAGACATATGGGAAATATCGATCACTGATAAACCTTCCAAAATAACTCTGAAATCATTTTCAGTGTTTTCAACTACCATTGCCTTGCCTTTCTATCTGTTACCAGCTGGGTCCCAAAATGCTATTTAATAATTTTATTGCAGGGCTTGTAGATATATAAGCATGTCAAACTTAAGCTTAAATATATACTAAGTCTTTTGGAATGCTGTATGTATATATATAAATATACATATACATACATATGTGTGTGTATATGTCTACAGATGTTAATATTGATATATCATTATGTTTATATATCTCTGTGAAGAGAGAGAAACACAGAGAGAAATGCAATTTTTAAATGGTAGCATTTTCTGCATTCAACAGATAGTAAATCTAATATATATTGATAGTTAAGCACTTACTGCTAGTTAAATACGACAGAGAAATAAGCAGACGACAATTATCAAAGCATAAACTACAACAAGTGTAGGAGATACTGTGCATTGGTTACCTCTTTGTCTCCCTCTCTGCCCAAATCTAGTCAACTCATCCCTTCTTATGCTAAATACAGGGTTAAGATTAAATTACAGCCCACTAGGCAGAAAGGAAGCATAGGAATGCAATGTAATCTATGGAAAAATTTAAATGCTATCCTTAAATTTAAAAGAAAATATGGACTTCATATAAAGAAGACAAGGCGATACTTAAGCACTTGCTACATGTGTAAAGAAAATGAGAACAATTCAGGACACCATGAATTTAAGTAGATGTAAAAAAGCCTTATGTGCCTACATGGTTAACAATTAGAAAATAGTCAAAAAGTTACGCATTTTGGGGACCATAAGTTAGCCCACTAAAAGTTGCAGTGAATGGAGAAAAAATATCATACATAACAAAAAATAATTTATTTTTATGAGTCCTTAGTCTTAACTATCAAAGCCAGTGACATCAAACTTATCCTCCTATGGCCAAGATGAGTGGGTTCAAGAAATTTAAGAAAGGTTATATCCTATGTAATGTAAAGAAATGTACGGAATTGAAAGCCACATTTCTGAGTCACTGTCACTGTGTCTCCTCATCCCCTGAACAGAGTGAATTAATAATCCTAATATGTCAATTATAACTTTGTAAATATTGTTACACACATCCTGTTGTCTTAGTAGATTATGTGAAGGCACCACTTTCTTCTCAGTTACCCAGGTTCGTGACACTGGAATCATCTTTGACTTTTCTCTCTCTTTGTCACTTGTCAGGGCTGGTTGATTCTACCTCCACATCCCTTGCTTTCATCTCCTTCTCACTCTTTAAACAAACAGTAACTTCGTTCAGGTCTTCGTCTCATCTCTTCTAGACTACTGAAACAGATTCCATATTGCTTTCCCTGACTTCAGCCCCTGGTCTCTCCAATGCATCCGCCACACATCTGCTAAAATAATCTTCCCTAAGGCATCCATATGATCATGTCACTTCCCTGCTCAAAGCCCTGCATTTGTTTCTCATTACTTACAGAAAAAGACACCTTAACACGGCATTTAAGATCTTCCACAATCTGGTTTCCACCTACCTTTCCAGATTTATTTCATACTTCTTTTGTTCACAAATTCTACATTCTAACCAAACTGGACTATCAATTGTTCCCCCAATTTAATCCTTCCTTTCTCACCTCCAAGGCATTCATACAAGCCATAAAATTTTCAGAGCCAGGAATATGTTTCTTCTTCATCTCCAACTCTCAAAATGCTTATCTCCCCTACAAGGATCAATCCCCTACAAAGCCTTCTCTGATTTCTGCCAATTGTTCTGAATCCACCTCTTCAACGTAAATTTCTTGAGGGAAGATGATTTTGTAGTTGTCTTTTTATCCAAAATGCTAGGACGAGCCTTGATATAGTAGGCACTTTGTAAATCTTTGTTCAACTGAATACTTTCACATGTGTATTTGCAGGTTCCATCTTCTCTAGTAACACAACATAGAAAAAAATCTTTGTAATTATGATCATAATTTATTCTATATATGAATTGAGTCTGGCAACATATTGATATTCAGCCCTGTTCTTTAGTCTCTTTTAACCTTTTAGAATATGTTATTGCCTATAAAACCTGATGTTGGGCTATGTTGGTCTCCCTCTGAAGACCAACTTGATTCAGTTCAAAGAGTTCCATTAATGGTTTGGATACCAGCTAAAGAATCTCTCAGGCTACAGAAATTGATGGAAAAAAAATGTCCACTAAGGTTGATAGCCCTTACCAATGGAAACACAGATATTTGAAATACAACAAATTATAATTTTCATACAAAATCAGTTACTAAGATTGATTCATTCATTCTTTTAGGTCAGCTGCATGCCAATTAGTTAGAAGTTACTTAGGATTCACTATTCCTCTATGAACTTTAATCCTCTCTCAATATACAGGTGTCATTTGATTTTTGTTGCATCTTGCAGAGTAGTTTATTTCAAAAAGCATCAAAAATTAGGAGAGACCTAAGAACACGTGTATATTTGGCAGGAAGAAAATGAAACAAACCTCCAAGATCACTGGACAGAAAGTAAATGAAAATATGCATGTTTCTTATTTTAGGAAATTATCAGTTTCCTTCTAGAAAAAGGGTTTTTAAATAATCCCATCCTATATTACATTCTTTACATTTTTGGAAAATGTTGACATTTTATCTTTGTGTTCTCATATATTAACAGGACACTGACAATATTGATTATAAACCCATCAATAAATCTCTCTTATGGTTGAATTATATTAATAAAAATCTTATATTACTTACTAGGTTATACATACTGATTTTTTAATAAAGAAAAAGTATGCACAGGTACTGTGGTATCACAGAATCTAGCAGGAAAATAAACAATAATGATCATGCTCTTACAAGTTTATAAGGATTCACTATCCAGTCCATAGTATTTATGTAATACAACTTTTTGATTGGTGGGTTGATTGTAAAAGAAACAAACAAAAAGATTTTTGTGTAGAATCACAACAATCACTAGCATTTTTATGCCTCATGATTTACAAAACACTTTTAAGTACATGTTAACATTTGATCTGTATTGTGACTCATGGATATTAAGAGTCTCTTTTCATGCTTTGGCCACTAGCTGAGTCCCTATTATTTTCTTATACTTGTAACATATATATAATAGATAAAGAAGAATAAAAATCTATTTAAAAGTGAAAACAATCTTATTGTTAAATCAAAATGATTTCAGACATCTAAAGAGATTTTTCTAGAAAGCACCAGGCTACATCAATGCAATCAAAATAGTATAGATAATTTCTGCTTACACTGCCCTGATTTAGAGATTTCAATCAACACTGTAAAATTTTTCCTCTGAATGAGCACATTCATGAAAGTTTACTATTTCTGAAGGGGGAAAAAGTAGTTCCAAAGTATAATTTGATGACATTTTCAGCAGTGAACTCCCTCTCTGCAAAATATATATGCTGGAACACCACTAATACAATGATGAGTACCTGAAAAATATACCTTTATAGCTTCCTAAATCAAATGGCAGCAGTCCTTTGAATTTACAAACCTGCTTTCACAACACATCACAAGTTTTACAAAAATCACTGTATTATTCACCATATATGAAGCAAGAATTAAGAAGCCTGTTTTACTGACTGAAAATTAAAATTGAAAACCAAAATCAGTCAATTTGTCTATGATCACCTAGATCACAGTGGATTCAAGTAGATTCACTAGAATCAAGTAAGACTAAAAGTAGACAAGACAGTGACATTCCTGATTCCACCTGTATGACTTAGGCACTATTTTCTTCCTATATCATTTATGTTCTTTCCTTGATTTCAAGATATAGGATAAAGGAAAGATGAAATGGTTTGAAAACGTCCTTACTTCCCCACTTTCCTGTGCCTTCCATATTTCCATTCTCCATCCGTTTTCCCATAAACTTGACTAACATTATAAGTACTTCTTTATTTACCTTATCTTATTTGCTTTAATAATACTCACCTAAATGGTCACCAGAGAAGAAGAGGGGAAAAAAAAGTATGCATGCACACACGTGCCCATACATGAAGAAGATTTACCTCAAATATAGAATCATAGGCCTATGTGTAACTTAGTCTATATATAGACTTTAACCTTGGAATTAAATCTTAGAGATTACTTAAGACAACTCCTCCCAGCTCTTCTCTCCTCTCCCCAACACCTCATTTTGCAAATAAGAAAACAGAGGCTCAGAGAAAAATAACTTAAACAACATCACCCAGTTTAAATGCCAGGCCCTTAGCGTCAGAGCCAGTACATTCTCATGTCTACGATGCCACAATTCTAGCTACCATAACAAAAATGCACACAATGATGAGCATACATCTTATTTTCACCTTGACCTCTTCAAAGAAGGAGTGACCCTAGGTATTTTTATAACTATAAGGTGCTAAACTGTCTTAATTGTGCTGTGTGACTGGCTCTTGGAATCTTATCTTTTTTTTTTAAATGTGCTTAATAATACAAAATCTACCTTCCATGTGACCCAACAAATTCAATATTTTTAGAGAAGACAAACAAGGTAAGCTCTTCAAAGGGTACCATGAGCCGTATTTAATGGATTGGTAAGATTAAGAAGTGAAAAATTGGTAAGATTAAGAACTTATTTTTCTTGGTATATGATCAGATAACCTTATATGTAACCAATTGCATATTAAAACAATTTATTGTATATGATGCTCATTGTATTCCTGTTAAAATAAGTATCTTACTGGACTTTTTTTTAAGTTATAAGATCTTTCTAAAGAATATGCACACAGGAAAAATGAAAACAAGGAGATTCACATAAGATTACAGCCTGAGACTTTAAATATACTAAACAATGCAGGTACACAGCTTGAGATAGCACTGGGTGAACATAATAACAATTTCAAATGCTTTGTTCAACTGTAAGCACAATCTGGTGCATGTGGGAAGGAAAACGGCACGATCCTTTGCCTTCCATTAACAATCCTGTTTTATAGTGGCAGCTGCTACTTCCATACCAAGAGGCCAAAATTTAATGAGCTTGGGGAGAGGAATGTTGGAAGACCTAGCACAAATATTGGTAATAAAAAGGAAATGAATTACAGGAGTAGAAGCTGACTTGGAAAATTTAAACAATGACTCAACTCAAGAAGGTTTTGATATGAAAATCACACCAAAGATTGGAGGTCAGGAAAGCAGGCAGAAAAATCAATTGTGCTTATCAAAAATAAAAGACCTTACTTAGCAGGATTTTTTTTTCTATTTATTTATGAATTTGAGAAACTCAAAACAGACAAAGGTGTACTTAGTTCCAAAAGGCAGAATAAAGGGGGATAATAATACCATAGTACCTATATTTCGGTTTTGTTGTGAAATTTGAAAGAGATGATGTATATCAACTCATGTAACTCTTAAAACACTAAATGAATCTCAATTGTTATTTCTACCACCTTTGGCCACTAATTACCTTTGGTGATAATGACTGTCAATGTTTTATGGATGCATTTCTTACTTAATTACTGTATCTGGATTAAGATAAAATATTGCCAATATCCACATGACAAATCACTTAGCGGTGAATTATAATGCTACTTCCTCAATTTTTTCGTTTTCCTGATGTTTCATAGTTATTAAGAAAGGGTTTTTTTTTAGCAAATATCTTTTCTTTTTTCTTTCGGCTAGGCAATGGGTTAAGTGACTAGTGTGTGTGATGTATCTGAGGCTGGATTTGAACTCAGGTTCTCCTGAATCCAGGGCCAGTTGCTCTACCCACTGCTCCATCTACCTGCTCCTTCAGCAAATATCTTAACAAAGAGCATATGTATGATTTGGAGGCAATCAATATTCTTGAATAAATAAGTTCTATATATTTTGAGATAAAAGGTAGAAGTTTACTGTAAACACTATTGCAAATCAATGGCATATTCCCAATCACTTTCAAAAAAGTAAAAAAGGTAAAATCCTAGGTTTTTCAGGGCTACACTTATAATTCTATTTTTTCTCATAGCATGTTATTCTTGAGGCTGTACTTCAAAACTTTGGTAGATTACAGTCTTCCCTTCTCCCTCCTCACACCTGTCATCTCCTTCAGATAAAATTTAAAAAGAAAACAAAACTATAGTGAACAAGTTAAAAAGAAATGCCATAAATGTGAAACTTTTTGATCATAAGACCACACACACAACACTGTAATACTGAAGAACTGATTTAGGCCTATGGATGAGAAAAGAGCCAGAAGAAAAAAAATGTTCTACCCACCTCATCTATTATTTTCCCACTTTAGTTCATCAGTCCAAAGCTGATTTCATCCATTCTTTGTCTGTGTCTAGCTTTGCAGGCAATGGAGCACAATTTCAAACAAGGCACAGATGTGGATAGCTGGGAGCCCACAGAGGCATCTGGGAAAACGTGAAATGGCGGGGGCAATTCTGGAGGGGATGATTCTTCCTGAACAAAATCATCAAGTGGACTCCAGGGCAGAGAAGAATTGCTATAAGCAGTGTTAAGCTCCAGAAAACCACAGAGATTTTATGAATCATAGGATCATACATATAAAGCTTGTAGAGGCCATTGAATCCAGCACCCTCAATTTACAGATGAAAAACTGAGGCACAGAGTGGATAAATGATTTGCCAGAGTCCCCAGAGGAGTAAGAACCTAAGGTACAATGTGTAAATAGGTATTCTTAACCCTTGGTCTAGTACCATATTCACTATACTAGGCTGCCTCTCTATCAATCTTTGCAAACACTGTAGCTGTTAACTACTGTAAGGCAAATGAGGCTTTGTCCTGGAGTGCTAACATCTGGGGGCGTACATCTTTTTGGATCAACTATTGTACCTAAAACTCATCTCCCACTAATCAGCACTGACCTTGGGCCACCCTCACCAGGGTCTAATAATAATGATAATTATAATAATAGCGAGAATAACCACTAACAATACTACTTTTTAAGGTTTGCAAAGTGCTTTACAAATATTATCTCATTTTATCCTCACAACAACCCTAAGAAGTGTTATCTTCATTTTACACAAATGGGAAACTGAGGCAAAGATTAAGTAACCTGCCCAAGAACACACAATTAGTAAGGGTGTGAAACTAGATTTGAATTCTGGTCTTTCTGATTCCAGATCCATCACTCTATCCACTGCGCCTACCTGCGTCACATTATCACATAACATGCCATCATGCCCCTTTCCCAGGGTCCACTCCACCCACCCAATCTGCACAACTGCAAATTGGACTGCCATTTTGTGAAAAAATTCCTAGTTCAAGCAACTACCTCACCATTCCCATTCTTTCTCTCTCTCTCTTTCTCCTTTTTCTCCCTCTCTCATACATACCAACACTAACACATCCCTTGTCATTATTAATCTCTCTACTTTGCTATTCTGCCAAGTAGAATATGTATCCTATTGTTCTTTCAGGCTCATCTAAAATTCCACCTTAATCCAATTAAATTCAACATATATTTATTAAATTCTCATGGTGTGCAAGTTACCAGGTTCAGAACTGGGAGAAACAAAGATGAATGAGTATAATACCTACTGTTCATAAAACCTTCATGAATTATTCCATTGTGCATTATTTTTTCCTTCTCACCCTCCATTTGCATTTCTTGTTTATAATACACAACATGCAATTTAATATTCTATATATCTTGCTCTCATTTATTTTAGGTCCTGTCTTTTCAGTGTAGTATAATGGATAGAGAGTTGTCCTAAGGGTCAGAAATATCTGGTTTGATGTCCTGCCTCTAGTTACCCTAGGCAAGTCACTTAACATCTCAGTGTTCCAGGCACCTCACTAAAACTTTTTAAGTTGGAAAGAAGGTGCCAACCTACACTGGTATCTGGAATTGCTTCTCAGGGAGTTCTCTACAGCAATATCACAGGACCGGTATCTTTCACTATCTTCTCAGTTCTTTGAGCCCAAGAACCATGCTATAGATTCCTTTTGTTTTCTCAAAGATGGAGCACAAAGCAGAAGTCAGTCAATATTCATTGTATTAAAGAGAAACACAAATACACAAAATAATCACCTCATAATTCTAGGTAAATAGCAGGTGTTCAATATATAGAGTGCTTACTGAGATTTACTCAAAACAGACTCATTCAAAAGAAAAGCTATTCTGTTATTATCACAAAGTCTTAGAGCTGAGAGGGCTTACAGAGAACATTTCACTTTGACCCATAACAGAAAATGATTCCACTTATCACATGTTACCTCTGTAAAATGGGGATAACATTGCCTGCCTTGCCTAATTCCCTGGGTCTTTTACAAAAGGCTAAATGATCAAGAGGCCATAATATTGACTGAGAAGTATGCAATACTATATTCAATTAAAGTAACAATAAGTTACTGCTATCACACCGCCACATACAAAAATAATGGTTGATGATGACAGAAGTGAATAAGTATTTATATAGACTCCTACCATGTGCCAAGCACTTTGACAAGTGCTTTTTATAACTATTAGCTCATTTCATCCTCACAACAACTATGGGAAAGTGCTATTAATGTGCCATTTTATAGTTGAGGAAAATGAGACAAACAGATGCTAAATGACTTGCCCTGTGTCACATAGCTAATGCATATCTGAGGCTGAATCTGAACTCAGGACTTCCTGTATCTATCTATTCATTATGTGTGTGTATAAATATATATATATATATATACATATATATATGTATATATACAAAATGTGTATGTGTGTATACACACACATTCACACACACACACATACATAAACATATAAGAAAGATTTCTTTTTTTTTTAACTCGGTTACTTGTAAAGCTTCTCAGACAGCCATTTTGCTTTTTTTCGGAATGTTTTCCACTACTGCTTCTTGTACAATATTGTAACCTCCATCTGTAGTTCTTCAGGCACTCAATCTACCAGATCTAATCTATTAAATCTATTCATCACCTCTACTTTATAGTTATAAGGGATATTATTTAGGTTATACCCATACGGTCTTATGGTTTTCCCTATTTTCTTCAATTTAAGTCCGAATTTTGCAATAAGAATCTCATTATCTGATCCACAGTTGGGTCCAGGTCTTGTTTTAACTGACTGTATGGAGCCTCTCCACCTTTGGCTGCAAAGTATATAATCAATCTGATTTCTATATTGACCATCTGAGTACATCATGTGAAATGCCAGGCTGGCTGAATCAAAAACTAGAATGAAGGTTGCCAGGAGAAATCTCAACAATCTCAGATATGCAGAGGATACCACTCTGATGGCAGAAAGTGAAGAAGAATTAAGAAGCCTCTTGATGAGCGTTAAAGAGGAGAGTGTAAAAGCTCGTTTGAATCGTAATGTCAAAAAAATTAAGATCTTGGCATCTGGTTCTATCACTTCTTGGCAAAAAGAAAGAGAAGAAATGGAAGCAGTGTCAGATTTCATATTCTTGGGCTTACGATCACTGCAGATGGTGACAGCTACCATGAAATGAAAAGATGCTCGTTCCTTGGAAGGAAAGCTATGGCAAATACTAAAAAAGCAGAGACAGCACCTTGCTGACAAAGGTCCATAGTCAAAGATGTGTTGTTTTTTTTTTTTTCCAGTAGCAATGAATGGCTATGAGAACTGGACTATAAGGAAAGCTGAGAGCCACAGAATCAATGTTTTCAAATTTTGGTGCTGGGAGAAGACTTTTGAGAACTCCTTGGATAGTAAGGAGATCAAATCAATCAATAATTAACTAAATTGATTCAAGCCATTCACTGGAAGGTCAAATACTAAAACTGAAGCTTGAATACTCTGGCACCATAATGAGAAGCCAAGTCTTACTAGAAAAGACCTTGATGTTAGGAAAGATAGACGGCAGAAGATGAGGTGAATAGGTAGTATCATGGAAACAATGAATATAAACTTGGATAGACTCTGAGAGATAGTAGAGGATAAAAGGACCTGGTGTGCTTTGGTCCACAGGGTCACAAGGAGTCGGACATGACTGAATGGATGCATAACAACAGCAGCAATAAGAAAGCTAGATGGAGCTGTAAATAGAGCACCAGTCCTGCAGTCAGGGAAGAAATGAGTTCAAATGTGGCTTCAACTATGTGACCTTATGCAAATCACCTAACCTCTCCCTGCCTTAGTTTCTCATCTGTAAAATAGGAATATTAGCACCTATCTCCCAGAATTGCCATGAGAATTAAATAAGGTGACATTTGTAAAGAACTTAGCAAAGTGTCTGGTACATAGTAAGGGCTATATAAATGTTATTTTATTATTATTATCATCATTATTATTGTTATTATTATTATCCATTGTGTCACCAACTGCTTCATTGAAAGAACCTTTGTCAAATATATGAATTACTTTTATAATGATATTGATGATGAGAGCTAGCATTTATATAGTTCTTTAAAATTTTGTAAAGCACCTTCCTAATACTATGTTGTTTTAGCCTGCAGAGAGGTAGGCACTATCATTATCAGATGAGGAAACTGAGGCAGAGAGAGGTTAAGTGACTTGCTTTGACACAGCTAGTTGTTAAAAGTTGAAGTCTGGATTTAAAATGAGGTTTTTTAGAATCCAGGTTCATCACTCTTATCTATGGCACCACTTCGTTGCCTCATATGTTCATATTTTACTTCTAAATCCTTAGTTTAACCAAAATAAGCATTACATTAGCAGATCAAAGTGTCAACTGATCTGGACTTCCTGGGTATTATGTGAAAGATCTATAACAATGAAGGCTTTGCACAAATTCAGCCCATAAATAGGATCTACTGTGTTTGCTAAAAGAGGAATTAACACCTCAAATGAGATGTTGGCCAGAGAGTCATTTACAATTTTGTGAACTGTCATTCCCCACTGTGGACATTAGCTAGCTTTTAAAATTTAATTGTGATGCCTATGTTAGGCACATATCCCCAGTGAATGGGATGCTTATTGCATGTGATTTTATGTTATTAATGAATTCTCATCTCTTGTGGGAAGAGAATGGAGTAATATTGTGGCACTATAAATTTAGAGCTAGAAGGGGATCTTAGATGTCAATTAGTCCAAACTCCTGATTTTATATACAAGGCAAATGGGGTCAAGAGAGGGTCAGTACTGTCCCTAGGGCCACACAAGTAGTAAGCGTTCCTTCCACTGCATCATGCCAATAACTAGCTGGTGCTTTGGGATTTTTGTAAAGTGCTTTACCGATGTTTTCTCATATTATTTTTACAACAACTCTCTGAGGTAGTTATATCACCATTTTACAGATAAGGAAACTGAGGTCCAGATAGTTTAATTTACTTGCCCAGTGTCTCACGGCTAGTAAGTGATCAGTCAGACTTGAACTTATGCCTTGCTGACTTTGGTTGAGTGCTCACTCTCTCCAGTGGGCAACTTAGCTGCCTCATACACCAACACTCTCTTTTAAGGGAGAGATATTAATACACAAGCTTTCCCCTTTATTTGAATGGAACATACTAACATTGTGCTATTTTGAACATAAGGTTCTTTTGGATCTTACATTGCCTCTGAATCACTGCTTCTGTATTTATTATAGTCATACTGCAGATATCTCCATTTCTTCATCTGATCAATGAGCCTACTGCACCATAAAAAGCATATCAAGTTCCTTTATAATTTAGAAGGTTTGCATTAACAGAATTCCAAATAAGAGAGTTTGATGTGACAGTATTGTGCATTGAGACTAATTTAACCAGCTTCAGAATTTTAGATTAAGCATGTACTGCGGTTTAAGTTATATATTACATAATATACACATATGTGTATCTGTCACACACACACACACATACATACTTATATATCTCTTCTCATTCACTATTCTAAACTTTTAGAACCCAACAAAACATTAATTTATCAGTTGGGAAAATGCTTATTTAGGCAAAGTAAACATTTTTTAGATGGTGCACTTCCTCGTCTTTCTACCCATGGTCCTGGAGTAAAGTACCATGGCTTAAAAATGCATTTAAATCCATCCTCAGACATTTACTAACTATATGACCCTGGTCAAATTGCTTAACTGTGTTTGCCTCAGTTGGCTCATCTCTAAAATGTGCTGGAGAAGGAAATGGCAAACAATTCCAGTATCTTTAAGAACAAAACCTCAAATAGGGTCATGAAGAGTTGGGCATGACTGTAAAGATTGAGCACAATAATTATTAAGATTATAACCTCAAAGAGACAATTAACAAAAGAGAGAAGTAAATGACAAGCACCAAATAAATGGTACAGGCAATAAATGTCACCAAAGTTCTTAACCCCACTTAAGTTTGAGGAATTACATAAAAATTCAAGTGAGTCATTCTTGTTGCAAAGGTTTTTAGGTTTTCCCCCTCTGAGCTAGCTGGACAAGTCCCAGTTTCCTCATCTTAAAGTATGGATTATGACACTAATCCTTTCTCATCCTAGAAAGTTCTTGCAAATAATCTTGTCTGTGTCTGATGTCAAAATACTGGGGTTTGAAACTCAGCGAAGTTGTGCTTATATTGTGTTTTCCACAGCGCAAAGAATATCCACATGAAAGAAACAGAAAAGTTAGGAATTTGGCCCATTGTTGCCAGCTTCCTTCCATGTGAGGGTACAAGGTGAGCCTTAATCACTGAATGGGTGCTGCCTCAGTCAAACTGAGGCCTATTAAAGGCCTTAGCTTAAAAAGACCAAGGTCTCCCACTGCATCCAGGGCCATCTCCAGTCATTATGATCTATATCTTGCCATTAAATCCAGATGGCTCTAGAAGAGAAAGTGAGGCTGGTGACTTTGCACAGCCCTCCCTCACTTAAATCCAATTCACTTCCAGGTCATGGCATCATCCGATGCCGTGGTCCTCTTTGAGAACTGCCTCATACACCACTACCAACAGCAACAACAATAAGGTCAAGGCAACGATGCTATGCTTCACATTATTCTTGGCCTTTATTATTTATAGAGCTAGGGTCTGAGATGAAGTCCAACTCTCTAAGTGATCCATACAAGCTTCCTACCCACCTCTTCTGATTTTCAACAGCAAAAAACAATAAAACATTCATTATATTTCAAGTTCACTGATTCACACTTGTGGAAAAGAGTTTTATACTAATTATGTATAATAATGTATGATGTATACTAATACTGTCTAATCAGGGGTCTTAAATTTGGGGTCATTGAACTTTTTAAAAAAACTTTAATGTGATAACTGTGCTTCAATATGATCAGTTTCTATTGTAATCCTATGCGTTTTATTTTATGCCTTTAAAAACATTATTCTGAGGAGTCCATGCATTTCGCTAGACTGTCAAAGGGGTCTATTAAACAAAAAAAGGTTAAGAATTGGTCTAAGGAAAGCTAGTTTTGCTCTTTTACTGAAAAGCATGAAAACTGATCTCCTAGCAATTTATAGTAGCATGTTCAAATGATGCTACCTAAATCATTCCAAAGAGAAAAAAAATAAACAGAATTGAATATTTCTTTTAAATATTTTACCTTCTGGAAGACAATGAAATCTTCCTTTTAACATTTCCATCTTCATATATATGAAAGCAATGTGATTAGATAAAATTTAAAATATATATACATACATGTATATAAATATGTATATGTGTGTTGTACAATTGCTATATGCAAAGCACCATGGGGTACAAAAAAATGCCCTCTAATAGCTTACACAATTTTTTGGGATACAGTGGTTGGGGAAGCAAGAGGTATTTTATTAATACAGAACAGGGCTTCAGTGCATCCCTAAGTTCTTAGGTAGGGTACCTCTATTCACTGGTAAAGGCAACTATTGATCCATATCTTTTCATTCCATATGATTTCTGTCCATGTCTTTCTAAAAATTCATCTGACGTACTCAATACACTGGAGGTCGCTTTTTGGAGCTTTAATTATGCTATGAGTGCAAGTATAGTACTTGCTGGTATCTATTAACTCTCTCTCACAACCACATCAATGATCGATCATATTTCCTCTAGCCATAGAGTCTTGTTGATTTCTTTTATACCACTACTTAGGTTCAAGCCATCATTGATAGCAAGTGTTGCTTATACACGCCTAACACTTCCCTTTGGATCATCTGCATTTCACATTCTGCAGTGATCACTGCATTCCATGATTCTCAATCACATAGATTCCCCGCCACTAGACTGTGAGCTCCTTGAAAGTAGGAATTATCTTTTGCCTCTTTTAGTATCCTCAGAATGTAGCAGAGTGCCTGGCACATAGCAGGTGCTTAATAAATGTTTATTAATAAATGATATATGATTGTAATGGAATATTATTGTGCTATAAGAAATGACAAGCAGCATACTTTCCAAAAACCCTGGAAAGATCTACATGAATTGATACACAGTGAAATGAACAGAACCAGGAGAACACCGAATATAGTAACAGTAATAATATATGATGAACTATGAATGATTTAGCTATTCTCAGCAACACAATGATCCAAGATAATCTCAGAGAATGAAAGATGAAAAATGCTATCCACCTCTAGAGAAAGAAGATGGAGTCAGAAAGCAGACCAAATAATATTCTTCTCTTCTTTCCTTCCTTCCTTCTTTCCTTTCTTCCTTCTTTCCTTTCAGTTTGAGTTTTCTTCCATAAAATGATTACTATTCAAACGCTTTACATGATTACACATGTATAGCCTGTATTAGATTGCTCATCATCTCAGGGGTGACGAGACAGGGGAGGGAGAGATAGACTATGGACTCAAAAATTAAAAAAAAACTTTTCAAAACATTAAAATTGTTTTTAATGTGATTGGAGAAAAATAAAATATTAAAAATAATTGTTTATTGAGTTGTTATATAATAATACCAAAAGAAAATTGATATTTAAAAGGAAGGCACAGGCAATTGTTTTCAGAAATATGAAAAACTAGGGATACAGACTTTTGATTTTAATGATATAGGAAACTCCTAGATTAAAAAAAAAATACCTCCACCAGTGAGAGTTGACACCTTCTCTATAATTCATAGTCTTCGAGATTTGCTGAGAATAATGATTAATCTGTGTCAGAAGATGGCTTTGAATCTAGCCATGTCTTACTGACTCTGACACCAATTTTCTATCTGTGTAAAAAAATGATTAAACTAAAAATATACAATAGCGTATGACAGATAACAAACATGCTGTGCAGATAATAAGGACCATCCAAATTCATAAGGAGAAACCCCCATGGCTTGTTGCAGTCAATAAATGAGTTTACAGAAAAAGTGGTAGCATGCTATAGACCTCCCATCCCCACAAAAAAAATAGTATCATTCTTTTGAAAATGGTTTCTGAAGAATTATATCAGCAGTGAGAGTTGATGGTTTGAGGTATACCAGAAGCAGCACACTGAAGCAGCTTTCCTCATTATGTCAAGCAGAGCATCCTAAAGCCATCCTAAGCGGTAAGCTCATAAATAACAAATCCTGAAAAGTTTTAGCTATTTGTTTACACGATATTACTAAAATATAGAAGAAAATTAATCTTGCACATTAGAATTCCATCAAGAAATCCTTCAGGTATTCTCCTTCAGACATTATTATTATTTCATATGAGGGTAAAACTACCATAAAATATTTGCTGGGACTTATAAACTTAATACTATGTATGAGAAAACTAAATATGGAACAGCCGAACACACAGAAGTAAATAATTTCATATAAAGACAGGACCCCATGAGGCTGGGAGTTTTATAAGAAAACACTGACAGTAGCTCCACGTGATGGGAAGATATGGATGGGTTATGATCTACTGCGGTAGAGGGACTGCCTGCACCAATGAGGTCACATTAAAAAGCATAGAGCATTCTTTAAAACATAAAAGAGTCATCAAATGTCTTTACAAATATAAATTCTTCTAACATTTCATTTTTCTTTACATGATTTATTAAAATAAGATACTGATATGTCTCTTTTGTCTTTTTGAACTGTGAACTACGTAAAAGATACAAAACAATTTCTATTTTACCTGACACCACATTATTTCTAGAAGGCTGCAATAATCTTCATCTTACTGCCTATTCACCAACAAAAGACATTATATAATGAATCATTACTAATATTTAAAGATCAACAGTCAAAACAAAAAAAAAATTAACTCAGTTCATGAATTTATGCTTTTTTTTGCTCTCCAAATGTCTCACCTTCCCCTACAAGGGAAACTAAAAATGAATATTCAAAGACAGAAGAAAAATCACCCCCCAAAAATGGGTTTAATATACTGGATTCAAAGAAAAGTATAAAACTGTCTAACAGAGTGACTTCATTTAATATTTTATGTAAACTCCAAGGCATTTATTCCAAATTCCAAAATCCCAGCAAACCATTTAAACTATAGTTTATGAGCATTTTCTTAGCTACCAAAAAGGATAGTATAAGATTTCATTGACAATTTCAAGAAATATTATACTTTTTTTTTCATCCCAGAGATGTATGAAAGCTTAGTTTAAGATGCTCAGCAATTTTGAAAATTACAAAATTGCCTTTTGGGAAGAATCTTACAGCATCAGTTGAATGCAGTCATTATACTTATGTGTAATAGCTGCATAATTAGTCAGGTGGCAATTATTTATTAAGGGCTTCCTATGTGCCAAGGATTGTGTTAAATGCTGGAGATACAAATATGAACAAAAAGGGCAATTCCTATCTTTTAGGAGCTTCTATTCTAATCAAGGAAGACACATAAGGGAAGCTTAAAACCAGAAGGGAGGAGTGTTAAGAAGAAGCATAGTATATTTAGTCCAGAGATTCTAAAGCAAAGTAAAGGAAAGAAGAAAGAATGTGGACAGAGGGCTCTTCTCCTAAAAATGAAACTTCCGAGAGGAACTGCCCAATGAGAGAATGAAGTCATAGGGGCAGAAAACTGTTCTAGGGTGAGAAGGCTACATGGAATAAGAGGTATTCCAGGAGGTGCACAGATAACAAAATAACCAATCAAAGAGAATTAGTAAGGGCATACTATATAGCTAGGCACTATGTGAAATACAGACAAAAAAAAAAGGTTCCTATTCTCAGCGTTTACACGTTATAAAACATACACACACACATATGCATATGCATATACGTGTGTATATATTTTTATTTAAATATGTACTAAATAATGAATATATCTCAATTTATATCATTATAAATTTTTTATTTTTAAATATATTTATTATATTTATAGATAACCTATATCAAAAGTAATCCTAGGGTATCTCCAGTAATCTAATGAATTCTCATGAAACTTGTCAATATAAAATTAATTTAATTTCATAGTTTGGAAGAGTTAAGTGTCAGTCATATGCAGTAAATGTTATAAATAGTAAAAATACATTTGATTACAGTTGGAGAGGTATGTGTCATGAAACCAAATATGAATTTTCCCCAAAATTGAGCGTTCTTGATCTGTAACTTCATTTATGATCTTAGTTCTAAATATGATTTTTTTTCCAGCTAAATCACCATAGGTCTCAATCACTGTCCTCTACCATTATAATCCTTCAGACTATACAGAACAATAAATATTTATATTTTTTTACTCTAAATTTAATGAAAATGAGTTTGACTGGCTCAAAGTAAAGGAAAAATTCATTTGTTCATAACTGTGAATGAATAAAATAGAAATAAAAAAGTTGTTCATGTACTTTGATATTCCATAAAATATACCTTAAAAATACATAAACAATTTAAATCCCTAATCTTTGCACTTCACAAATCCACTATCACTGGTTTAAATAATACATTTACTCAAGTCCTAAGAAAATCACTTTCTTGATTCTCCAGTTTCTAAAAAGTTTGTACTTTCAGGCATTTGCTTTTGTGAATTTCTTCTCTACAGAACTGCAAAACCAAGAAAACTCTTAGGATACTGCATTTTCAAGATATCCATAAATATCAACCTTAAAAAAGGATCCTTTTAAAAAAAACCTAATTGCACAATTTAGTGATGTAATAATTGAAGAACTAAGGAAATCCCCTTAAGTATGCATTTTAAGTGCACACTAATAAGCATAATGGTCCTCTAAAGGTTTGGAGATCATTTACAGGAGAAAAAAGACTTAATCCTTGCTCTTGAATAGCTTACAATCAGCACACTTATGGCCATTCTTCAAGGGATTTTTTTTTTAGGATGGAAATTTGGTCACACTGCCTCTTAAACCAATCTGATCATCAACCTGAAGCCCAGCAAACACTATACATTCTAAATGGTTCATCACCAGCCTGGCCAATGAGGGACCAGGAGGGAGGGGAGGCAGGTAGATAAGATACTGCATTTGCAATCTCCTTTACTTTTGCAGACATTAACTACATTGTCACCAGTTGTTATATCTTTCCATAAACAGAATACTGACCAAGATGAAATTTAAGTAATTAAAAAGTAGAAACTCTGAGTTGCTAACATTATTTAAGGCTTGCAAAGCACTTTACATAAACTCACTGATGCTGTCAATATACATGAGAGGTAAATGTTGCAGGTATAATTTTCATTT
Organism: Phascolarctos cinereus; assembly: GCF_003287225.1. Lineage (NCBI taxonomy): Eukaryota > Metazoa > Chordata > Mammalia > Diprotodontia > Phascolarctidae > Phascolarctos > Phascolarctos cinereus. Next base: position 98,993,885 of record NW_027556402.1, on the reverse strand, counting down.
TGCTGACTATTAAACTGAGGTTCTGAAAGGCTATGCCTTCCTTGTTACAAAGCATAGGAATCACTATTCAAAACCTAAGTTTCTCTCAATTCCAAGTCCATGCCTCTTTCCACTCCATCATGTTATAAATTGACCTGAAGTAAGCTGGGAAGGTGAACAAGAAGGCACATCATGACTTGACAACAGTCTTCAGAAGATTCCACATTTTCTATATAATGGCTTTATTCCACCTCCATCGTGTCCATTGAAGAACAGCGTAATTCAATCAAATGCAAGATGGTTTATCTTATAATGTGAAAGAGATCTTGGGCATAAATGTAGTACTCATAGGGTTTGGAGCAAGAGGGGAATTTGAAAAACATCTACTCCAACCCCTTCATTTTATAGATGGGGAAATAGAGGCTGACAAAGATGAAGTAACTTACTCAAGGTCACAAAGGTAGAAGAATGGTCAAGTCAGGTCTCAAACCTAGGCTTTCTGAGTTGTTTTTAAGTTCTCAGGCTTGTTCTCTTTTACTTTACCAGTTTTTTAGTTAATCTATAAGCATTCAACTTATCTGTTAATTTGCCATAGGTTTAAAAGAGTCTCTTCTATGGTTTTTTGTTTGTTTGTTCCTAATGCTGCTTTTACACAGCTCAACTGATTCACTATTTCTTGGCCTTTCTTCATAGCCCATTTAACTTCCAACTGCAGACGTGGGTTGAACTCTTTCTCTTAATTACAAAAATTCACTGAAAATTAAAGGACCTCCTATTTTTGCAATGCTTTAAATCTATTCTCAACTACTATACTATGGATTCTACTCATAATACTTTCTAAATGACCTTTTTTCCCCCTGGGTAATCAGCACTGTCTTCAATTTCCTTGGACTAAGTCTCTCACTATCATATAACCCATTTCTGAGTATCCCCCACAGAGATAGGTGAAATCTCTCTCTCAATTTCTCTCTCTCTCTCTCTCCCCCCCATCTCTTTTCTCTTCTCTCCTCTCCTCTCCTGTCCCCTCCTCCTCCTCCTCCTTCTTCTTCTTCTTCATCTTCTTCTTCTTCTTCTTCTTCTTTCTTCTTCTTCTTCTTCTTCTTCTTCTTCTTGTCTCTGTCTCTCTGTCTCTCTCTCTCTCTCTCTCTCTCTCTCTCTCTCTCTCTCTCTCTCTCTCTCTCTTCCCTTTCTGCACCTGTCTGGACTTGTAATAGTTTCCATCTTCTTCGAGGTTAACTTCACCACACAGCAAATGTTCCATGACATTCAAAAAAGTTAAGAACCTTGAAGATCATGAGGTAAACCAATTATATTAGAAATTCAACTATCAAGATACTGAAAAAAAAATCCACATATCCAATCTTACAAACCCTTTGCTCTTCACTTACTTGGAGATCTCATCACTTCTGATGGATAGCTACATATTCAGCCTTTAGTCTCTCTTTTTAATTCCAGCTCTGTATCAACAATTGCCTACTGGACATTTCAAATTATCTGTCACCAGTGAGTTTTCTGGATGGCTATGACAGGATATTTTCAAGTCTGTGGCATTTTAAAAAATTTGCGCTGGCCTTTCTGCCCATCACTGAAAAATTCAGCCACCCAATTAGATCTAGGATTTTCATCTTTTTTTGTTATTTAGAGGCAATGGCCATCTCTCTCAAAAGCACAATCAAGTTTATAAATACAGATATACTTTGAGTTTCTCTTCTAGTCTCTAGCTTTGTGAGTATCTTTAACTATTTGTGAGAACAATGTGTCCTAAACTGAACTCTCCATAAGGTAAAACTTTCAAGTGGTTAAAGATAAAAACTACTCAAAACAAAAAGAACAATTCATACAATAACAACATCATATAAAAAACAAGTTTAGAAGATTTAATAGTTTTCATCAATTTAATGACCAACCAGAATTCCAAAATATGATGTGGTATGTTACCCCACCTCCTGAAAAAGAAGTGATAGATTTGAGATATAAACTCTGTTACAAGAGTTTTGCTTTTCTTTTTTCTTTTCCCTTTTCCCAGTTTGGGCGGAGATGGGAGGGAGAAGGGAGCTAGGAATAGGGTTCTGTCCCCCATTCCTACAAAAGGAAAAGAGAACAGAAGGAATCAGAGAAGCAGAATAGCTTTGAAAGTAATTCAAGACATTGAGTTTATTACACATTTAAATAACAGAAAATTAGAGTTTCATGTAAATTTTCTGATCTACAACATATATGAAAATGCTTATTCTATTTGATGTTTTTAAGTTCAGAATATTAAACACCTTAAAGGAAGAATAATAAGGTAGTCACTAAATTCAGTGTCCAAATTCACTCAACTAAATATAAATAACTAAATAAATATAAATAACCATTATTTGCCTTGCTAGATATAACTTCACTCTGCATTACATCCAGGACTTATCCACATAAAAGAAAATATATACATATTTATAGTTTTAGAGACTTCAATTTTAATGTTTTTTTCTATTACAAAAGCATATACTTTAGCAAAAGATACTCTAAAGGTTTACAAAGCACTAATTATGAACTTACATGAGAATAAGGGCCATCATTCTTTAAACAGAAATTACTGTAAGCTCTAATAGTTATTTACCCTGATCCACCAGAAAAAGAAGTGGAAAAGTTGAGAAGAATTGGTTTAGTGCAATGAATTTCAATGAACCTGTAAAACTGTTGAGTCTGTTCTCATACTCTATTCATAGAAGTTGTACCCATCTGCAACTGTGTTTACAATAGAGAACAGCTGTGAGTTGGCACCTGTAAGCAAAATACCATGTGTGGCAACATTTTGCCCGGTACAGTCTATAGTCTCTTTTAATTCTGATTCTATAAGCAAATAATATGCAAGCCCTTCACAATCTGAGTCCAACATATCTTTCTAAACAAATTTGACATTACTTCATTTTATATTCTCTATGTTGAAGCCAAACTTGCTACTTCCCATACATATCATTTGATCTTCAGCATTCATGCCTTTTCACAGGCTGCCTCTCATGCTTAGAATGTTCTTCTGTTCCCATCCTTGTATCTCTTGATATCCATCTCCCCCTTCAAGAATCAGCTCAAATGAAACCTTCTATACCAGGCCTTTTCCTGATCTTGCCAGTTGTTAGTTCCTGCCCTTGATTATTTTATATTTACTGTATATGTTTTGTATTGGCTTCTTTGTGTATGTATCATTTCCCTCAAGTAGAATGTAACATTCTTGAGGGAAGGGATTTTTTTGGTCTGTTTATTTGTTCTGTCTTTCTATCCTCAGTGCTGAACAGTAATTATCTATATGTAAGCAGATAAGTAAGTGCTTACTGAATTGAATTTACATGAAGCTAAGCTTTCACATTTGGTTTAGGAATATTTTCCCACTTATAAAACAATCAAATTCTAGCTGCAAAGTCCTATAGTATTTATTTCCTTCCAATGGGATGGCTATTTTCTTCATGTTTAATGCAACCTTTTCAAATTTTTTTTATTCATTTCCAGGGCTGTAATTAAAATTCAGTTTTAAAGTCTTGACAATCCTATATATAACTTCATATCTGCTCTAAAGAAATTCAAATTAGAGACTTCTATGAGAATTACTAAACATTCCTTTGTTTTTGAATATTCACAACCTACTTATTTACTTATGTGATCCTACTGTGTTCCAGCTGTTATACATTAATTGTTATACATTATAAAAATAATAGGCTAAACAATATAGTAATTAATATTTGAAAAACTCTCTAGATTGGCAAGTGTGCTCCTGTTTCTTTTAATGGTTATGATTGCTGTTGCTGTTTGTCCTTCATTTTCAAAGAGGACCAATGACATCACAGAGTGATGTCTTGACTTACACATGAATTAGATTTAAGTGAGGCAGAATTGCACAAAGTTGTCAGCTTCATTTTCTCTTCCTGAGTCACTGAAGTCCAGTGGCAGGATAAAAGTCAGGGCAACTGGCAATGGGATGCAGTTAAAGTTATTAAAGTCATTGCGTCTTTAATGCCTGACCAAGTTTTGAGCTCGCTAAAGCACCTGCTTCAGCCACCCTCATGGCCCTTGGAACAAATTGTTCTCATCCACCCATTCTGAAGGGGAAGGCTTCACATGCTTGGGGCAGACATCCCCCTAACTCACCAACAGGTTTGAAGTCCATCAATTGCCCTCAATCTGGTTTAGCCTGTCTGCCAAGACAGTTTACTGCTGCAGTTTCTTACAGTCGCAGGTGAGAACTGGGTGACAGGTGGACACCAAAGGAGGATGATCAGCCCTGAAAAGAGCCTGGCAAGTTTTCGCACCAGAGGTGCTAGTCTTCCCTGAACATCCCATGTACCTCTTTTTAATGCTAAAAGCTCTGAGAGGGTAAAGGTACACTTGGGAATTCATAGACACTACATACTCTATTTTTATTGGCATTTCAACAATTACTTCTGGAGCAAAATTATGAATACTACATCTGTACAAAAATCTTTATGGAGACAAAATATTTTGATGTCAGATGCCTGTAATCTTCAAAAGTTGTATTCATATGTGTGGTTAGGGAACAGTACAGCCTAAATAAATAAAAATCTACTACAGATGGTTCTGTCCTGTCAGTACAGCTGTGTAAGCTATGAAATGCCTACCTCAGATTAATAGTTGTCTGTACTTCCTCCCTCCCCTGTGCCAAAGTAACAATGATTTAATTCCAGAAAAAAATTAAGTGGAGTTCTACAATCATGCAGCTCTGAGCTGGAGGCATGTTATGGCTTACATGTGTGCTTCCCTCCCTCAGCACTGAAAGTGAAAGTAATATATACACACATACACACATATTCATAGAAAATGAATAACCAGCTGCAATGAAAACCTACTCAATCATCTCATTGTCAGAACAAAGTTACACCACCTTATCTATGTTTTCTTGGAAAAGAAATAGGGCTCTGTAGGCCTCAACATGTTTCTAGTTCACGTTTACCTTAGATAAGCCTCTCCTTTATCCATCAGTTACCCGAATCTCTGGAATCGACATGTTTTTCTTCTACATTTTTAGAAAAAAAGTCTTCTGAAAGTGTTTGTCTTTACTGATTCAGGTATCGAACACTGAGAGAGACTTGACCAGAAGCAGGAAATGGCAGGCATCTTACAAAGACATTTATTAACTTCAAAAGCCAGTTGTGTTTTGCAAATGGAAGAGGTGGGTTTATTTTATCTGAATTCATTCTCCAATTCCAAGTATTCCCTATGCCCCTCACCTTTAAATCATGGTCCCTGTTTTAACAAAACACAAGGAAATACATCTGAGTGGTTCAGTAGAAGGCAAATAAAGGAGATTACTAAATGTCATATACTAATTATAAAAAAAAAAAGTATGTTTCAGAAGCCACTATGCCATGTGAATCATTTGAAAAATATCTAATGATTCTATCAGAGGAACAGAACTACTCAAAATACCCTAAACCAAAGAATGGTATTTCCCTATCAGGGAGAACCAAGTTCTTCAGACAAGCTTGGAGTTTCAGGAGGGATGTACTTGGATCCATAAAAGAGAGAGTAGTGGAGCAGGCATATTGCACAGTAGCCAGATCAACCAAACCACCCTTGGTGATGAATGGAGTGAACGTTATCACACCCACTTGGTCTGCCTTCCACTAATGTCATCTTCTATCGCCATAATAAGATGCCATGGATTTAATCAGTAGAACTAAGGTCAGATAGGTCTGAACAAGCTAAAAAGGCTTTAAGTATGAAACTGGTAATAAACTGTGTTTTTATTTTTTGAAGAACTACGTAAGAAAGTATGGAAAGGATAAACATCACTACACTTTTCACCAGGCAATGATTTCTTTTGGCCATAGCAACTCATGAAGGCCATGAACTAATACATAGAGGGCTTTTTAATTTATGTTGGGGGAAAGAGTACCCATATTGATGAAATCATAGATAAAGAACACATATGTACTATTTTGAAACATTGAATTTATGCTTTTATAAATAATAACATAAAAGCAGGCTGGTGCACTGGAAAGAGGGCAGGACTTAAAGTCACAGATCCTGAATTCAAATTCTGGCTCTCCTAATTATATCTATTTGACTTTGCACATGTCATTTAAATTCCCCGGGCCTCAGTTTTTCTGACAAATGGCAGATTGGATTGTAGGTCCTATAAGATCACTTCCAGATCCAAGTCTATGATCCCATGAACAGCATCTCTGCCTTCTTATTGTGGTAACAAGAGTATAAATTAACCTTTAACTGGAATAGTTTCCAGTTTATATTTAAAAGTATCATTATAGTAATTGCCAAGCTACTATCAGCTTCATGAAATCAAATTCATCATTTTTTTCTAGCATTTGGAATATTTATTTATGTCTGTCCCTCTCTTTAATGTTCTATGAGAATCAATACATAAAGGAAGTTATTATTTTAAATGACATATTATGGAAACATTAATGTATCATCAAAACTCCAAGAGAAATAAATTATGCCATAATACATTGGTAGGAGGCTTTTAACAAGCTAAATCAATTTTAAATCTGTCATCTAACTTACTTCACAACAAATACCTATTAGATAAGAAGACAGCCATTACTAGTTACTTTTTACTAGAAAGGAAATGGAAGCATAGGTTGATTGATTTGCCTAGGATTACGAAGCTAATTAGTAGTAGAGCCATAGCTTTATCCCAAAGTGCTAAGACCCAACCCCAGGCAGTCTTGACTAATTACTGTATACTGATTTGAGTAGGAGTATGAATTCTATATTAAGCTCGATACCATTGTAGTGCACAGAAAGGGAACCTTATCACCAACACTTCAACACAAATTCCCATTAGTTATCACTGTTTCCAGAACGTTCTTTCTAAAAGGACATAATTCCCTGGACACTATTACCTCTTACCTCTTCAGTCCTTATTTCTCACCCCCATTAATTCTCTAGCAGGTCAAATAGTGCTAAAAATTATTTTTCTTGAAGTACTCTAACGTCTAAAAGTTTAGCATAATCAGCAACAGCAACAGCAATAACAATAAGAAACAGGTTTTCAAACACTGTGCCTCCTTATTTCAAGTGTGCTAGCCCTCTAAAAAAATCAACTACAACTGAATAAGTTTAGCAATGTCGTTTAGTTTTATTTTACACATCTCCAATGCTGCATTTAATGTTTCTCTAGCAACTAATCTAGAGCATCTTTTAACAAGCTAAATTTAAAAGGATGTACAAAAATGGAATGAGTGCTTTTACTTAAGCGAGATCTCTACTCCTATACCAAAAATAGCATTATGATATTTCCTGGAAAACCAGGAACTATGTAGTATCAACCAGATTATTAAGAGAGTAAAGGTGTCACAAGGTGGTCTATGACTTCTTTTTATTATTATTATTATTATTATCACTATTATTATTATCATTATCTAATGGAACAGAAAAGGGTTATCTACAACATTATCACTATAAAGTGGGCATTATTGGTACTATAAAGAAAATAAATTACTGTGGACATTCTGTACAGTTTTTCACTGTCAACTTTTTTGGGGCATTAAGCTAAACTTTCTACACCCCAAAGTAGCAAAGTCTTTAAAAAAGCAAGTAGTCTAAATAACTTCATATTAAATTAAAGGCACAATCCTTTATTAATGAAGAATATAGCATAATTAATTCAGATTGTTCACTGGAAGGTCAAATACTGAAGCTGAAGCTGAAGTTTAAATACTTTGGCCACATAATGAGAAGGTAAGACTCACTGGAGAAAACTCTGATCTTGGGAAAGATTGAAGGCAAAAGGCAAGGAGACAGCAGAGGATGAGACACATAGATGGTTTCCTACAAGCAATGAACATGAGCTTGAACGGACTACAGGAAATACTGGAGGATAGAAGGGTCTGGATGCTACAGTCTATGGGGTCACAAAGAGTCAGACATGACTGAAAACTAAGCAACAACAAAATAGACAAATTTGACATTAAAATTAAAATAGTGAACAGAAAATAAACAGATTTAATATTACAAAATGTTTTACAGCTTCCAAAGATGTTTCATATGCATTTTGTTCTACGAGCTCACCATAAGATAAGTGGGGCAGAGAGTTCAAGTGACCTATCCATATTTACATAGCTCCTTGTTGGGAATATTACAATCCAACTTTCCTAACTCCAACTGCTGCTTCCATTACAAAACATCCCTCTTCTTCCCAGTAAAACAAAACACTACAAAAACAAGATAAAATTAGAACACTACCATAAAAGATTTAATATTCAAGAGACCAATACCTTGGAATCATTTGACAAATAAAATGCAGAACTGAAAACATGTCAAGTACCTATGATTTCATCAATGTTGGAACTCCCTCTCTAACCATGCAGATTACAATTCATCTAATTGAGTCTTAAGCCTCTTAAGACTCTTAAATCTTGAGTCTCACAGAGGTTAAGTGACTTACCCATCAGTGTTAGAGGAAGTTCTTGAACCTGTTTTTTTTTCCTGACTTCAAATTTAGCATTGTTCCCTATGTCATATTGGCTCTCTCATTATGTGTATGAACAAATACACGTGTGGACATACACATGTGTGTACATATATATGCATGTTATATATGTGTGGCATGTACATATATATATTTCTTAATTTCTTACGTCAAGAAAGCATCATCTTCAATAGTATAAATATTCCTTCCATAACCTCTCCAAGATGACTTATTGTCACCCAAAAGGGAAAAAAGATCCTCTGATGACCACCACTTACATAAAGAGCTTCTCCACACTCAGGTAGGCTGCTTCACAGCTGCAGAAGTGACTGAATACCTACAATAATGCTCAAAATCTTTTGAGCTCAGTGGGACTGACCAGAGCTTCTTCTCTATTGCCACATTCTTGTAGAACATGAGTCACCCCCATGGCCACCCTGTTACATTGGAATTGGTCTTCACTAAAGTAGCTATAAACACATGTGTATATGAGAGAGTAGTTATCTACGTGTGTATCTTTAGATGTGTGCATATAAAAATGTGCACGTCAGTGTATATATAACAAACACCTGAACCACTACCAAACATTTACTCATACATGAGATTGTCCATTGTTTTTTTGGTCTTCAAATGCTTTAACAAGATTCTTTTACAAATAATGTCACAAAATTTTCACTCTTTTGTAGATTACCCATTCTTTTATTGGTCCTCAAATGCTTAACAAAATTCTTTTAAGACTGACAGAAAGTGAAATTCTCTAAAGAAGCTTGCTTGCCAAGAAATGCTCACTGCCAGGGTTTAAACTGAAATGAAACTTCTCTGGAAGAGTATCCGCTTCTACTTATAATTTTAAGAATATTCAAGAACGAAACTGAATGGAAGGTCCTTTTGTATGCAAAGACAACATTTTTTCCACTCCTCTGGCTGCACTGGAAATAACTGATGAACATTCTGAAAGTGACTGGAATATAACCAGAATAAAGTGGGCAATAAAAGTTCCTGTTTTAAAAGTAGTCACATATATTAATAATAAATATATCATCCCTGATGGCTTGGTCAATTTTGTTGAGATAAGCAGAAGCTAAATTCTTGGTAACTGAGGAAAAGGGCTAGTTCATGAGCATCTCAAGAAAGGTTACTGGATTGGCCATCACAATGGCAGATGTCCATAATGACTGTATATACCTCTACCAAATGTATATTCTGAGCCAAAGTTATTACCATTCACAAGACTCAAGTATGAAATCACTCAACCTGACATGCATCTCTTCACCCAATATCACTATATGACTCAAAACCAAATGTAGTCTGACCCAGATCCATCAGTGTGGCCCAATTAGATCTCCCCTCAAACAGAGTATAATAGGAGTCCAATGACTGTCTAAATGTTTAAGTATAAATTCTACAAATTGCTAATAGAAGATAATGAAAATTCATCTTAAAAGATAAATGCAGTGATGTTGTCTGTATTCAGAGTGCATGCTTACAACCTCTCTCCATGCAACATGTAGCCATTCTCTGGAGAAATTTCATTAAATTATAATTAAGAAAGATTTTATCTGATTGATTATTACATATTTTTAAAATTTATTCATGTATTTGAAAGCTTTACAGATGTTCATTTTTACAAGTATATCCTAGTTAATTTTCTTTTATCTTCTATTCACATAGGTGTATGACTATCTTTGAACTGAATTTTACAATGAAAATACAAAGTATCAAGTATAATATTCAATTAATATGAAGCCAAAACATAAGGTTTTAATATCTGTAGGAAAGAATTATCATTCCAAAAAGTCCAGTGGTCTCTGGTTAAATATTGGCATGACTATAAGTGACTTGTGTCACATATCTCAGTAAAAGATTTTTAAAAACATTTAAACACTACTGTACTCTGACCTATCTCATTACAGACATCACAGAAAATAAGATAAAGATGTAAAAATCATATAAGGTAAATGACTAATTGTATTTAGTGATGTGCCGGAGGACAATCATCTTCAATGGCTATACATGACTGACATGTATAAAAGGAGTGCCAAAATTACTGTTATTGATGAGCGATATGGCATATAAGCAAAAAGAGTATGCAACATTTTTCTTAACTTTTAACTCTTCAAATGGGCTATAAAGTGCACAATATCCAAAGGACCAAATTTAGAATTATAACTCCTTTGTCTTTTTTCAAATTCATTTTTCTATGAAGCTCAGCTAATTTTATTGAAAAAAATTATAAAAGAACAAACATATATATTACATCACAGTACAAAAGGATTTCTCAATATTGTTTCCTATCCTTTGGAGCCAAGTTCCCATATTAGAATGTTGGATGTCTGTAGTGGCTACGTCACAGGCTCATAATGAGACCCAAATGAGAATGTTTCTAAAGCACTTTGCAAATTAAAAAGACTATAAAAACATCAGTGTTAGAAATGTTATCATTACCTGTCTGGCATGCTAGGTTTGGAATCTGGGAGATGTCACCCTACAGAGATCTTTTTCTAGCCTTAGTCCCAGTCTCTCCCCTAAAAATAGGGGTCATGAAAACTTCCACTTCTCTCCATGTGTTGTAGTCATTCTCTGCAGAAATCTCATTTAATTATATTTAAATACAATTAAATTAAATTTACATGATCAATTACTGTATTTTTATTATTTGATTCTTTCACAGTTGAAGGCCTTCTACTATGCTGTATACAGGTAGAGCATTTATAGTTTATTTTAAAGTAGGATTTATGACAATTTGTACAAAATGTTGTTTTTATTACTTTTAATTAGGAATAAAGCTGTATATTAAAACACTAGTTCTATGGGTAAAACAAACTTGCTTTACATCATTTTGATTTAAACTGGGAAGTTGGAGGATATGGCAAAGAACATTTGCGTAAGGATCAACAAAAGCAGAAACGTAAAGTGATGTTTTAATTGGAGAATTACAGAGTACTAAAACAGAAAGGGAAAAAAAAAATATGCAGGATGAGAAATCCAGGAAAGACACTATAAGCCTGGCCTAGAGGCATGTTAAACTAGTAATGGGCTGGCTTCAACTATCCTGACATGCTGGAGCTCCCTCTTTTTTCTAAGCAGAGCAACAAGTAATTTCTTGAATTGCCTTAATGATAATTTAATCCTTCTCCTTAGAAAAACCAACAAGGGAAAAAAAGCTTAAGCTAGTGAAAAAAGCTAAAAGCAACTAAAAATATTGCATTTTCTACGCTTTTTAAAAGAGCTATTTTGGGAAAAAAGAATAGAACCAACCAAAGGCTATCTATGACAGCGTCAAAGGATAGAAAAGCCAACGCTAATGGACGATAAAGACAAAGCTGCTAAACTGTTACAGTTTCTTCTTCTTTTTCTCTTTTTTTCTAAGAAGGAGAATAACTTGGGACAGAAAAGACAAAATAAGAAGTGGTTACTAAAGAAATTATATTCAAGATCACTTTGATTAAAGATGAAAAAAGGAACTAGGTGGCTTAGCACCCATTTCAACACTCTCATTTTATAGATTGATTCTCAAGAGGGCTAAATGATAAACAAAGACATTTTAAAAGAGTACTTAGCTGCCCACCACCCAGAGGAAGTCTATCCTAGGTCACCAAAGAAGCCTGTGGATGTGGTTGTTGAGCGATTGTCAAGAGATCTTTGAGCTATCATGGAGGACAGTGAAGATAACATCTTAGAGTCAGATAAATGTCCTGATTTTTTTTTATTGTGAGAAGTGTCTCCAAACTGACAGCTAGTCATTCCATTTTTAAATAAAAATTCTAAGGCACATTATTAAAATGATGATTAGTGAAAATCTAGAAAAAGAAATTGTGATCACAAAGAGCTAAAATGAATTAATCAAGAATGGATTATACCAGACCAACTTCATTTTGCTTTTCTGACAGCATTAACTAAAGTTGGATATCAGGGGAATGCCATAGATATGGTTTAATCAGATTTTATCAAAGATTTCAAGGAAGACTCTTATGCTATCCTATGCAAAAGGTAGAACAATATAGATGTGCTGACAGTAGCCCAAGAGGTCTAGAATTGTTGAATGACTAGACTTGAAAAGTAGTTATTAATGGTTCAACGTCAACTTGAAAGCAGGTGGTCTCTAGTGGAGTTGCTCATGGATCATTGCTTGGACTATGCTATTCAATATTGTTTATAAATGAGCTAGATCAATATATGAATAGCATGTTTATCAATATAAAGGTAACACAATAATGGAAGAGTGAGCCATTATAACATGCTGAATGACAGGATATCAACAACATGAATGTAATGGGATATGTTGTGTCATGGGAAACAATGAACTTAATGAACACAAAGAAGCATAGGAAAATGTATGAACTGATCCAACTGATGTGATGTGAAGTAAATAGAGTCAGGAAGACAATATGTATCAATGTAAATGGAAAGAACAGCCACAAGAAAACAATCAGAACTTAATGTTATGAAATCATAGTAACGAAGCTTGGCTTCAAAGAAGAGGTGTGAAAAGCTACTTCTCTCTGCTTTTTTGTGAAACTTAGTGGGTCATCAATATCATAGTGTAGTAAAATAAAATTTGAGTGTCTGGAGTCAGAAAATACGGATTCACATCCTGATTCTGCCATTTACTGCTTCTGTGTGACTTTGGGCGTATCACTTCATTCTCAGGGCCTCCGTTTTCTGATTTGTAAAATGAGGCAATTAGAATAGAAAGAGTGCTGAATTTGAAGCCAGAGGACCTGAATTCTATGCTGCTTCTTCAGTTTATTAGCCATGTGACCTTGGTCAAGTTGTAGGATTATACAGCTGGGTAACCCTGAAGATGAGAACGTTCAGACAATACTTCTAATGTCCTTTTGACTTTACCTCTATGCTTTACATGACTGATGATTTCAAATATTCCTTCAAGCCCTCACATTATACCAGATGAAAAGTAAAATTTTACCCCCAAAAAAGATATTTATAGATAAGACTTTCTGCATTGCTTTATCCATGGATGTCCGATGAAGAGAAATCGTGTCTTCCATTCCCTACTACCTTGGGTTGAATATAACAGCTATATACAAATGCTAACCAAATGTTCCAGTCAAACAAATGAAAAGAAATTTCTAAACATCATTAATAAAATTAAAAGAAATTATGTTTGCATCTGCATCATCCTGAAAGATCTACAGTGGAGATACAGTCTATGTGCCAGAAAAGGACATTTTCACACTAGGGACATGTCAGTTTTACAAAGATTTCAATAAAATACACAGCTTGATAGCACAATGTATATTCACATTTTTGGTTACCATTCTCTTTAAGTCTTCCTCCAAACAGCCCAATACATTATAATAAAAAAAAAACCCTTCTGTTTTTGGTTTTAGGATGGGATCTTCCCAAAGCTAAAACTGGATCTTTATGTGGCATGTCATCCCTTATATCCTGGTGCTGCTAGGTGAGCTAGGCTGTCTGGGGTGGGAAAAGGCCCAAGAGGTCCAGCTTGTATAAGGTACTGTCATATGTGAACAAGGTAGTTACTGAAAGAGGAAAGACAGAGGACACTTGTGTCAGAAAATCAGCTTGAAATAGTTCTAATGACTAATAGCCTTGAATTCAGAGGACCTCAGTTCTGAGGCAAGAGCATTGACTGATGTGAAGATAGCTACAATACATTGTCATACAGCAGCCCCCTAGCATATGACTCCTTTCAAGATTTTGAAGGATATAAGAAACCATAAGACAAAGAACTGTTTGTGCACTTTGGCAGAATTTTATGTTGTTGTGTACATAATGTAAATGGTGGGGTTTTTAACCAGAGTTAGAGATGGGTTACTATTTATAAGTAGATTCTGATTCTGTGGCATTAGAAGCCACATAGGAAAAGCCAGAAGAGATTAAATAATAAGCTAGAGATTAGAAAAATGAGAAGACACCCCTGGCAGCTGAAGAAGGAAGCTAACATCAGAGTCTGCCTAATTCCCCAGAAAGAAGCAGAGAAGAGGAGATTCAGCAGATAAGAACAACTACTTTGGGCTAACTCCAGACAGTGTCTGCTACCGCTCTGGGAGCTGTTTTGATTGAAGAAGGGATCTGTAGCTTCTGGGAACTCAGAGAAAAAAGGACACTGAGGTGTGAAAAACTCATTAGGCCCTCTTTAGCCAGCAACACTAAGGACAGACAAACCCTGCAAATAAATGTTCCAGGAGCTCATCAGAGAAACGAGATGCTATGTGAAGAGCAGCCTGGCTTGTCTGTGTTAACTTTTAGTGCCATCTTAACTTACAGCTGTAAACATTTTCATCAGCAAAGGAGAAAGATCAGATCAATGAATAGGGCATACAACTAAAACAACTAAAAAATTTTAAATATGAATAAAATTCAATTAAAAACAAAATAGAAATTCTAAAAAGAAAAAATGCTAAATATAAAGGAACTATTTTAAAAAATAACTAATAAAACAATTACCAGTTTGTGTAAAAATTGAGAATTTAAATTATGAATTCAAAAATTTTAAAAGGAGACTTTAAAAGTGATAAAAAGTAAATAACTGAAATTATTAGAAATCATTCTCCCAAGTATATACCAAGCTGATACATGAAATGGATGAATATTTGCTAAAATATAAAATACCCAAATTAACAGAATGAGCAATAGAGAATTCAAATGATCAAACCTCAGAGGGGAAAAAGATTTAACAAATTGTAAATGAATTTTCCCCAAAAACAGGAACAACAGGCCTTACAAGTGAAATATACCAAAAGTTAAGGAGCAATTAACTCCAAAATTACACAACTTGCTTACAACATCACGAAGTCATATTACTCAAACCCTTTTTATGAGGCAAATATGGTCTTAATGCCTAAACCAGGAAGAGATAAATTAGAGAAAGAAAATTGTAGATATCTCTAATGAATACTGATATAAAATATTGAATAAAATATTAGCAAAGAGGCTACAGAAACATTTTCAAAGCTCATATGTTTTGACTAGGTTGGATTTCTACCAAGAATGTAGGGCTGATTCAATATTAAGACAACTATAAACATAATAGACCACACAATTATAAAAACTCACATGATTATACCATGAGGAAAAGTAGAACGTAGTCTTACAGAAAAAAAAGGTTTACACTAACATCTAAGGAATACACCACAATAGGTCACAAATGGATTGAGGACCTAAATATAAAAAGTCATATCATAAACAAATTAGAGGAGCAGTGAAGGAGGTATCCTTCATAGTTATAGATAGGGAAGAGTTCTTGACCAAACAAGGGATAGAAACAATCCCTGGAGATAAAATAAACAATTCTGATTACATAAAATTAGACTGTTCTTACACAAACAAAATAAATTCATTTAAAATTAGAATAGAAATGTTTAGCTGAGAAAAAAAAATTGCAAGTTTCTCTGATAAAAGACTGATATCCAATGTAGAGAACTGATTCAAATATAGAGAAGTCATTTCCAATAGATAAATGGTCAAAACATATGAATAGGTTCTAAAAGAAAGAAATGTGACTAGATAGTTATGGCTGCAGACTCTGATAGTCATATTGGTGCTGAGAAGAAGCCAGAGCTTCTTGGAAGGTCCAGAGGAGTCCAGCATGCTGTAGGTGGTATGCACAGTTAAACCTTGCTAAGGCCAATATCCCCAACTAACAAAATCTCAGGCATTGCTAGGTGAGCTCTTAAGTGCTGCAATGTGGATTTGGATTCTCTAGTGTTTCTGGCATGACTCAGATGCTGCACAATGTCATTTTCCATATCCAGATCCTTTTAAATGGATGAATGAAGAATTAGGTATTGCCCCTGAAGATGAAGACTAAAGCAAGTTCGTCAACACTACAAGTAGGTACTATAAAGCACCTCATTTCTCAGTAACCACAACTACCATTTAAATTAAATATATATATCATATCGATAACATAAATTGATCATTTTTCTTTTTCCAACATCATTGTTACTTTTCAATAATCTCCTCTACCTCAAAAAAGAAATATAAATATCAATAATTATAAAAAAATGCTTCAGATCAATAACAATAAAGGAAATGTCCATTAAAACAACCAACATTCTACCTCACACCCATCAGATTGGCAAAGATGACAAAAGGGAAATGGCAACTATTTGAGAGATAGCGGGCAAGAACAAACAAGAACAACAATAAATAAGGCTATACATTGGTCTAACCATTCTGGAAAACAAATTGTAATTATACTCTAAGTGACGAGACTGGTAAGTATTAAGCATGTATCTCAAAGACATCAAGACATAAAGAAAGGGCTCAGATTGGAAACAAAACATGTGCCTATAGACTGGGAAATGAATAAAGAAATTATAGCATATTAATATAATGTGATATTACTGCACTAAAATAAAAACTTGATAGATTTGGAGCACCCTAGGCAGTCTTAAACAAACTGAATCAAATGAACAATTTCTGTAATAGCTATCTTAAGGTAAAGGAGCGCAATTTTTGAAAGACATGAACTCTAATCAATTCAATGATCAATTTCAGCTACAGAAGAATAAACATGAAGCATGCTTCCCATTTTTTGAGAGATAAGGATAAGAATTTATTGGAACATGACCAATGTGTAAATTTGTTTTATTTCTATCTATATCCAAGTGTGTGTCCACCATGTATGTTTATATATTACATGTGCACATATAAACATGTATACTATATGATCATCTACAAATAATGTGACATATGTGTGTTGTGTGTTGTATAATCAGGTGGATGTGACAGGAAAATTAGAAGGGCATAGTTAGTGGGAAATAATGATGAACAAGTAGGAGCATCAACCAAACTTTAAACATACAGAGAAGAAAAAAGACGGAAGCTCAGAAAGGAAGTATTGTCACTCTAGTGTCTCTAGACACTCTAGTGTCAAAAGTCATATGTACTTTAAAAAAATAGTTCTTGTAACAGATTAACAGTTTTCAATACAATAAAAAAAATCTGTTCTTTGTACATGGAAATGTCTACAATGGGTTTTTTTTGCAAAATTTATAGAAAAAAAGGAATGTAGCTATTGCTAAGTTCATATGTCACCGGAATAGGGTAAAGCAACTTTTACCAATATGGTAAACAAAGCATGTAATAACCAAGAGCATTATACTCTCTGGGATATAAAAATGAAAACTTTTAAATATTGTTTTTTACAAATGCATCCATTTTAAGGACATAAAATTGCATGTAGTTATTTATTTTGTAAGAAGTCATGCATACAACTTGATTGACCACAAAACTGACCTACCTCTGGTGAAAATTAACGCACAAAGTTTGGAACTTTCCCTTGCCCAAAGCTTGCAGATGCCTTATTCTGGCTCTGACTTGAATATGTTGCAGCTAACTTGTCAGTGTGAAGTGCTTGAAAGGTTGATTTTCTTCACACGGAACATTTTCTAAATATACCTTTTGTTCCCATTGGACAATACAAAATTTACATTCAGCAAATTATCTTTCTAATCATGATAAAGTTTTCCATAAAGCTTAGACTGGTTACATGTTTGCAGAAGATGCCAGAGGCAGAAAGCAGACATTTGGCTGCAGCTGGGAATGTGACAGACAAAACTCTAAACACCAAAGAATGATAATAGCCTTAAGTCTTGGGTCTCTTGGATTTCCATTTTCAAGCCAGATCATTATTGCAAAGAATCACGGGCTCAGATGGTGTTAAAATCTATTGCTGAGGAGCAAAGAATCACATTTTACACATGGGCTTCAAGTTAAGATATTACTGTCAAAGGCATCTGGACAAGTGATGACTGATCCACTGGAAATTATATAGCTTTGTAAAAGAATATGCATTTCAAATGAAACTAAGTAGGAAGAGGAAAAAGACTATCATTTCTCATTTTGAATCTGAAATATGTAAAAGAAATATCAAACACAATGAAACAATAAGATAAAATTTGATATTATTTGCCTCCAGAATTTTTATTTTTCCGTGTTAAATCTGATTAATTTTCTATGAGGCACATTGATAGGGACATTTTAAAAAAATTATTTATCCTTGCTCTCTTCCAGTTCATTCATTATAGATGCTTAAGCCAACGTTAATTTTTGGTGAACCACTGAAACTAAACAAGTTAGAGTGTACTACAGTATCAGTTTTCTTTACCCAAAGCAATCCAGAAAGATAAGAAAGTAATCTTTCTTACAAATATAATGCAAATGTTACCACCTTATTAAATCTATGTGAAATATAATTCTCTTCAAACAATTTCAGCACATTAAACTCCAAGTAAAATTAGGAGCGTAAAATGGGAGAAAAGACTCAATGATGCTGCATAAAGACAGATCTGATCTAATTCAAAACTAAAGTGACTTTTACTTCAAATCAACAAGAATGCAAGGTACATAGAATAACTGTTAAAAATCTTCTCTTGGGGCAGCTAGGTGGCGCAGTGGATAGAGCACCAGCCCTGAAGTCAGGAGTACCTGAGTTCAAACCCGGACTCAGATCAAACACTTGACACTTACTAGCTGTGTGACCCTGGGCAAGTCACTTAACCCCAATTGCCCCCCCAAAAAAAAGATACTAAAAAAAATCTTCTCTTAATGGTCAAATATCAAAGGATATTAAAGAATTATGAATCTGTGCAACTACATTAAGTCAATTGAACAAATACTGAGTAAGTTTTAGGATCACTCTTTCAGTTACTGAGTTTATATATTTTAAACAAGTCTAAGGCAAAACATTATTCAGATTATGGCACACAGAAGAGAAATAAGAATTTGAAATAATATATATTTGCCAAAAAAAGGAATAATATTTTATCAAACATAAGGGATTGATTTAAGAACCAGTAAAAAATGGCTCCCTAAGTCAGTATCTATTACTTCAGGAAGAGTATCTCTGTTAACCCTGAATCACTTCCCTACTATCCAAATACTTATTTTAATTCTTAAAAACACACCAAAAAACCCAGAAACTCTTTAAATTAACAAGAAAGCTTAAGTAGAATTAATGAGATTAAAAAAGTTTTAAAATGCCAGCAGAAAAGTTACTTACTAAAAGCAACATATTAGGTTTATTTAAGATCTTCTAGGGATGGGCACCAAGGGTTCAAAAAAGATACTCTGGTATGCCCCACAACCCTCACCTACCACCCCCTACTTTACAGGCAGTCACAAAAGTTTCTTTTTTTCATTCTCCACAGAAAAAAGACATCACTTTGTTGTTCTGTTCCCTACAACCCTCCTCTCCATCTCCAACCTTGTAATCCCCACAGGATAATTCCTACTGTCAGCATTTACAGGGGATAAGAAGATAGCACACAAGGATAAGATCCTGGTGAAAAAGCTGTGTTTGTTTTCTTGCCCAATGAGTCTAAAGAAAAATGAACAGACTTTGGGATTCTTTTATTCATATACTAAGATTACTGAAATCTTCAAAGCCAAATTCTCATGATTAATGAAAATAACTTATTATTACAGTTGTTATTACTGTTGCCTAAAAAAAATAAGTAGAAATCTCATTAAATAGAATCTTAAACAAGTGAGGGTCCATTCTTATATATTCAATGGTACCAGTGAAATTTGGTGTCCCATGAATCCCCTTACTATGCAGAACCAAATAATGGGTATGAGCTATTTACAAGACATTTTCACAGCCTGTACAAAACTTACAGAGCCTGACAAGTTGTCTGATTTTTTTTCTCTTAAGAGAAAGAAAGGATACAAATACACAAGGTGAGGTAACTTAATGTTTGTATTTTTTTTTGCCATGAAAAATAACAATAGGTGGGTGGAGCCAAGATGGTAGAGTAAAAACAGTGACTTGCTTGAGTTCTCCCCCAAACTCCTCCAAATACCTGCAAAAAATAACTTTAAACAAATTCTAGAGCAGTAGAACCCATAAAAAGACAAAGTGAAACAAATTTCCAGCCCAGCCCAAGACAACCTGGATGATTGATAGAAAAGGTCTATTGTGGCCAGCAGGTAGAGGAGCACATTTCAGCATGGGCTGTGAAGGCAAAGATGGAGCAGGCCTCAGGAGACTGAATCACAGACAACTGTAGCAGTTTCCAGATTTTTCAACCCACAAATGCCAAAGGCAACTTAGAAGGTCAGTGGGAAAGGTCTGTTGAACTTGGGTGAGAGAGAAACATGGTCCAGTCCAGGTCCTAGTGCAGCCCTATTGGTCCACAGATGGGGGGGGGGATCAAACAACTGATCAGAGTAGGAGATTGCAGGGATCTCTTTGCTGTCACTGAAGCAGGATTCTCTTACTTTGCCTGTGCTTGGATCTGGGTCACAGTTCTGGGCGGCAGTCCTGGGGCAAGGAGGAGTGCTGGCCTGGTAGAGCTTGTAGTGGTGGTAGTAAGAAAATCCTCCTCACAGTTACAAGGCAGAAAAAAGTGCTTGGGGTCACTCACAGACCAGAGCACAGGCCAGGAGTAAACACCTCCCCTTTGATCATACCACCTTGGAAAAACTGAAAATTTATAGGTCCTTAGAAGTATCTCTAAAAACAACTGCACAAACCCCTGAAGATTGGGACAGTACACCCTCCACACTGGAAGTAGAGCCCTATCTTAACAAAGAGTTAAAAAATCAAGTAATTGGCTGTGAACATGAGCAAAAAGTGGAAAAAACTCAGACTATAGAATATTATTTTGGTGATGTCTCCAAGAAAAATATGAATTGGCCTCAGGCCATGGAAAAGATCAAAAAGGATTATGAAAATCAAGTAAGAGAAGTAGAAGAGAAATTGGGAATAGAAAAGAGTAATGCAAGAAAATCATGAAAAAAGAGTCAACAACTTGCTAAAGGAGACTCAAAAAATACTGAAGCAAATAGTACCTTAAAAAATAGACTCACCCAAATGGCAAAAGAGGTCCAAAAAATCAATGAGGAGAAGAATGTCTTAAAAAGCAGAACTGATCAAATTGAAAGGGAGGTCCAAAAGCTCACTGAAGAAAATACTTCCTTAAAAATTAGCATGGAGCAATTGGAAGCTAGTGACTTTAGAACAAATCAAGACATTGTAAAACAAAACCAAAAGAATAAAAAAATAGAAGACAATGTGAAATATCTATTTGAAAAACAACTGACCTGGAAAATAGATCCAGGAGAGAGAATTTAAAAATTATTGGACTACCTGAAATCCACGGTCAAAAGAAGAGCCTAAACATCATCTTTCAAGAAATTGTCAAGGAAAATTGTCCTGATATTCTAGAACCAGAGGGTAAAATGGAAATGGAAAGAATCCACTGATCACTTCCTGAAAGAGATCCGCAAAGGAAAACTCTTAGCTGGTACATAGTAATTGCTTAACAAACATTTATTAATTGAAAAAAAAACAATAATAATAATAAACTTGCCCCTGGTGTCTGTCATTTATTCTACTTACTCTGGCAAATATGTTCACTTATGAAATTCTGAAACTATTTACAATATAATATACTCCACACTAAAATATTACTCCCATCCTTTAAGGTTATTTAGCTGTTAATATGAATAAAATACAGTGAATCTTAGCTTAGAATTCAGTATTTCAAAAACACTTGTTTAAAAACCTCAGTTGCCATTATGAATCCTTTGGCACTGTACTAAAATTTTCTTGCAAATATTATGCTTTCATGTTTAAGGAATATAGAGCAAAATAAACTCAAATATAAAAAACTAGAAAATAAATGAACTTGAGGTAAGGAACTCTAGATATTTAGAGATTCTTCTTAGCTCAGAGAGAACTTTTGAATGCCAGTTATTTAAAATGATGCCCTATTTTGAATAACGCAATGATAATTACCTTAACCAAAACCACATGAATTCTACTAAGTTATATTATTATATTTACTTATTTAAAGTATTCTATGTGCATTTATAAATAAAAACAGCATCTTAACAGATAAGAGCAGGAAGGGACTACAGAGGCTATCTAATTATGCCCCATTGTTTTACAATTAACAAAACTGTATACAATTGTAAGCAATTATAAGCACAAAAGTTACCAAGGCATCATCCTCACTTCTTAATTCTCTCTTACCTTCATACCTTTGCCAAGTCCACAAATTTTACCTTTATAACACCTCTGGTGTAACTTGCCCTTTCTTATCCAACACCCTCATCTTCCTACTCTCAAGCCTGGAGTATCTCAACAACCTGCAGGTTGGTTTCATCTGCTGGAGTCTCCTCTCACTGCAGTCCAGACTCCACTCAGCTGTCAAATTAATCTACCTGAAGTGCAAGTATGGCCATGCTACCCCTCTCTTCCATAAACTCCATTAGTTCCCTGTCACATCCAGGACCAAACATAAAATCCTCTCTTTGGCAATAAAAGCCCTTTACAACTTGGCTCCCTCCTACCTTTTCAATCTTCCTACACCTTATACTCCTCACCACATACTCTGCTATTCAGTGCCACTGCCTTATTGCTATTCCTAGCACAAGACACTAATTCAATAATCAGTCAATAAACATTTATTAAGCATACACTATGTGCCAGGCACTATGGTAAGTACTGGGGATGAAAAAAGGGAAAAGACAATCCCTGTCTTCAAGGCGCCCAAAATCTAATGGGGGAGACAACAACCGGATGAACTACAAAATAAGCTTAAAAAAGGACAAGAAATAATATAAGAAATAATAATAAATAGTAAATAATGTATACTGTAAATAAATAATATGTATATTATTATAATATACATAATATAAATATATATATATAATATAAATACATAAGAAATAATATGAGAAATAAATAAGAAAATAACAGGAGGAAGGCACTTGAATTAAGAAGGGCTGGGGAAGACTTCTTTGTTTTCTGTCCAAAGGGTCTGAAAAAAAGTGACCAAAGTTTGGAATACTTTTCCATGACCTAAAATCATTGAAATGATCCAAATTCCCACAAATTGGCATTTTCAAGATTCTGGGAATTTTCACTGGCTATGCCCCATTTCCATAATACGGTCCCTTCTTGTTTCTGCTCCCTACTTTCCCTCAAGTCTCAATTAAAATCCATGTCCTTCAAGAAGTCTTTTATGATGCCTCTTAATTCTAGTGCCTTCCCTCTATGGAGCATTTCCAACTTACTCTGTATGTATCTATGTTGTTTTCATGCTGTCTCTCTTGTTAGACTGTGAGTTCCTGGAGGGGCAGGTACTGTCTTTTGCCTTTCTTTGTATCCACAATATTTAGTACAGTGCCTGGTATATAATAGATGTTTAATAAATGCTTATTGGCTGGCTGACTATTAAAACTCTAGTATTTCTTGGTCCTGATAACAAGAGCAGCATGGCATAGTGAGTAGAGTATTGGTATTGGAATCCGCAGAGACATAGGTTCCAATTCCAGTTCATATGCTTTTAAACTAGTACAGCCAAGGGTAACTCATTAATTATTTTGGAGCTTCACTTTACTCATCTGGAAAAAGAATAATAATAATTGTAGTACTAGTCTCATAAGCTGTAGAAAGGCTCAAATGAAATGACATGTGTGCAGTGCTTTGCAACCTTATAAATGCTGAATGAACTGTCAGGTATTACCATTATTAATCCCATGATACTAAAATATACTTTCACTATCGGTTATTAGACACAATTTTAAAAAAAATTTAATGTTACACTAGATGTGCAGGTTTTACAACATTAAATTGCAGGAGCTGAATAACAGTGCTAAGCATCAACTTCAGTTTACTTTAAAATCTTGCTTAAAGGAGGATAGGAAAGCCATTGATATTACCTAAGATTACTTGTGAAATTGTTTTAAGGATGAGGATTTCCACCTAGCCAGTAACCACAAATAAGCTGACATGATCTCAGATTAACCAATTGCTTCTATTGCTGTTTAATTTTTCTTTTTTTTTGGCTAGGCAAAGGGGTTAAGTGACTTGCCCAGGGTCACACAGCTAGTAAGTGTCAAGTGTTTAGTCTGAGGCTGGATTTGAACACAGGTCCTCTTGACTCCAGGGCCAGTGCTCTATCCACTGCACCACTTAGCTGCTCCCTATTGCTGTTTAATTTTAAAAGCTGATGAAGGTATTTCTGAAAAAAAAAAACTTCCCATTTCCCTTCCCCATTAAAAATGTTACTTGACCTGAGTTCAAATCCAGCCTCAGACCAAACATTTGACACTTACTAGTTGTGTGACCCTGGGCAAGTCACTTAACCCCAATTGCCTAAAAAAAAAAGATGTCACTAGATGCCCTAAGAATGGGGTAACTTCTTGTACAACCAAGTACGGGATTAGCAGTGATATGAAATTTGTTTGTAATAAAGTGACTATAAAATTCCACTACTATCAGTGTTGCATTCATTCAAAATCCTTTAAAAAGCTTAAGATTTTTTTTTAAATTAAGATACACATATGTAGAGGTGCAGACATTTATAATAAAAGATATTTGGAAGCAAACCATTGTCACCAGACGTTGGAGAAAAATTATCCTTAAAAAAACCGGATGTATTGATCAATGCAGATTATGCATGGAACAATAAAAACTGTGCATATAACTCTAATGTCTGTAAAATGTTAACATCTACTGAACACCTGGAAAGACATGATCAGCTGGTCAGAATTATACACCCAAAACTCTTCATCAACTAAGGGAAAACAAATCTCCATATTAACAAAACAAATTTCAAAATGTCCTAGAGAACTCAATTAACTATACTGCAACCAGAGCATAATCACTATTGTCCACAACTATGCAAATATAACATTGATTCATTAAAAAAAAAAAACTTAAGAGAAATTATTTAAGTAGACATTACCTTACCTAATACCCATGATTTCTTAACTACATAGAATGAAAAGCTTTTGCAATAAGGAGACCTATAGGGAAAAAAATATCAAAACCTTGAGAGAACATAAGGTGGTACAAGTATTCCCAATTGTCCTATCTGCTACTGGAGTACTTGTCCAGAAAATGTTTTTAGTGAAGATCCACAAGATGAACTTTATATCCCGATACTTTTATGTGTACACTTACTAGCTATATGACCCTGGGCAAGTTTATACCCACAAGGCTTCTCTCCCAACCAATACTGAGGTTGGAGTTCAAAACAACTACCATACTTAGGGCATCAGAAAAGGTTATTCTAGGCAGCTAAGTGATGCAGTTGATTGAACACTAAGCCTGGAGTCAGGAAGATCTGAGTTCAAATTCAGCCTCAGACACTTACTAGGCATATGACCCTGGGCAGGTCATTTATGAGATAATATATGTAGAATGCTTAGCAAAGCCTCTGAAACATAGAAAGTACAATATAAATGCTTATTTTCTTCTCTTCTCCATATAACCTCTGTATGTCTCAATTTCTTCAACTATAAAATGGGGATAACAGCACCTCCTTGCAGGTTTGTTGTGAGATAATGTTTATAAAGAGGAAAATAGTGCTTAGCCCAGTGCCTGCATATTTTTGCTGTTCAGGTGTGTCTGTCTCTTCATGACCCTGTAGACCACAGCTTGCCAATACTATCCATGGGATTTTCTTGGGAAACTCATTGGAGTGGTTGGCCATTTCTTATTTGTGCCTGCACATAGTTGGTTCTACATATTTTCCCATCATCTTCACTCCTTTATTTTCTGTTCTTCCTGATGTAAGAACAAGATTCAGCTCACCCAAAGTCACTTCCAAAAGTAATACAGTAACATGACCTTCCAATACTTTTGAGAGAAAATTATAACACTACGAATCCAAAGTCACCAGTAGTTAGGCTTCCAACATATTGGTAGAGCACCTGCTCTTCCCAGCAGGATCCCACAGATAAATCCTTATATATAAGAAATCCTATAATGGTTCTAATGTTGCAGAGGTCTTTCCCCAGACTTCTCAGTGGGTCACACGACAGAGAACCTACATCAGAAAATGACCATAATACAATTCTGGTCTGTTTCAGCGTCTGTACAATTGCACAAGTGAGAGGTTCATCTTGGTCCTTAAATGTGGGTCAGAGGGCCTCTGTTTCTCCAGCAGCTTCGATTATGCCTAGAGTGAAGGAGGGGGCTTGTGGCTTCAGCCAATCATCTCCATTACCGTTACAGTGCCAAGACCCTACATAAGTACCAACTGTGAGTTGGGCTTTAAGGAGGCGATTCATATAGCTCACTGTCATCAGGCCAGCCACAGTAATGAGAGGCCCAGCACACGTCCTGAGTGAAGAATGACCTTCAACAACCTAGCCCCTCATGAGTGGACTCACAGTGGCAAGCATAATTTGGGGGAGGATCAATCAAATCCCTGGAGTTTATCGGCATATTTATGGTGGGGGGCAGGAAGCCTTAACAGTACAGTATCAGTGTCCCTAGGCTACTGCACTTTACAAAGACACCCTATAGGTATGGGAACATGCAGCCACAGCTTTGGGGTTTGAACCCACATGGCCACACTGGGGAAAAGCTTTCCAAATGACGTAAGTGAATGAGGAGGGGTTTTTCTTGTTTTGTTTTTAGGATGTAAATATTTGGGGGATGTTAGCAGCTTATTCATGGAATTTTTAATTTCTACCAAAAATATTATTTCAATCCTGTGATCTCATTTATCCAGGCACTCCCTGAAAGAGTAAACATAACAGACCACCCATGCCTACTCATCCTGTCTTGCTTTTGTCTGTGTCATCTTGTATAATTGCCTGAGGAGGTCCACTCAGTAGACTGGGAGCTTTGCTGGAGGTTTCTCAATATCATGGATATACCAATAGTACTATCTGCCAATTACACATTGTTCCGTTCCCCTCTGAATTATCCCCCAACGTACATTTCTTGAAAATTGCCAGTAAGTTCATTCGCTTCCAAGGCATGTGGTATATATAATGTTTCTTTCATTAATTTGCTTTACTACTAAATTAACATGTTGCTAATAAAAAAAAAAACATCATTACTAGAGACTTTTGATAAATGAAGAGTTGGAACAAGTGAAAATCATACCAAACTCTCCAGGGACTTAATTCTAGGGTGGGAAAAGTTAAAAGAACTGAAAAAAATGCACTCAAAATAAAAAAATATATATACCATGCATACTTGAATATGGTCATATTACTGACACTTCAGAGAACAATTTATCTAACCCCAGGGCTCCAGCAGGATTAATAGATTCAGAAAAGATGATATCACAATCAGACTCAAGCACATGCTACTTTTCATCCTGTGGAACCCAAACTAAAATGCTGTTAAATACAGTCAATCTGAATGTCCATTTTGCCGCTGTCACTCACATGTAATTTATCCATTCTGTGCTATCATTCTTCTCCAGAAAGTCTCTTTATTTTCATAACTTCAAACTTAAGGATTTGGGATATCACTCTTTGGTTGTGTGAGATAATCTTTAGAATGATTATAAGATAATGCAAAATGTGCAAAAGGAAGTTTTCTTTTCCTTGTTATCTTGTTTAACTCCATGTCTTCAAATCTTTTCCTTCCTTCAAGGTCTTGTTCAAATTACCCCACCCTCTGTGAAGCTTACCTCAATGATTCCTCCCTTTATTGACCTCATCCTTTTCTGGATTCCAATAATATTTGTAATCTGTCTGGTTTTTGTTTCTTTGCTTTCTGTTCCTTATGAGCTTGATATCTTTGTCATCTCAATTTAGCTAGACTGTTTCTTGAAAGGAAGGCTGGCTTTAATTCTTTTTTTGTTTGTTTGTTTTTGCTAAGCAATGAGGTTAAGTGACTTGCCTGGGGTCACACAGCTAGTAAATGTCAAGTGTCTGAGGCTGGATTTGAACTCGGTCCTCCTGACTCCAGGGTTGGTGCACTACTGTGGCACCTAGCTGCTCCCCTGGCTTTAATTCTTTACTCTTCATAGCACCTTTCATCATGTGGAGCATCTAGTGAATTCTTGGTGAATATTTGATCGACTGATGAGGAATTGAAGAGAGTGAAAATATACCAATACATTACAAAACAGTAAAAACAAAATAAGTTATAACTGTCACTATACATTCAGGGATGCTAGATGAAGACAGCATTGTAAAGACAAGTGGTGTAGCAGAGTGGATAGTCATATGTGGAGTCAAAAAGACCTCTAGATTTAAGTTTTTGCCTCTAACACATGTATGATGCCTATATGATTATAGGTAAGTGCTCTGGGCCACAGGCAAAACTATGTATTAAGTGAAGGGAGTTTCCATATGACTAATCCCTCTTTATGGATAAAATCATAGCTTGTAACCCATCTCCCCTCAGACAGACAGACAGACAGATAGATAGATAGATAGATAGATAGATAGATAGATAGATAGATAGATAGATAGATAGATTTTAAAAAAACCTATTACTTCCCTCCATACTTTAGTAAACTAATTTCGTGGTTGAATTTCCTCCCTCTTCGGCACAGACTGTAACATGCCCATGTCATCAACACTCTGGTGCTAAACTTCTGCAAACTTTGCTAGGCTGATTTGTCAGATGACAGGTATATGGTCCATTGTCAGGCCTGTGTTCATAGTCTTTGCAATTTGGTAAAAACTGCCATAGCTTGTTTTCTGTTGGCAGAGTCATTGAGAATCTTAAGCCACCCACACACTGGAAGACAGCATTGGAGGAGAGGTTTAATGGAAGACTGTCAATACACATTTCCAAAAGGATATGTCACTAAGCACTACTGAAATGCCTAGAGTCTAACCATTTATCTTAAACATTCAAACTGAAGGCATATAAATGTATTGAATAGAACCTATAAAAATAAAAACAGCAACATGGAAGACATCTATGTAGCTTAGCAGTCACTTTAATATTTCAAGCAACCCGCTACCATAGTAGATAATTATCATGAAATACTATGAGTGAAATGATTCAACACCTAGTAATCAACCTTCTAATGACAGACTTCTCTCAATTTAACCAAGCTGATTCTTAGATGAAAAAATAAACCATTAATTACCTGGCACATACTTGTAGCAATTCTAGCGTGATGGGGACTGGTGGCATTTAAGTTCTACAACCATAGACTTCAGGAATTCAGATCAGTTTAACATCATAAGGGGCATCATACATATTATCACTAGAATGGAGGCATTGAAGAGTACAAATCATAAAGGAATGATATGAAATACAGTCCCAGATTTCTGGGGCAGGATATTCAATGCAAAAGAAGAATCTGCTCAAACAGAACAAATGTTCAGGCTATAAATCCAATTAATTTTCTTGTAATGAGGAAGCCAAGAATAATTGATAGGTACTTACTCAATGCACCACATGGGCACACTTACACACGTATACATGAATTGTCAACATAAAAGTATTACTAAGTTCTGACGAAAGGTGGGGATAGGAAAAAGGCAAAATAGAAAGACTTCTTTATTTAATGCAGAGTTTTTTTCTGGCTAATAAAATACATAAAAAATATATCGATATGCCATGCACAAATTATTGATACACTAAAGAACTGGGGCACAAGAAAATAGGCAACACTAAAACTACATGGATAATTATTCAGTCTCTGTGATGAATCAGAAAACTCTTCAAGAATGTTCATTGCCTGAGATCATCATTATGAATATAAAATTATCATTCTATAGTAGAGGCATGAAAGAAACATTTGATAGAATGCTAGATAAATCCATGTTTAACTTAAACACTTCAAGAATAACCCAAGGAAATTCTAAGGCATTTATTCTGACAGCCAAAAAAAAAATGGATTAGAGTTGAGATATCATTGATAAAACAGGTGTCAGAATTCTGGGTATCTGGGAAGTTCCAAAATGTTTTAACAGCAAAATTATGCATTGAGAAGGGGGGAAAAGTATGCTATGAAAATGTCACTCACTATAGCTGAACAGGAGATTATTACAGCAAAGTATTTAACAAGCAGAAAAAGGCTCCAAATTCTTTGGCATAAGCTCCCCAGGAAAATTCATGAAACTATTAAAAGATGCTTCATCAAGTAACACTTGATTTTCTGGCATCTGGAAAAAAGCTTCTTTTTACCAGGAGACAGCACTACTGTCGGGATTTGAAATATTGCCAAAGATAAAGCATAACCTGAGTACCTACCATCTCTCTTCTCAAACTCTCATAACACACCGCATCTTTCTGTGCAGTTTGTATATTCTAACCTATAGTGGATTGGTTTGCATGTACATGTTATGCCCCTTCTAGGCTAGTTCAACCATGTGTCTTTGTCATATCTTACCTTTGTAACCCCAGTGCCCAGGTTCCTTTCCAGGTTGCATTCTGGACTTCCTCTACCATGCCCCAATTCTTTACTTATTATTTAAATGTCTTTATTTATTTACCTCATTTACCATGTTCCAACTCCCTCCCCACTCTCAGCTTTGTCTTTAGTGTTCCTCAGGCCTTTGGTCTTTCCAGCTTCCTTTGTTTTCCCCATTAGAATGTAACCTCCTTGAGGGCTAGGATTGTCTTTCTGTTTTTATTTATATTCCAAGCTTAGCACTGTGCCTGACACTTAGTAAACCCTTCTTAAAAATGCTGATGATCTTAGAAAACATGGATTGACTTGCATGAAATAACAAGAGTGAAATGGGCAGAAACAAGAAGGCATTGTATATAGTAACAGCAATGTTGTTTTAAGAACAACTTTGAGCAAATAAATCATTTTGACTATTAGAAATACCCAAAATAACTAGAAAGGACATATGAAGGAAGATACTATCTGTATCCACAGAAAGAATTGATAAACAGAAGTATGTGCAGAATGATTTTACATACATACATATATTCATATGTTTATATTATATATGTGTGTATATGCACATAAACATATATATATTTATTTGTGTTGGGAATCATCTCAAGGGTGAAGGGAAGGAAATTAATTACACAATAACTTCATTATATATTTAAAAGGAATAACAAGTTGTACATAACAGATTTGCTGTTTCATGTGCAATCATCTTTTTAAAAAATTCTACTATGTTATGTAAATACTTATTCCATAAATTAAAAATAAAATAAATATTTTTAAATACTTGCTGAAAGTCTGAGTAAGGGTTTGTAGTAAAGCACTGGGAATACAAAGACAAAATAAAGATGGGCCTTGCCCTCAAAGAGCTTCTATAAAACTGGGGAAGTATAATCACTGATAAATAAACGTGAGTTACTTTGAGAACACTGAAAACTCCCACCTCCTATTGGTGATCTCAGTACTCATGGTTCATCTAACATT
The DNA here is from genome assembly GCF_003287225.1 of Phascolarctos cinereus. Lineage (NCBI taxonomy): Eukaryota > Metazoa > Chordata > Mammalia > Diprotodontia > Phascolarctidae > Phascolarctos > Phascolarctos cinereus. Next base: position 98,962,430 of record NW_027556402.1, on the reverse strand, counting down.
TCTAAGTGGAAGACTTCCAATCCAACAGCTAGCCTGCATTTCTCTCTTTAGTCTCAGTCTATCATTTCCAATAGCCAGATAGACCTTTCCATTTGAATGGCCTACAGTCCTGTCAACCTCAATATATACAAAACCCAACTCATTACTTGTCCTCCTAAACTCTTCCCTTTTCTTAACTTCCCTATTTCCATGAAAAATATAACAACTCTTCTAGTCACCTGGGTTTACAACCTAGGAGATATCCTCAATTGTTCATTTTTACTTGCCCCCCCCACCCACACACACACCATTTCCAATCAGTTCCAAGTCTTATTAGTTTTACCTTCACAACCGTGGATATTACCCTAGGTGAGATCTTTGTCCCCTTTTATTTTGATTATTATAATATCTTTATCTCTGCCTCTCCTACTCAACCCCATTCTTGGAATGGTCTCCACCACCTTTTCTTGGAAATCCTTTCTCCATTTAAGGTTCAGTTCAAATGCCTTCTTCAACATAAGGTCCTGATTTCTCACAGATGTTCTGTCTTTCCCATAAGCCCATTTGTTTTGCATATTTTTATTTTTTCTTGTTATTTATATTTTGTTTCCCGAGTTGGAATGCAAGCTCCTTGAGAGCAGTCTGCTTCATTTTTGTCTTTATATCATTAGCTACCAGTATAAAACTTGGCTTATTACATATTTGTTGAATAGAATAGAAGTGAGATCAAGTAAGGCTTCTCACAGAAGCTGCCTGAATTGAGCCTTGAAGGAATCTACAAATTCTAAGAGGTGGAAGTGAGGAAGGAGTACTTTCCAACCATGGGAAACAGCCTGTGAAAATGTTCAGATGTACACATTACATGCATCTCATACATTATATTCAGGATGGTCTGGGTAGAACATATGCTATAATAAGAAGAGAAAATTAAATAAGTTTAGAAGTGGTGCCAGATAATGGGTCCTTAAATGCTGAGGTAAAGAATCTGTATTTCACGAAAATGAATGTTGGTAGAAAAAAAAAACTATTCCTACAGCAAAAATAACTATACAATTATAAAACAAAGTAAGAAATTACAAGGAAAACATTAAGGTCCACAGAAATAAAAATTTGTGTAGATGATGACCTAACTGCAAAATGGCAAGCAGTCTTGCCAAGTACAGAGAAAAGCTTGATTCAGGCCTCAAAAATAGTGAAATTAATTTGTACGTTGTATATTCACTTAACATTTAAATAAAAGATAATACTGTGTCACTTTTTTAACTATTTAGATGCTTCATTTGACTTTAATCATTGTTTAACACAATTATTTTGACATTTTCTTAAGTTGAATTTATCTTTTAAATCACTGTTTTCACCTAAAACTTATTCTTAAAGTTTCACATATTTTAAGTTATTTTCTCCTCTAAAATTATGTAAGTATGCTTTTCTGTCCTGCATTCAACTTTTCTCTTTACTTGGGAAGATTCCATCTGCCAGTCTCCTGAAATTTCAGTCCATTTTAATAATGAGCAATTCTGCATACAGATGCCTACATAATAAGAGATCATCATAGATTTGTAATAGCTAGGTAACTCAAATTACTTGAAATCTAAGCAAGACCCATTTTGGCTAGAAAGCTCATGACTCAGTATCCTATTCATAACCAATAGAGACTTTTGCAGAGTTAGATAATTCTAATTACCATTCAATTGTCAATTTGAGGGATGCTATGAGTAAAAAGAATGTTATACTCTGTAAATGAACAAGAGAAAATATTGCCCAATCAAGACTTACTCATATAAAAGCTAAATTTTGAAGTTTCTCGTAGCCTCTCTGATTAGGGATTTAAAATAAAACATCATGCTGAATATCACTTGTTCTAAAGCAATACTTAAAAGTTCTGTGGCAATTCAATTTTCATGAGCAATGTAATATTACCAACATCTTTAGTGATGTTATACAAATGGAAGATGGTATGGTTTAAAAAGTGAGGTGATCAAAATGGTAAAAGGAAACTTAGTCTGAGGAATCAGTTTATCCTTAGTTTATGTCAAAATCTTCTGCAATGTAAAATTTATACAGATTTCCTGGAGTTATTTAGCCTCATGGAAATTACTGAATACATGGAAAAAATTTCATATCACAAACATATAGAAACATGTTTCATTTCAGCAAAATTCCCTTCACATTTTGCTGAAGAAAAAAAAAAACTGAGGACATTTGCCCAGAGCTCCCTGTTCTTGCCTTTCATCTTGCATCACTTCCAGTGTCAGGTAAAGTGGTGGCCCTTCTTCTTGCCATGGTCAACCCCACTATCTTCACTTTTTATCCTATCCTCCTCTAATCTTCTTCAGCAGATTGTCATTATCATCATACCCAATATCTCCTTAATATTTCCCTATATACTGTCTCCTTTCTGTTGCCTATAAACATGCCTATGTCTCCCCCATCCTAAAAAATAAAACAACAAAAAAGAAAACTCATTAATCTTACCACCTGTGCTAGCCATTTTCCTATATCTCTCCTCTCCTCTCTTCTTGGCAAAACTCCTTGAAAAGGCCATTTACACTTAATGTCTCCACTTTCTGAAAAGTTAAGGACACCAATAACCTTTCAATCACCCAGGTAAGTAACTTAAAGCTTCAAAATATATGAAGACTTTGGGGACACCATGTATATTATCAGTGTGGACTTGGCAAATGATTGGATGTCAGGGAGACAGAAGCATCCAAAGTGTCCAGCCTGAGAGAATTTTTTGAAGGATACTAATAATGTCCTTAACAGAAAGAAAGACAAGTTTAAAAGGTGAGGTTGAGGTGGAAGGAAGATAATGAGTTTGGGACATGTTGGCTTGAGATGGCTACCATACCTTACAGTGAGGATGCTTACCTAGAGTTCAGGAAAGAAATTTGGTTTGGAATTGTCTACATGGAGATAGTAATTGAACCCATGGAACCTGATAGGCTCATGAAGGCAAATCATAAAGAGGAGGCCCAACACTGAATCTTGGGATTGGATTCATGGGGAGCATAGCAGGGAGGATAGTTGCAAAGCCTGAGAAGGAAAGTTCATTCAAGTAAGAGATGAACCAGGAGAAAGCAGTGTCGTTAAAAGATCTGAGCTGCAGGAGGGCTAAAGTCAAGTATGTGTCTGCATTAAGTCTGGTACCAAATATGTTGAGGTCATAGGAGCAGGAGGCCACCAGGATGCCTATGAAGGTACAAATTGGCCCAGAGGTCAGAAATAGTAGGTCAAAGCTTAGGTGCTGATCAGTCCTGGGATCTGGCTAAGAGTAACCATTGTACTTCTAGTATGGGTGAAATAGGGGAAACCCAGTGCAAAAAAAAAAAAATTTAACTAATTGTTGAGGCATCACTTCCAGTTCAGTAATGAGGTGATAAACCAGATTTCAATTCCTTGAACTGTGAGTGGAGGGTGAGAACATTACAGCAACAAAGGCAGACCTATGAGAGCAAGAGTAGATGGAGAGAGGGAAAGATAGATTTTAAGGAACTAATGAAAATATGGAAAGCAAAGAATGTGAAAATTGAGTCAGTTATATTCTCAGAGAGGTTCTAACATCTTACATAATGGGAGAATGTATGTCAGCATTATTTCAGAAGCATGATTTCACTATGGTTACAATATAAACAAAATATGCCTACTCACCAAAAATGTTAGTTTGAAGTATCTGAATAAGGCCCATACTGTTAGGATGCAATGACAATAAAACTGCATGTCTTACAAATTAACAACTAGTAACTTTTAAATCTACAGATGAGAAGATGTGCGCATTCTCCCTTTCATACCTTCAAGGGGAATATTATCAGGTTAGTGATCCAGGGTGTCGTATCAGTTGTGGAATACCATAATGGATAACCATCTGAACATTCCTATACCTCAATTTCCTCATTTGTGAAATTCAAATAGTGATTCTATATGTCTTTTTCTGCATGGGTAAGGATGAAACATGATTAAAAATGTGGGAAAATTGAAGTTTTTCATATACACATAATAAAATATTTTATATCACAGCATAAATAAATTAACAGCTAGAACTTCCTCCCAACTCTGTAGTGAGCTGCTGCAGTCAAACTATGTCCATTCTGTACCTAGAAGAGTAAGATGGAGGCTGGGGCAATTAAAAAAAAAAAACATCTTTAGTTAGAGAGCTAGAAAGGACCTTAAATTGCATCTAGTTTGACTACTTCACTTTACAGAAAAGGAAACTGAGGCACAGAGAGGTTGTGACTTTTCTAAGTTCACAGTAATAGTATGTGAGGGACAGATAAGATTTGAGCCCATATCATCTTACTCTAAACGTAGTGTTCACCCTATTTTTACGTGAAGATTTAAAAGCTAGCAGTCACAAAATTGGCTGGGGAAGAAAGAAACTTCATATTATACCCTAAAGTGTATCCAAAATCTTCAGGCATTTCTTATGAAAAAGTTCTACCTCTCTGCAGAAATTATTCAACACATTTATTGTAGTTCAATTATCAGCAAGTCACTGTCCTGGGCATTAAGCAATCAAAGACAACATGAAAAACAAAACAAAATAAAATAAAATAAAATAAAACCGTGGCAAGTTAATTTGACATTTGCAGACTATGAAAAAAGACTTTTCAGGATCAGTTTTTACGTCAGGTCTCAGACAGATATTTATTCTTTATCACTGGATGGCATGTTAGAATACTGGGTCATACGTTAGAATATAATAGACTTTGGACCTCTTGCCTTACTCAAGCTACCCCTGCTGGTGCAGAAAAAATATATATATTTTTGCCTAATACAGGGAAAAAAATAATTTAAAAAAAAATTTAGAGTTGAAAAAAACTTAAAAATAATTTCTCTAACTGCTTAATTTTTCAGATTAGGAAACTGAGGCCTAAAAAATAAAGTGAGGTTCCCAAAGTCTTGCTAAGTTGGATGACTGGGTTGATTCTGAACTACTCATGGCACACACACACACACACACACACACACACACACACACACACACACTCCAGCATTTAGTATAACTCTCCAGTAATTGCAGACTTTAAATGGTAGGGAACTTCTTTCCCAAACATTCCTAGCTTCCAACATAAACAGCCCGTTAGTCAACATGTACTTGTCAAGCACACATGCTACATGCTACATTATGTTAAGCCCGGGCATGACAAAAGGCAAAAACCAATCCTTGCCATCAAGTAGGCAGCTACACGACAAACAGTAATTGCAAAGTAATCAGAAAGAAGGGTACTAGTAACCTACAGTTCTTTCAAAAAATCACCTTGCCAATTAAGAGGAGGATGGATTACAGGGGGCGGAGACTGGAGGCAGGGCAACCAAAGGTAGAAGTCTTTTTCAATAGGATTTGGCATGAGATCTAGATGAGGATCTGAATAAAGGTTGTGGGTGTGAAAGTAGAAAATGGGATGCATAGGAGAGATGTTGTTAAGGTAGAAATGGCAGGCACACTGAGGGAGACACTGAGGTAAAATGCCTAGAAACTAGAATAGTGTTGTCAACAGTAATATGGAAGTTAGGAAGAGAGAGAGATAATGAGTTTGAGATGCTCAGGACAGATATTAGGGTTGGATGTCAAAGCAGAGATAGGTAGTGATGAATGGAGGTGGCTATGATTGGAGAAAGTCTTTCTACTTAAACTTTTTATCCCAACTACTTGAAAACTGTCTAAAGTTATCAGACAGATAATTATCAAGTATAGATCATTTTTGTTTGTTCCAAAAACAAACCAAAATAGTTAGACATTCTCTAAAAGTACCTAAAATTCTGAAAATTACAAACTTGGTATTTTCTTACTGATTTATACTTAACTCCATTAAAAGATTGTAAATATGTAAATGGCTTTTGACCATGCCTAGTTTGCCAAACATGGAGCCCACTGTGTCCCCTACCATGTAGGTGGGGTAGCCTCTTTGATTGATTACCTGTGTTCTTTGAAATGCTGAGACTGCGAAGTTCCCTCTTTTTCAGCCAGCTTTCTTTTCTGCCATTTTTTCAGCCTTGTTCTCTTCTGTGCCTCCTATCTGCTGGCCCTATCTTGGAGGCCACGAACTGAACCAATGAGAAGGGAAGGACTATCCTTCCTCTTCTCTACTTTTCTTACCCCAGCTCTGAGAAATGGGTCTGGGGAGTGTTTGTTTCTGCTTTGTGTTATTTGTCCTTGGTTTCAGGTGTTGGAGGTCCTCTTCTGGAATGGCAGCCTTGAAGCCAGGACTGCAGGCCAATTGGTGCAGCCACCACCCCTGGCATGGATGCCCTGAGCAGCCAGTGAGTCTAGGAGCCCAGCCCAGTGTGGGTTTTGGACTTGGAACAGGTTCTGTGTTCTACAGAAACCACGCTAAACTGTGAACCTAGTACCCTTCTGCTCCCTAGAGATCGAGTTTATTAAAGGAGGGAGGGGATTATGCCTCTCATTTGTTGGGGGGTGTAAGTTTCTTTATTTGTGATTATACTGTTTGGAAGTAAATAGATTCCCCTGAAAAGCTCCACTGTGTTACATATGTCATTCAATTTCATGTTTACACCTAAAAATTTAGAAAACATTTTGTGTTTTAAAGCTGTTTTGGATTTTTTTTTTGAGTAGAGTAAAAAGAATTACTTTCCCTCTGTGACTTACTGTATTTTATAACTACTTCTCCAACATGTGACATAGAATGGAATTCAAAAATACATTTTTAAGAGAGGAGATAATGAGTAACGGAGGGTGACTTCTTGGGTTTTCCACTGCATTGTAATTAATAATTCTTAGAAGGTAGCTTAGAGGAAAAAGTTGAATTGATTTACAATCTTTGTTTTGCATGTTGCTGGACTTAAAAAAAGTCTAAATGTGAACAAAGGTTTATGTTACAAGTTCCATAAATAGAATAAATATAAGCAGGCCTTTAACTTATGAATTTACTGATAATAATACTTTCCTGTTATCAACTAGTTCTTTAGCTAGGTACATCAAAATACAGAAGAATGCAAATCTGACTTTATTTTAATATAGCTTGCTAATTAACTTTGAAATTATCTTGACAATGGATATAACACTGCTAAATGTGTTCCATCCTTTTTTCTTCTTTAATCCCAATTAAGGCTCAAAAGTTATATTTAAAAGCTTATCAGAATTCAATTCAACAAGCATTTATTAACATCAACTAAGAACAAGGCTAAGTTCTATGAATATAAAGACCGAAATAAACAATCTTTGCCTTTAGGAGCTTATATCCTTTTAAGGGGATACAACATGTGTACCTCAAAGCAAGTTAAAAAGGATATGAAAATAATATAAAGTAATATCAAGAAGTAATGAGCTAGGGAAGATAGACAGTATAGTGGATAAACCACCATTCGTAGTTTCTAGGATTTATGAAGACAGGCCATGACTCCTATACCCTGCACCCTGTAATAGTCACTAAAGAGCCACCACAAGGGAATGACCGGACTTTTGTAATATTAACTCATGGATGGACGATTGAATGGAAGTTCCAGGTTAAGAGATTGGATCTGGGGAAAATATCTTAGGAGGCTGTTGTCATATTCTAGAGGTAATGAAGGCCTGCAATAGGAGAGTGGTCCTATTAATAGAAAGAAGATAGATACTGAAGATATTGCAGTGGCAGAATCAATCAGGGAAGCAACAAGCAATTAATAAGTGCCTACTAGATACTCAGTAATTACTAGGTACTAGGTACAGTGAGAGGTGTAGTGGATAGAAAGGTGACCTCAGAATCAAGTTAGCCTCAGAGATACAATGGCTCTATGACTATGAGCAAATTATTTGCTGTTTCAGTACCCAAGTACTTTGAAGACTCTGATCTGCATTGGAAAAGCAGATTCCTTACGAGTAGCTCCCTGCATAGGGGGAATAAAAAAAGTTTAGCTTCTTTAAAAAGTGTCAGGCACTATACTAGAAACTGAGGATACAAGGATAAAATTTATGTATGCATGTATGTATGTATATGTATAAGCACATATATTTGTGTATGTATACACATAAGCACATACGCATACATGCATACACGTGTGTGTATATTACATGTGCATGTATGTATATATATGTATATATGTGGACATATAATGGGTTCTATCTTGGATAATTTTTACACTTAAATTTTGAAATCCCTACAAGTAGAGTATCCATCTCAAGTTTTAGGGAGAAAAATCATTCTTGAATTATTCAAATAAAATATTCATCAAACACATGACTCTCTAAATTAGAAATACGCCCTAAACTATTTTTTGCTACTGCAATATCAATAATATTTTTAAGAGATTTAACTCATGATACCGTCTTTTGTGAAAGAAAAAAGAAAAATAAATATAAAATATGTTACTTTCACATCATAGAGGGGGCATTACCAGACTTTGGACAGCCATTCTGACAAAGCTCTCACCAAAATATAACTTATATTAAGACAAAAAGAAAATAAATTCTGAAATCATGAGTCTTGTCAAGGTAACCAATAACAGTCTTCTGAAGCCTTATTCTATGAGAAAGAAGCAGATAGCCATAGGTAGATAAGGATAATCCTTTTTATCAAAATAAATAAATATAATTTTCCCTGGCCATCCATTAAAATTTCATAATTGTTGAACTATATACAGCAACAAAAACCTTAACTTACTGATGAGTTTAGAATTAATCTGATCACTCTCTTCACCTTGTTTCCTGTGGTTCTGAAGGAGAATTTGACCATGAGAAGATCATACAATGGCTCTACGCAGAAGGTATTCATAGGCTCTAATGGGAAAAAAGATACAGGAACCCATCACTCTTTCCACCACTAGAGGCCAAATTTGCCACATCCTCCGAAAGGGGTGAACTACTTTAATAATGACTGCAACTGGGAAGAAGAATACATTGGTGGAACAAGAATCTCAAAGGGGAAAGAAGAAGGGTTAAAAATGTCAGGGAAAAGGTAGAGAAATCAGATGACATGGATTTACTTTTAAAATTCTTTCCTGTGTCAAGAAAGATGCAGACTGCCAAAAAAAAAAAAAGCCAAAATCTTGATTTTTTTAGGGCCAGAAGGATGTTCTAGATTTCAGTGGTAATGCAGATTTCTACATTTGCTTTGTATCTAACCTATAAAGACTTCATTTAGACAACTGATGTGTTCTTAAAAAGTTAAAGGGATTATCTTAAATAAGCAAATAATATATTCTGCTTGCATTGAAGTAGTTTCAGGGATCTTTCTGTTTTATCTTCATTTCAAAAATCATTGGCCTTAATAAGAAGGCCAGATAAAGCTATAGCTTTATGTTTTTCTGCTACCTCCCCCTAAATTCTGTAAACAAGCAATGTACGCGGCGCCCATTAAGTGAATCCTTATTGAATTTGTTTAGAAATATGAGTATTTAGAAATATGAATAATCATCAGCTATTCATAATTTATTTTTGTAACTGTATTTTCTGATCTTATTTTCTGAAGATGAAGCACCCCTATAATTATTCATCCTTTTGTTTAATAAACATTTATTAATGTTTAATATTAATATTAACTTGCCATTGATATTAAAGGCCTACCATGTGCCAGGCATTCTGCTAAGCACTGGGAATACAAAAAGAAGCAAAAGACAGTAGCTACCTTTAAGGAGTTTACAATCTAACGGGAGAGACAACATGCAAACAAATATATACAAAACAATTATTAACATGACCTACTTGTGCTACATGGTTGAGATAAGACTATAATATGCTCTTAACACTACCGAAAAGAACATTTCAAGATTTTGTGTGTGAGTTGGGAAAATTAGCTTTTCTACCTACATGCCTGGAGTGCTGTGAGCAAAGAACATTTTGAATCATAAAGGGCTATGAAAATGTGAGCTATAATTATCTCCATTTTTAACATTATACATTTTACCTTAAGAATGAACTTTAGGCAAAAAGTCATTTTATTTCTCATTACACTGATGAGTGGACCTTGATTTGGGAGGAGAGGCAGTAGTTTTACTTGGGGGATGGGGCCAGACCTCGGATATCACTGTTTCAGAGATCCACTAGGTAAGGAAACTTCATCTACCAGTGTATGTTGGCACTTGAATCTGCAACTTAGTTGTAGTAGCCTAGAGGAAAGGAGTCCAACACAGTGCCCGTGGACTGCATGCAGCCCACAGGGTTCCTGAATGCAGCTGAACTAGGTTAAACTGTAATTGGGAAATTTGTGATAAAATAAACTAAAAGATAACAAAACATAGATAACATTTCTAAACTAGGTCAATATGGGGCCCGCAGGCATCTCTATATTCAGTTTAATGGGCCCTGTTTCTACTTCAGTTTGGCATCATTGGCATAGAACAATTAGAGGTTAATTAGAAGATGGTCAGGAGGAACAGCTTGTCAGGGACAGGCTTTGAAATAAGGGCATCTTTACATCTAAAACAGCCTTCTAACCACTAGCCACATTATCTATCCATGTTTATCTTTACTTTTTTTAATTCTTCTAAAGCAAATTATATGAATTTCTAGAAAATGTGACTTTTCCTCATATGAGAACTATGAAGTGCTGAGATTATAATACTTTATTTTCATATTGATGTATGTCACCCAGTGTTCTTTATTATCTCATGTGTAACACTTAATAGAAAGAGGGATTATGACTTTTTTTAAAAATTTTGCCCCAGAGTCACAAATTATTTATACTATTTAAGCTGCCAATCTGCAAACCAAGTATTCAAGAATTTCAACATCACATGGCAGAACCCAAAAGTCTTCATTTAAAACCAAAACTTTGGTCAAAAAATTAGTCAGGGTTAAAGTAAAAATAGCCAATATCACCACATTGATTGAACACAATGTGAGAAATGCCAGTTATAACAAAACTATCATTTTTGTAGATGATAAAATGGTCTACATAGAAACCCTCATGAATTACCTTATAAACAAATTGTTATGATAGCCAGCAAAGTTGCTATGTATTAAAAAAAATCCCACATCCTCACTGACCTTTCTATACATGTGTTACCAACAACCAGCAGGAAGGGATAAAAAAGGAAACTATATTGAAATAATTATAGAATGCATAAAATATTTAGTAGGCAACCTACGAAGGCACACACAGGAACTACAGAATATAACTACAAAACGCTCTTCACAGAAATAAAGACAGACCTAAAAAAATGGATAAATATTAATTGTTCATGGTTGTGCTGTGCCAATATAGTAAAAAATGACAATACTACCTAAATTAACGTGCAGTGGGAAACCTTGGCCTTTTTAAGCTAAGGTCTTTCCCAGTTCTAAATTTGATTGAGGCAAGGCCCATTCAGTGATTAAGGTTAGGTAAGAAATGAGGCAAAGAATGACCTCTTTTAGTCAAAAAACAAAAACAAAATCAGTCTGTTAGGGGAAGACCCTTGGTGTTTCTGGCCCAAACAACAACAACAACAACAAAAAATGCTATTTATACTCACTGTGAGCCATCATAGGCCAAACAATGCCTAAGTGAGGCTTAGGCGGGGACCTATTGTTGACCAATCAACAAGAGCCAGAATGAATCGGGTTTAAGGCTTGGTCCTTAGGAAAGAAATCTAGCCCCTAACCCCAAAATATCTCGCCAGGTTTCAACAACCAAAATTTATATTCCTTTGGGCAGAGCACCCACAGGTGAGGGTATGATTCCCTATATGGAGAGAGATAGAGGAAGGAGGGAGAGGATGAGCAGAGAGAAAAAAGGAAGGAAGGAAGGAAGGAAGGAAGGAAGGAAGGAAGGAAGGAAGGAAGGAAGGAAGGAAAGAAATCACCCAGCGTCACTTTATCCTCTGGAGCCATCTTGTTCCAGTGGCCAGATATAGATCAGGATGACCGGAGATGGCCCCACTTCAGTCAACACATCAGTAATTCAGGGATCTGTCATTTTGTTGTTAACTCAGAAGTGAAAAATCACTCCACTTAGGCAAATCTCAATCTTCTATGACAAAGTTGTAGACAGCTGCTTGAGTATTTAAATGACATGACCAGAGAGTTAATAGGCCTAAGAAAAGAAGCTAACACTCTAACCACTTTGCCATGCTGCCTGCCAGTTGATTATTTAAAGTTTTATAATTTTTTTTTTGGTTAAGCAATGGGGTTAAGTGACTGCCCAGGGTCACACAGCTAGTAAGTGTTATGTGTCTGAGGCCATATTTGAACTTAGGTCCTCCTGAATCCAGGGCCAGTCCTCTATCCACTACACCACTTACCTGCCACAAGTTTTATAATTTTGAAATAACTTTAAAAAGAAAAGAGAGAACTGAGAAGAGAGAGAGAGAGAGAGAGAGAGAGAGAGAGAGAGAGAGAGAGAAAGTAGTACAGTAGATAGAGAACCAATCTTGTATCCAGAAAAAACCTGGGATAAAGTCCCACTTCTGATACACCCTGGGCAAGTCCCTCTCTATTCTAATCTCTCACTCTAAGACTATAAATTGCAGAGAAAAGTGACAGTTTTCATTGGCAGATGGTATTTCCTCACCAGGACTTCCCTATACTATTGAATCTATAGGTCTATTTCCAAATTCTTTCTCTTATTTTAAATTACAAGCAAGGAAATGATGCATTACTTACTACAAGTTTTTAATAAAGATTGAGTCACCACTCAAAGGAAGACTCAAAACTCAACATGGCTGATGTGCGCATCCACATTTAGTTTTTAAGAGCCGACTTTGTTTAATTTATAAAAAGTTTTTGGTATTATATGAATTACATAATGTAGGAATGAAGTGAAAAACAAAGAACAAATGGGATTTTCTAGTTCTTACCAGTTTGGAATTGTTTCCAACATCACTTCTTAATTAAAATGTCCTTTTTTCGGTCCCACACAACAATGTCCAATGGCTTCCAAATGTAGAGCAAATGATAAACAGCAGAAATTAGTGAAAAATACTTCAAGCCCCTTTACTCACTGTATGGCTACACGCTTCGCTACCACAGGCTAGGTGGTCTTTGGCAGCTGATATGGCCATAGAAGTCCTCATTCTGTAGTCATTCAGGTTTAAAGAGACAAACTTGACTAGTTTGGTCTTCAGATGACAGTCATAAAGTCCATTCCCAGGCCTAGACTTGAAGGCTTTCCAGTTTGGAAAACAAATATATAAACTGTTATTTAGTATCTAAAAGAGCCAGAAGAAAACAACATTATCATTTATGCCTTTTCTTAAAGGATAGATACGTTTCTAATAAGTTGTCTGTACGCTTAATGCCAAATCATATTTCCCCATGGTATTCCATTATAAAATTGGACATTCTCCTCACAGGAAAAAGAAATTGCTATGAGACACATATACATACATACATACACACATACATATGTGTGTGTATTTCTATGCAAATTTAACCTTTATATGAACCTTAAAATGGTTCATAAAGTAATATATGTATTGTAGCATTTTTTCATATGAGGAAAATATCCATTTTAAAATGAAAGGGCACAGGAAACACAAATGGAGAGTCACAAATGTAGAGGAGATGGGGTCAGGTAATGTGCATGGAAAGAACACAGGTGGCTAAAGGTCATATGTGGAAGACGCAATCTATACCTGCTGTGCTACAGGACTGTCAATGTTTCCACTGATGGCATTACTCTGCTTCCCTTGGCCATCTTCCTCTATGGTCTCTGCCAGACGGGTTGCATGTTCTGTTGGGTATTGCTTGAAGGTGTTCACTGGCCCCATGGCTGCTACTGGTGGCAACCAGGTATAGCTCCACTGAGTACAAGTTATGGATATGAAACATCTCTCTCTCTCTCTGTCTCTCTCTCTCTCTCTCCCCCTGACTTGCTCTCACTCTCTATCGCTCTCTATTGCTCTCTCTCTCTCCAGCTTCTGACTTCAACTAGAATCCTCAGCTGAGGTGATATACTTCTGGGTTCTGCCACCTTGAAGAAGGTCTGTATGTTCTCACAGACTCAAATGAAAATGGACATTTCCTTTTCAAATGGAGATCTCTTTCCCAGGCATCAAGTCTTTAAAACACCAAAGGCACTGAATATGCAAATCCAAATCCTCTAACTACAAATTCAGTGATTCCCTCTCCCCTCCCTTAGGTGAGTAGAAAATTGTGGAGGGCTTTGAATGCCAGACTAAGAACCCTGCATTTTGAACGGAAGGAAATGATAAGCCTATGAAAGCTTTAACTAGTAAAGTAAGGTAATCAGATTGTAACTCAGATACATTATTTCACACTGTAGATTCTCTTCACAACACTCCATCTTTTACTGTATCTATGTCTTCCTTTAGAATAAAACTTTTTAAGCACCATCCATTCATTTTGCAAGATGTTAAGACTCCAAAGGCCACTTAGTCCCTATCCAGGGTAAAGATGAAAGGGAGGCTTAGATTGGGGAGGAAGAAGATTGAACAGGAGTACAAAAGAAATGATAAAAGGGAGAAGGTCCAAGTTTCATTCATTAGCTGGTGAATACAGAAGCTGAAGTCTCCACTAAGGAAATGAAGGAGAGAAAGAAAAAAGTATATACCTAAAAATTGTTTTTGCCATTTTTGAACAAAAACGAGAAATATCCTTTTATGGAGCGATTTAAAGGATTTATAGTACACTTTCCCTAGATAATAGAACTCTTGACCATAATAGAGCTTCTTCAAGACACTACTTACACGAGAAGCCAATTTTTCAACTATTGATTGTCATAAGATAAGAATTTGTGGTTACTGAAGGACTAAATGTTTATCTATAATAGTCTTTAATGAGATTATCATGCTAACAATCCATGGTTATTATTTAGATGAGAACTTAGCAAGACAACAACAAGAAAAAAAAAAGGAACAGGCTTTTTATTGTTATTTTCACAAGTGGGAGAAAATGCATAAGGACCTGTCATGGAAATACAATGGTAATAAATATAAGTCTACATAAAAGGCAATTCTCAGATGAATATTGAGTGTTGTGGACAGATTGATGGGACACACCATTTATATGAACGTATATTACATTTCAAATACACTGGAACAAGGTATCTATTACATATTCATGCTGGAAATGTGCTTTGCAGAATTGTCAGATTTGGTATAAAGTTAGACTGCGCCACTTTCCGTGACCCTCTCCATGCTTTTATTTATCTTAGTTGAGTTTGTTTGTTTAATCTCTTTTAGTCAATTCTTTTCTAAATAATAATATTTCTATTATTTGATAAATACTTATTTTCAAGTATGATCTAAGTACTCAACTCAAAGTGGGAACTTAAATGTACAATGAAGGAAACACAAAGAAAAAAAAATTAGAAAAGAAATCTCTCCCACTAGCTTGGACATATGAGGTAATTTTTCATAGAGTAATGGAGCGGTTTTATGGTGGATCTCATCTACATGTAAGACTTTCTAAACTGTATTTTTCTTAGTAATAACCCACAAAACATGTAACTCATTTCATTTAAAAAATGTGTTTGCCCGAGACATTTGAACATGAACTCTCTCTAGTATGTTCTCTCTGAAAATACATTCTGAAAAGAAAAGCATCATACAAAGAGACAAAATCTTTCTCATTCCTCCCCCTCTTCTTCTTCAGTGCCCCATAAGTAATGACAAGTATTCAATCAGGGTTAACAGGTCAGCGAATGCAATAGAAAGAACCAGTGCTTGACCTTTATTCACAACAGGACCAAAAGTATCCCTCAACAATTAAGTATCAGTGACTTATAGGACATTTGACAACATTTTAATATACTCAGTCTCACTTCAAGTTGCCATTCCTTTCTTTATCTCCACTTTCTGCTAGGCCTGGTATATACCCTAGCCCATCCAGCCCTCTTCCCAGAGGTGCTTTAAAGACTTCCATTGTCCAGAGGCAACATAGCCCACCCTTTTCACTGAGCTCATCATCCCTCCCCAGACAGGCCACACAAGTTGGAATCCCCTAATTTCCCATGTGATAGATAACATTTTCTCATTTATCATTTTCAACTTCTCCCAAATATTTTCTTTTAAAATTGAATGACTTTACACTTCAGATTTGTTAGATTTACAAAGACATTTGCTTTATTTTTTAAAGTACACCTGATTTTCCACTTCACTTATTTTGTTACACACACACACACACACACACACACACACACACACACACACACACCCCATTTCAATGAAAGAGTTGCTCATTCTCTACAATGACAGTCTCTCTGCATTCTCCCAGGCCATCCCCTATCCCTGGACCATGTTCTCTCTATATGTCTTAATACTAAAAACTGAAATACTTCTTTTTCTTCAAAGCCAAAGTCATTCTTCCTTGATGTCCCCAGGTAAAAAATGATCTCTCCAAACTTAAAAGTTCTACTTTGCCCTAATCACATTTGGCTTGGTATCATACTTATGCAAAATTCCAAACCTCCTACTCCCAAGCAAATCCCTGAGGGCAGGAAGGAACCATCATTTTTCATCTCTGTATCAACATGGACTAGCAAGGGCCACAAATACTGCAAGCATTTATCAATCAGTATTTAACTCAACAGATATGTATTGTTGCTGAAGTTTACTTTCAAATTTATGTTAATTTTCATCTTATTCAAATGTTCCTTAGAATTTAAACTAAGCATCAAGAGAATTAAATAAAATATTCAAAAGCTGAAAGTACTGAAAGTAACTGAAAGTTATTATATGGAATGTGCAATTTTGTTTTAAAATGTGTAATATTTAGCCAAACCATTTATATTTAGCAGAAAATCTAAATCCCATTCATATATAAAATGAAATGCTATTAATGTTCTTAATTGAAAAACAAAAACAAAACAAAAAACCTTACCAAGGCAGTTGAGTTCTGAACATTAAAAAAAAATCTGAAAAGGTTGAGATTTTAATGTAATAATGAAAATATTTTAAATCTTATATTTCTAATCCAGATGAGAGTAAATACTGACCAGAGTTCTTTGTCTACCTTCTGGGATTTCTATTTATAAAGCAAATAAGGTTATTGATTAGATGATGAGCCTGTGGTGCACTGATATATAGATTTTGAATATTACATTCACAAGTTCTTGAATTAATTGAATTGAAGTTCTTCGATTAATAGCTTAAAATTCCTATGTCATGTGTGTCCCTCCATCAAGTAAGCAGTTCCCCACCCTCCACCTCCAGTTCTTTTAGACACTAAAAATACTTTCAAAGGAAAGTATGTGACGTCTAAGGCCAAATAAATTAGAACATATAATTTTATATAGTTGGTATTATCCTCCTAAAATAAGTCCAGTGCTATGCATGTTTTCTTATCTTTATCTTACTTTAAAAGAGAAGATTGAAAATCTTAACATACTTGCAAAAAACATTGTAAATGTTTTAAAACCCTGTCCCATCACTGACTTTCTCCATGATGAATACAGGCAACTAAACAGAATATTGGTTTTAAATTCTACTGAAAATCAAATTCTGTTATCCAGTAATATAATGATTCTGACAGCCTCTAATATCCTTTCCTGGAAAACTCATAATTATATTACAAAGTCTCTTTTTTGAAATGTATATAGAAAAAGGAACCACAGCCAGTGGAGACTGCAGGGAAGTGATTTGAATAGACAAAACTGGCAAGAATTGTGAAGACAGAGGCTGCAACAGCCTCGGAATTCTGACCTTTAGAACCCAAAACCAGATGTATGACCCAACTTCTCCACAAACACGAATTCTTTTGTATTATGGGGAAAATGGCAAATATTTCCTGTTATTAAAACATTTGGGGATTACCTTGACCAGACTAATGCACAGCTTCAACAAAGGTAACTACATAGAGTGACAATAAAAAGATTGTTAAGAGTGCCCTCAAGCTATAGGACAAAGGGGATTATGTTTCTACTGGAAAGAACAGTTAAATTGCAGGCACAGACCCATGCAAGCTTACATTGCCCAAGATCACATTAACCTCTTTTGTTACCGCATTCACTCCGGGACACTTGACATATAAAATCACCAGGAGTTCAGTTCAACAAGTGGTGATGAAGCTTTATGATCAATCAAGAGTAAAGGTCTCAGGGCAAAAGAGAATTTTGAAGGATAACATACCTTAACTGTTTATTATAGCTAGGATGACTGGGGGACTCACAATGGACAAATGCGAAGCTGTTAATACTGGAAATCAAGCTTCCTTGCCTTTGCTTCCCTTGAATTCTCAAATTCCCCCAAGTCTTTAGACCACCCAGATATTAGCTATTCTAAGTACCCCCTGAAAGGAAAGTGATGGTCTGTTTTCAGAATTGTAGTTTATTCTTGCAAAAGGATGTGGCTTTCTCTAGAATTTGGAGTAAGACTATCACAAGAGGATCACACACAAGTGATTACAACTTTTAGAAAATGGAAAACACTAGAAAAATAGGAATTATTGCATAATTATAGTAAACCTTAAAAAACCTAAGATAATCACTTCTTCCTTAAAATGTATCTAGTGAAATGTTAATGTAGGATATATTTTGTGAGGCAGGTATCACATAGAAAATTGCATCTACAATTTTATGAAAGACATTTAAACATACTGATAATGGCAGTACACATAGTTGCATACAGGAGAGCAACAAGCAAAGAGTGGCCTAAGACCAGGGCATCACGTGTGCCTGATAAATCAAAACATTTACAAGACTACAAAAGGGATAGCCTTTCACATTTGCACACAGGAAAAGAGGAAAATTATAATGGAATGAGTTCTGCATTTGAAGACATC
Source organism: Phascolarctos cinereus (assembly GCF_003287225.1). Taxonomy (NCBI): domain Eukaryota; kingdom Metazoa; phylum Chordata; class Mammalia; order Diprotodontia; family Phascolarctidae; genus Phascolarctos; species Phascolarctos cinereus. Next base: position 98,943,850 of record NW_027556402.1, on the reverse strand, counting down.
AGGGCACTTGAATCATAATATGGACAAGTACTTCCCTTGTTGTATGACACATGAACAAATTAATTAATTTTCTGATCCTCATTTTCCTGTTTTGAAAAACTGAGATAATACTTTCACTCTTCCTGAAAAGGATTGTTGTAAAGAAGACACTTTATAAACCTTAAAATATCCTGTAAAATGTGAGTTATTGTGATGATGAAGACCTTGATTCTCTCCTCAACTTCAAAGAAATTACAAAACAATTCACATTATACCTCCTCTTAGTAGATTATAATAAGACCAAAAAGGAGGTGGAAAATAATACAAATAATCCAATGCCAGGTTTTCCTTCAGTCCAATAAAAAACAAATTAAAAAAAAAAGAAAAACAGACAATCTACGGGGCAGCAAGTAAGGAGGAAAGGATAAAACCTAATATGAGTTCCTCCTTTGCTCCTGTCAATCAATCAATCAACAAGTATTTATTAAACATATTATTTGTCAGGCATTGTGCTAAACACTATACAAAAGCAAAAAGAAAAAGGATGTTTAATAATTGTATAGAGAAAAAAATGCAATTGTAAGATTTCTACTGAAGATTTATAGCAGAGATTTTTCACCTGAGATCCATGAACCAGGAACTTGGAAGGGGGAAAATACCCCTTTATTTTCACTAACCTTTACCTGAAATTTAGCATTTCTTTCCATTTAAAAGCATACTGAGAAGGGGTCCATAGGCTTCACCAGACTGCCAAAGGGATTCATGACACAAATTAAGGTTAAGAAATCCTGAATTATGAAAATATGAAATACAGTCATTGGATTGTCCTTGAAGCTTTTAAAAATAATCATCAATACATGCTATGTTAACATGAGACCAAATCCTTGTCTCATAAAAATCTGTAATGGGGAAGGCAGATCACACATGTCAGAGTGCAATCAGGACATGTCAAAGGCAAGGGTTTACGGTTTATTCCTCATCAACCTGAGAGGTAGAAAGATCCAGACTCAGATATAACAGCACCTTTAACAGTGGTCTCTCTTCTTATCCTAGTTTCAACTCCAAACAAGAAATATTTCATTTCCAAATGCCCTCAATGAGATTAGAAGGAAATCAGAATATAAGAATTGAAAGCTGGAAAGGAGAACAGTATTAGAAGTTCCCCAATCCAGTCCCCTCATTTTATAGATGAAGAAACTGAGGTGTTGGAAGGTTAACTAACTTGCCCAAGATCACCTAGATAATAACTGGCAGGCAAATCTGAACCCATGTCCTTTTACAGTTCTTACTGTAGCAGATTTATTTGTATTTATTATCCATACATTTATTCTCCATATACTTACATATTTGCTTGTTTTTCTCTTTATAATTAAAGCTCCATGTGAAAAGGATTTTAGGTTTGTTTTTTGTTTTGTTTTGTTTTGTCTATGTTCCTGTGTGCCACAGAGCCCGGCAGAGTAGACGCTTAATAAACACTTACCGATTAAATCAAAACAACACTTTTGCTGCTTAAATGGTTCAGAAAGAGCTATTTGGTTTGTTTAGGTCTTTTTTAATTCTAAATTTTCTGGACAATTCCCTGAATTGGCCACCACATTTTAAATGGAAGGGACAGCTGTAGCAGGGATAATCTTCTTAGCACAAACACCTCCCGGCTGCAAGTTCTCCAGAGAATAGAGAAAGGAAAAGCTTCAGAACCAGGGTCAGCAGGCAAGGAACCAATGAGTAGAATTTGCTACAAAAAAGCAAAAGTTGAGATGTGCTAATATTTGGGGAAATCATCTGGGTACTACAGTTAGTATATATATTTTAAGTGAAAGCTGGTTTTAAAAGAATATTAATTTTAAAAAAGTAGAAAGTAGTATGAATAATAGAAATGGAGGTTTAAAAACACTGCTAAATCCAAGTCTGGTTGTTTTGTTTTAGTCTGTCTCTAATTTACCCCTAAGTACTGCAATAGTCAACTAATGGCCTTTAGCTAAGCAAAGTCCAGAATTAGATCATTAATTAACTAGAGACAGTGAGATTTTTAATCTAAAAATACTTACTTTCCTGAATGAGTTACTTGGATAGACAAGTCATCCTCTAAACACTATTCTATACAATACATCCTTATTATTGTATTTCTTTTCCATTTGTCCTGGAAAGCAAAACAAAATCAAACCTCATTGAAAACCTAATATACACTGGCAATGGTACATTCTTTCTGACAGACATCCTACAAAGCTGACAATGTGAGCATTGACAGTCATTTTTTTTTTAATGGTCAATGTGTCAGCCTCAATAATAACAACAACAACAAACAAGTCTTCCATGTTTCACTTGAGGATGTCATCATCAACAAAATTTTCAATTATTACTTCAATTAGGTTTTCCATTTTACCAAGTTCAAAATAAAGTTAAAATTTACAAATCACATCTCAGTAGAAATGGTTACTTCTGTATAAACCATACATCCAGGAAAAGTTTTCGTTTCACTACAAAATCTTCTTCATATCATTAGTTCACTATGGAGCAAATAAAAATGTATAATGTTTTACATTAAAAACATATTCTAGATTTAAACAACACCTTTGCCAAAACATTAAAATATCCATATTATTTTAGTAGGAATTATGTTGCATGTTGTTCTGAAAATCAGAGACGAGTTGGGGTTCCTTTGACATTGCTGATGTGGGTCATTCTTCCATAACTTTCACTCTTGGAAAGTCTCAATATTGTACCAAACACCCCCCATCTGTAAGATTAATTCCACATTCATTCCAGAGCTGCACACGCGCCTTTAAGGAAAAGCCACAGATAAGTGTTAAATGTTGGGTGACACTGAAGCCATCGAATTATGTATAAACATGGACAGGTTAGAAATTAACCATCCACCACTCTGTCTTTATATGACATCAGAATACACTGTGTGGTATTTATATTCAGAATATGGAAACTTTTTCATGACTCCTGACATAAATGATTTCCTCACAGTCAGTGGAATTTGCCAGTGCTAACCAGAAGTAGAAATTAAGAATCAATCAAGAAGTAAGCATTTATTAAGTGCCTACTATGTAGGTATCATCAGATCCAGATTAACTATAATTATAGTTTATATTTATTAGTTACAGATTGAAATTGGCCCACTTAGGAGGAAATGCATTTGATTAACTATAAATTCTAGGGTATGTTTCAGATTGACATACTGACACACAATAGCTATGGTTCATTTCATATAAAATTACTTATAAATGTCTTTACAATACAGACTGCCTAACTTAAATTGATGAAAGTTTAAAATCTCTTCTCACACTGATACGATAAACCTAGAAGAGGTAGTGTGTTTATTAAAGGATAAGAGAAAGATAAGAATTTTGAAAAAAAATTTCTCTGAAGAAATGGAATTTGGTATAGTATGGCAGAAATAGATGAAATGACATTGTGGTTCTAGGGAGAATTTCCATTTGAAAGTTAAAGATACAAAAATTATCAACAGCTGTGGGAAGGAAAAAGAGGGCCCATGTAGTCTATGATGTATGCAATATAAGGCCAAAGCAAAGAGAATTTGTTTGGTTTGGTTTTAAAAGTGAAGATAGTGAGGAAATTGATCTCTTACTCCCTCAACACAAAATAAAAATAAAAAAAGATGACTATCCCTAAGAAATAACAAACAGGATGATTTCAGAAAGAGAAAAAACCTGGGAAGACTTATATGAACTGATGCAAAGTGAAGTAAGCAGAACCATGAGAACATTGTACATACTAATAGCAATATTGTACCAATGATCAATACAATGATCCATTTCCGAAGGACTTACGATAAAAATGGGATTCTTGGTAAGATATAGGTTAGATGCTACCTATTTAAACTTTTTGGTGTCACAGACCCCTTTGGAAGTCTGGAAAAAGTATGGTCAGACCTATGTTTTAAGAATTTAATTGGGGCAGCGAGGCGGCGCAGTGGGTAAAACACCGACCCTGAAGTCAGGAGGACCTGAGTTCAAATCTGGCCTCGGACCAAACACTTGACACTTACTAGCTGTGTGACCCTGGGCAAGTCACTTAACCCCAATTGCCTAAAAATAAAAATCAGAGTTTAATTTTCACACCTAGGTGAGTAGAAATGTATAAAGAATTAAAAACAGGCAGGCGACTATTATAATATTTCAACCTGTAGAATCTGAAACTAGGGTGATAGCAATGCAAGGTAAGAGCCAGGGACAGAAACGATAGATAATATGAAGGCAGATTTTCCAAGAATTGGCAGCATACTGTATGGGTGGGTAAAAATAAAGAGCTAGGTGAAGGATGCCTATTGAAGATATAGCAGGCAGGAGGAGAACGATCAGAGAAGGTAATTTCCATGTTTAAAACCCTGGTAATAAAAATGGCTTGCAGTGATGATAGAGTCTGAGGTGTAACCACTCTGAAAGGTGGTGGAGTAGAGTGCAAAGGTAAGTTGTGGGGGTTAAGGATGTTAATTAAATGGAAGGTAAAAGTGTACATAGTGCTACACAGCTCTGCCACACTTTAATCCAATTCACATACAAGTCAAGACATCAGTCTTATGATTTCATTAGTCTTCTTCAAGACTGAAGGACAAATGACCATCCATACCAGGGTAAGGGTTAAAAGGAAGACTGAGCTAGGGACTGAACATGTAGAAAAAGGAGAGGAAAATGGTCTGAAGTAGATAAGAAAAACAAAAGGATTTAGACAAGTTGATACAGATGGATAGAACCAATCTCAAAGAAAGAAACTCTGCTGAGTCATGGTAGAAATAGGAAGCAAGGAATATGACTCCTCTTCCTGCCCTTGTGTCTTGTGACATGAGAGAATGAATGACTAGCATGGGTAAAAGAGGTCAGGGATGAACTTTCAGGAAAAGTTCAAGTTTCTTAGAGTGCTTGAAGATGGGGGTAAAGCTGTGGGGAAAAGATCTAGAACGAAATTGAATTTTTTTTAATAATGAATTATTTATTTTTAACATTAAAAATTAAGGAGTTCTGAATTTTATCCCTTTCTCCCACCCCTCCCTGAATTTTTGAGGTAACAAATGTGATATCAGTTATACATGCGAAGTGATACAAAACATATTTCCATAGTAGCCATGTTGCAACAAAAGGCAAGAAAAACAAAGTGAAAAAAAGTTATGTTTCTATCTGTACTCAGACTGCATCAGTTCTTTCTCTGAACATGGATAGCATTTTTATCGTAAGTCCTTCAGAAATGGATCACTGTATTGATCAGAATACCCAAGACATTCACAGCTGATCATTGGTACAATATTGGTATCAGTATGTACAATGTTCTCATGGTTCTGCTTACTTCACTTTGCATCAGTTCATATAAGTCTTCCCAGGTTTTTTCTCTTTCTGAAATCATCCTGTTTGTTATTTCTTATAGCACAATAGTATTCCCTCACAATCATAAATCACAATTTATCTATCCATTCCCATATTGATGGGCATCCCCTCAATTTCCAAACCTTTGCCACCACAAAAAGAGTTGTTATAAATATTTTTGAACATGTGGGTCCTTTTCCCTCTTTTATGACCTCTTTAGGTTATAGAACTTGTAGTGGTATTGCTAGGTCAAAAGGTACAAATACTTTTTATACCCCTTCAGGAAGAGTTGCAAACTGTTCTCTGGACTGGTTGGATCAGTTCATAACTCCACCAAAAATGCATTAGTGTCCCAATTTTTCCATATCCTCTACAACATTGGTCACTTTTCTTTTCTGTCATATTAGCCAATCTGATAGACATAAGTTGTTTTAATTTACATTTCTCTAATCAACAGTGAGTTATAGAATTTTTATGTAATTATTGATAGCTTTGATTTTTTTCCCTGAAAACTGTCTATTCACATCCTTTGAGCTTTTATCAATTTACAGTCACAAAATACTTTGCAACTGGGAAATGACTCATATTCTTATAAATTTTAGTCAGTTATCTATATTTTTGAGAAATAAGGCCTTTATCAGAGAAACTTCTTGTAATTTTTTTTTGTTTTCTGCTTTCTTTTCAATCGTGGCTCCATTAGTTTTGTTTATGCAAACACTTTTTACTTTAATGTAATAAAAATTAAACATTTTACTTCCCATGATCCTCTTTATCTTTTGTTTAGTCATAAACGCTTCCCTTATCCATAGGTCTGGCAGAGAAAATTTTTCATGCTATCCTAATCTGGTTATGATATCACCCTTTATGTCTAAATTACGTACCCATTTTGACCCTATCTTAGTATAAGATGTGAAATGTTGGCCTGTACCTATTTTCTTCAAAACTGCTTTCTAGTTTTCCCAGAAATTTTTGTTAAAATAGTGAGTTCTTACCACAAAAACTTGGATCTCTTGGTTTATGAAATATTAGTGACTATAGTCACTCATTAGAAAGTGAATTTTTTTAACAATACAGGCAGAGTAATTGGTGCTATACTGTAAGATGAATAAAGGTCTGGGAAGGAGTAGCACTGTACTGAATAGTAATGAGAACTCAGGGAGAGTTAGCAGGGAGAGGGACCAACTCTAAATCAATGAAGTGGCACCACATGTACTAAATTTTTTCAATGTTGCAAGATTCCAGATCCCTTCTAACAAAGCCCTCAGGGCAGCACCAGAAATGTATACATGCCAAATGAATTGCACTGCCTATTTTAAAAGTCAGTAATGAAAAGCTAATCAGAAAGGGGCACAGAGAAAGCTTATAAATACTTTTTGTTTTTTACAGATATGTAGCCTGGTTTAAATAATATAAAACTTATATAATAATAGTATAATAAACAAATCATTGGAAATAGAGTTAAAAGACTTCAACTTAATACCAAATTTCCAACTGTGTAACTCAGATCAAGCTTCTTACCCTCTCTGGGCCTCAAGTTTTCTTATTTGTAAAATAGAGGAGAGAGCACCTGCAATGTATTGTGAGGATCAAATGAGTTAATGTATGTAAAGCATTTTGTAACTGTAAGGCACCACCTAATTATACTTTTATTACATCATACCTTTGTAATTAGTGAATTGTCCATTTATAAATAAAATGCATATATATATATATACATATATATGTAAGTGAATATATATTCATAGGTATATATGAATACACATATATGTGTGTATATATCCATACACATATACATATATGGTATTTTTAAAGTAGATATATAACATTTGTAAAAGTCTTTATAAGTACATACACATATACACATATGTGTGTGAATATATATATTATACAAGAGTCACATCCAAGGCTTTAAAAAGGGAACTAATATCTCTTTTATGAAGTCATTTTTATGGTATCAAAGTGCGTACTTGAATTTCACTTGTCATATAGTCAGCCTAAAGGCAGGCAGAAAAATCACACGTTGACCATAAAAGGGCTGGGTGCATGTTCTCTAGTAGAAAGTGTATGGGATCTTATTTACAGAAGCATAAATACATGCCATTCCTTTGTGCTCACAGGCACTGTTGTAAAGCTGCCAAACTAAGGAGCCCAACAATTCAATGCAAATAGAATTCAAAACTTTTTCCATCATCTTTCATGCAGTACATTTTTCCAATTTATATTAAATATCTTCAGTGATGACAAGTACAAAGTATAAGATTATAATAATCCAACCAATGGCACCATAAGAAGTACTTGAATAACAATCTCTTAAGATCCCAGGAAGAAAAATGAAACCCATATTTTACATAAGTTCACCTTTTTATTTTTTCTGGCAGCATTAGATCTATATTAAAACACTAGAAAATGGCCACATCGACTGTTTCCACGACATCCCATCAATTATGTAAATGGCTAATAATTTGGAATACTAAGATTAGTTAATTTTGTGAATTAGCAAGTGTCCTGAATGAGGACTCAGAAGAATGAAACAAACAAATAAGCAAAGGTACTTTGAATACATGAGACTTATTGCATAGCACAGGCAAAGAGTGAATGGCTCACAATGCTAAAATATCTTTAACACTGTACAGTTATGCCCAGAGAATAACGTAATGATAGGTAGTTTGCTGTACAATATAACTCTGATATTAGTAAAGGAATAGACTTTTCCAGATATTAAATGCTTCAGATTTGCCAAGCATCCTTTCTATGACTTCAAACTCCATGACAAAAATACTGGCACACCAAGGACAGAATATAGAGGCATATCACTGGACAATTCCACCTTGGGTGACACTGATCTAATAATGAATACTATTTGGGTATAACTGCTTAACCAGCTACTATAACCAAAATTACATTATTCAAAATATAACATAATAAAAATAGGCTGTCAAACGTTCTGCTAAAATGATATGCTGTGTATCCCTCCTAATTGATACTCTTAACTCCCTTATGACATTACTCTTTTGTGATTCTCTCCCTACTTCTCTCTTTTTAAGTGTTCTCTGGATCATCAGCCATGATCCACCCCATGATTATGAGTATCCTCAAGCCTTTTACTATGGGACTTCCTCTTCTCTATATGCTTTCTAGGTGATGCCCTCAGATTCCAGAGGTCCACTATTATCTATAAGTCTAAATGGGAGACTCACATATCTAAGTATCCAGTTCTCATCTCTCTACTGAGCTTCATTCCAATTGCCTGCTGGACAGCTCCACTTGAATGTCAAACAGACTTCTCAAACTTAATATATGCAAAACCAAACTTATTATCTTTTCTCCTAAACCTATTGTTCTTCCTAATTCTCTTATTTATGCTGAGGGCGCCAACTATTCTTCCAGTCACATAGATTTGAGATATAGGGGTCATCCTAGATCCACATTTCTCCACTGTCCATATGCAATTAGTTGCCAAGTCTTGCCAATTCCACATCCTGAACATAAATTATATCTGTCCTCTTCTCTATATCCATAACACAACCACCTTGGCTAAAGCCATCATCATCATCAACATGCATTTCATCTACCACTTCTATGTTTCTACACAGGCTATCCTCCATGCCTAAAATGTTCTTCCTCCACATTTATGCCTCTTGGAACCACTAGTTCACTTCAAGACTCAACTCAAGATTCTATTCCTATATGAGATATATACTAACCAACCCCACCTACCCCCATTTCTAGTGCTTACCTTTAGAAATTCTAATTACTTTGTATTCACTTATTTGCATCCATGTTGCTCACTTAGAAAAGAATTTGTTTTTATATTTTCAGAATCTAGCAAGGTACTTTCATACAGTAGGTACTTAATAAATACACACTGGATGAATATTAATTCTGAATATATCCAAAGGAAGGTAAATTTTGATGGCCAAAATCTGCCTACTTAACTTGAGGTTTACTGCCTAGATTTCTTTCTCAAACACCAAGCTTTAAACCCAATTCACCTGTATCTCATGGATTAGCCAACAATAGGTTCCTGCCTAATCACCACTAAATGGTTATTTTTTGGGCCCTCTGGGCTTAGAGTAAAATTAAATAGTTACTGTTTCTCTTTTGGCGAGCAACCCTGAGGGTCTTCCCCTCCCAGCTTGATTTTTTTTTTAATTAAAGGGACTATCCCTTGACTCACTTCTTCAAGAGGCCTATTCACTGAATGGGCATTGTCTCACTCAAAGTGAGAACCTGAAAAAACCTTAGTTTAAAAGGGTCGTCTCCCATTGCATCCTGGACCATCTCCAGTCATCCTGATCTGTATATGGCTACTGAACCCAGATGGCTGTGGAGGAGAAAGTGAAGCTGGTGACCTCGTATGGCCCTTCCTCACTCAAATCAAATGCAATTGCAAGTCATGTCATCATCTCCCTGATGTCATGGTCCTCTTTGAAAACAAAGGACAAACCACACACACACACACACACACACACACACACATGCACATGCACCATTCTGAACACTAATCTTTTTAAAAATTCCCTTGTATAGAGTTTAGCATTTTTCCTGAGCTTGAACTCATTTTAGGCTTTAGTTTTGTTGATGCCGTTTCTAGATGTCCATGCTAATCTGTTTTCATCTTTTGGCCTCTTTCTAGTTTACAATCATAAGAATTAAAGGTGGGAGGTTTAGAGGAACCAGCACATAGCACACAGCTTCAAAGACGTGGCTAAAGAGACTTGTAGGTACAAAAACCTCTTCAGAGACTTAACAAGCTATGCTCGCTAGATATCAAGTCATAACCTCCCTGAGCCTGTTTTTTCAAGGGTGAAATCGAGGTAGGAGTTCCTACTTCACAGTTTGCTGTGTTGTACTATTATACATATACTTTTAAAATCTAAATGTACCTAATGAAGTCATAGTCTTATTTAATCTTACTGATAATTTTTATTATTGTGCTATAAAAATATTTTTAATCTCCCCATTCCTCATAAGTCACATTTACTTTTAGAAAGTGTGTATCCATAGAATCATGAAAATTTATCCAAGGAACTTTTAAAAGTCTGTTTTCCCAAAGTCTAAAGTATGTGTGTGTGTATGTGTGTGCATATATATATATATATATGTATGTGTATATGCATATTAATATGTATACACACAAAAAACTATATCCAGCCTTCCATTTATTTTTTTTTTTTTGCGAGCATAATTTCCTAGTTAATAAGCAACCTTCTCTTAAGTTTCCAGGTTATTTGTACATTGTTAGTTGATGGACTGTTAGTTAGAATTAAATCCAGAGTAGCAGTTCCCTTCAGTATCTTATACCTTTTGAAAGGAAAAAATTTAGCCAAGTCAATAGTGTATAGGATGTTTTGCTTTTCCTAAAATGAAAATCACAATATAAATCATTAATAATTTCTATTATAACTATACATTGAAATTTTCAATTGCTTCTGGAAGACAGACTAATCCATAGTATACCTTCATAATAAAAGAATAGTAAATACTTTAGAGTACATGGACCTTTTATTTTATTGCTGACCTCTAGTGTACATGCCTAATACAGGAATCTCTGGGTCAAAGAGCATGGATGTTGTAGTCATTTTCTTTCTGTCATTACAAATTGTTTTCCAGAGTCACTGGAAAATTTGCAGCACCACCAGCAATACATTAGTGTTCTCTTATTTCCCTGGTCCCTTCAAAACTGATCTTCCACATCTATTGTCATCTTTAACAATTTTCTGAGTATGAGGTGAAACTTCCAAGTTATTTTTATCTTATTATTCAAGCATTCTTTTATATGGTTGTCATCAGTCTGCAATTCTCTTCACATTTGTTCGTTTATATCCCTTAACCACTTAGCTGATGAGAAAGGGCTTTTTCTCTTCTATATTTTTATTAGTTGCACTTACATATGCATAAATACATACATACATATACACATATAGAAAGATAATATTAGCCCTGTATCAGATATATGTATGTATACATATATATATACATACATACATACACATATATAGAGAGAAAATGTCAGCCCTATATCAGATATTTGAAAGAAATATTTTTCCAATTAATTCCCTTATTATCTTAGTTTAATTACTTTTGTTCATGAAAAATCTTTTCAATTTCTTGTCATCAGAATTATCTTTTATCATTTGTCATCATCTCTATTCCTTACTTGGTTAAGAATCCCACTGTTCCAACTCATCTCAGTGATAACTTTGAATCATGAAGTCTTCTGAAAAGGATAGAACTTGTCACATATAAAACAAGGCTCAAATTCTCTAGCAAAAGCTACCTTACATGGGAGCCCAAGAGAATGGAGAAAGACATAGATAGACAATGGATATTCAATATATTCTTTACTATTCTTGCCTGGTAGTTTAAAATAGAATGAGCTATTATTCCAGAAAGGGAGATAATTGAAAAATATGAAATAATTAATTTCCTCTCAGTCATGAATCCAAGCCAAGAACAAAATCAAGGATTTGGAAAACTCAAATCCAGTCTGATATGAAATAAATAGGCTAATATATTCTCCTTTCTCTCAATGCAGAGGAAAGAATAATAAATTCATGACAGTTTGTTAATGAAATTGGTTACCCTTCTAGGTTAAAGGCTACTATCACTTAATGCAACAGCTTACCATAGGAAGTAGATGAGATGACCTTGTACAAACGAAATTGCAAGAGAGAATTGACAGAGTAATTATTTGGCTAGGATGTTAACAACCCATAATCTTACAAAGAACACTATGTGAATTTTAATGAGTCCGTAGCTTTGTAGTTGTGTCTCTTCATATCTGAAAAAATATATACAATAGCACTTTTCTGTTTTGAATGTCATTCCAACATTGGTTCAAAAACCTTCAACTACTTTGTACCATTTCTAGGAAGATTTTATCTTTTTTTATAGTCAAAGCCAGGAGTTTTTAAAGCACAGCTAGGGAGCACAGTAGAGAGAGTTCTGAGCCTGGAGTCAGGAAGATCTCAGTGCAAATCTATCCTCAGACACTTACTAGCTTGTGTGGACCTGGCAAGTCATTTAATCCTTGGTTGCCTCAGTTTCCTCATCTGTAAAATGGGAATTATGATAGAACCTTCCTTTTTCAGGGTTGGTTGTGAAGATCAAATAAGATAATTTTAAGAAAAATTTTAAACTCAAAAGCATATGGAAGTGACTGTTGATAAATCAAAACAAATTAATAAAACAAAAAAAATAAGATAATTTTAAAATATTTAACTCAGTGTCTGGTATATGGTAAGCACTATATAAATATAGTTGTTGTTATCCTCATCATCAGTGTTATGGATTCCTTCAACAGTCTGATGAAGCCTTAGACACCTACATAGAATGTTTTTATGCGTACAATTTAAATATATAGAATTACTGAGGAAACCATTTCACAGACCTCTGGTTGAGAACCTCTAGTTCTACCATATACTAATCAAATCTAGCCAAAATTAATCACCAAAACCTAATGAGATCAAACAATGGGTTCTTCATCTTCCTCATATTGTGTTTCACTATATTCATAGACTCATCTACAAAGTATCTCTGTCTTCTCTTTGCACTATTAGAAAGCATACTCTGATCTTTATGAAACATATCCTAAATATATTTAAATGTTATTGAGAAAAATAACAGTGTAGACTTTAAAAAGCATTCTGTTTTATATAGAAATCAAGAGAATTACTTGTCCTATAGTAAAGGAAAGAACAAGGAATATCATGTGAATTACAACTTAACTGCAATTAAATTTCAAATTACCACAATAAATATTTGTTGATAATTTATGATGGCCAGAGCCATGCACTTGGCTAAATAGTGCAGAGGATATGAGGAAGGTTCAGACATAGCTTTCTCCCTTGAGGAGTTTAGAGTCTAAATAGGATGGGAAGGTGTCTAGAGAATGACAGGAAGATAATATATGACAAGATCCAAAGAGATAATAAGTAAGTATTGCAAGTGTTCAAAAACGGGAGCAGACTCTGGGTTGTTTGCTTTAATAGAATTGGGCAATAGGGGTGAGGAGAAAAGGAGAATGGATAAATGAGGGAAATTATAATGACAAAGATGCTATTTTGCCTAGACCTAAGGGATGCATAGTATTTCACAGACAGAAAGAATATAATCAATAGTTCTTTAAAATTTATTGTTCCTGTTTCTATCATTCACAGAAATTGAATAGAAAATCAGTTCATAAAAACAGTAATGGGAAATGATTTACAATAAGACTGATATATGACCTCACTGAAAATTTCATTTCTCTGTCTGAAAGTGTTAAAAAAAAATTTGTAAATGGCAACAGAAAAAAAAATGGATTTGGTATCAAAGGACTTGTATTTGAATCCTGTTTTTACTACCTTTTCTGGGGGGTTATGAAGGGTCTATATTGCCTACAAAGTGAACTTAATAAACTCCTTTTACTTCCCGGGGCCCCCATTACTATTTCTGTAAAAATGGGGGTTGAACTAAGTTACCTTCTAACTCTAAAATCTATGCCCTCCTAAAAAGTGAAATTTAAAAATTTTAACTAGTTGTTGTTGTTCAGTCTTTTTTTTTCCAGCCATGTCTGACTCTTTGTGATCCCATTTAGTGTTTTCTTGGCAAAGATACTAAGGTAGTTTGCCTTTTTTCCCTCCAGCTCATTTTACAGATGAGGAAACTGAAGCAAACAGGATTAAATGACTTGACCAGAAGCACACAGCTAGCAAGTGTCTGAAACCAGATTTGAACTCAGGAAGATGAGTCTTTCTGACTCCAGATCCGGCACTCTATCACACTGTGCCACCTAGCCGCTTACAAGTATTATCTCATTCATTTTATTTGTAAAGGACATCTCTGGCAAATTTAATTTCCTATGTACTAGGGTTGGGCATAAGCCCACAGTGTGGTGATATCATCGAGGCAAGGACTTTGATTGGTACAGCAATTCTACAAAGTTAGAAGTTTAAATGCGAGAGGCATATGGAAACCATAGGGTCAAGCATATGAAAGTGGCAAGATGCAGAACCATGGTTGAGGATAATGATAATGATTATTACATAGATACCTAGCTATTACTATTATTACATTTATGTAGCACCTATGATGTGCTAGGCACTAAGCTAAGCACTTAATAAATATTATCTCATTTGATCTTCAAACCACCCTGGGATGTAGATATTGTTTATTACCCCATTTTACAGATGAAGAAACTGACTTGCTCAGGGTCACACAACTAGTAAGTATCTGAGACCACATTTGAACTCAGATCTTCCTGACTACCAGGCCAATGTTTTATCCACTGAGCCACCTAGCTGTTCCAAGGTTTAATCTAGGAGTCACTAAAATAGTTTTGCATTTATGGTCAAGTCCTGTTTAATTTTTTACCATGTGTCAGACACTGAGCTAAGCAGGCACTGGCCATACAAAGGCAAAAACAAGGCCTTTGCTAACAAGTGCAAATATATAAGATCTTTGTAAAAGGAAGCTAATATCAGAGAGAAGGCATCAGAACAGCAGCAGGAGGGGCCAGGGAAGGCGAGATTTCTGCTTCTGGTTTCAGTTGGCTTGTTTATGGATTGACTATGATTTAAGGCTGTTGTTTTTTTTTTGGGGGGGGTTGTTGTTTTTTTTTTTAGCTAAAGTTGCCTGCTCTTGTGTAATAGAGAATAACTGAAAACTCTGTGAGGTGTGTGTGTGATTATTGAAGTTGCTTGCTAAATGAGAAGAACCTGCCCAGCCCCCTCCAGCCCTTCCCCAACATAGATGTACACCCATCACCTCTGTCCCCTAATCCAGCATGCATCTCATTTTGTAGCCCTACTGCCTCTCTCTCCAAACAAGGATGCATTTTATAATTTGGACCATGACAGTCCTCTCTCTCTTAAAGCTACCCAACCATTATTACCTAAGTATAGTCTTGTCATCTATCTTCCTTATTCCCATCCCCACCTATTCTGTGTCAGGCACTACGCTAAGGGTTGAAGATACAAAAAGGGGCAAAGACAGTCCCTGCCCTCAAGAAATTTACAATATAATGGGAGAGGCAGCATGCAAACAAATATATACAAAACAAGTGATACACAGGATAAATAGGAAATAATTCACAGAGGGAATGAACTAGAATTAAGAAAAGTTAGGAAAGTTTCCTGTGGAAAGTGAGATTTTAAAGAATCCAGGGAGATCAATACATTGTGGGCTACAATAAGTTTTTTGGGGGGAGGGTGGGGGTGGGGGTGGGTGTATACAGTTCTAAGATCCATCATCTATAACACTCTCTTAGAGCAAAAAAAAAAAATATTCTGAGTTCCAACCAAATTGGAAGTGATTTTTTGGAACATAAGCTGTTATAAGCTTGGGACATCCAGCTACATACATGTCAATCCAAAAATTAATTTCAAAATTGCTCTCAAGATGTGGCAATAGAGGAAGAAACTAGCATGAAAAGATGAAATCCATAGATAATCTCAAAATCTCACTTTGGCCAATAACTTCACATTTGTTCTCCCACCAAAAAAAAAAATACCATATCTGTGAACAATCTGTAAAATTGGCTGATCATTTCCTTTTCTGTAATTAGTGTTACCAAATATCCTGGTTTTTCCAGGACAGTTTTTACTTTTGACAACCTATCCCAGGAAGGGTCTGCAAGATGCCAAAGGAATTTTGTCTGTAAATATAGGCAAACTGAAGTGCAGAAGGGAATTTCACATGTCACCACTGATAGTTGGCTTATTCTTCATTTAATTCCAATGAGCCTGGTTCAAGCCAGAATTCTGTCAGTCTCAAACTGAAAGTGAAGACATCACCCCCAGCCATCCATTCAGTTCCCACTGACTGCAGTTCTGATGAAGGCTACTTAATGTATTTACTTCTTCCAGACATGCAAGGGGAATCCACATTACACAGCGTCATATTACTTAAGACTGCTTTTCTTACATGCAGCATGTCTGAAATCTGAAGCAACTTTGGTTTTTCTTTATTTTTATAAAAGAGGCTTCCAAAATACAGCTAAACGATATAGATTTGAGCCCAGCTCATCATTTCCAATGACTTCAGAGAGTAAGAGTGCGTGGTCTTAGTGTCAAATTGAATTTGTTCTGGCAACCCTAACCGTCCGGCACCTCTGATCATTTTCTAAAAGACACTGGGTGCTAGAGTATCTAATGATTTCATTTTATCTGAATTGCCAATTAATCTTGCTGCTTAGTTTGCTCTACCTTCATCTGTTTGTCCTCATAAAAGTGGCAAGTTGAGGTCTCTACACACCATAGTGACTGCTCCAGAATGTTTCTGTGAAGACAGCTTTTTTTCATGGTTCATAACTCACATACTTCTATAAACACAACTCTCAGAGTGTGTGACTTAATGGCATGTTCCAGATGTTTAAAACTATTGTACAAAAGCCATATTTTCTTGATCTTTAAGGCTTAGTAGTAGGATGTGTGGGCTAAATATTAAGCTAAAATTATTCTAATCTGCAGGAAAAAATGTGGTGGAGGAGGGGGACCCCATATGGTGCCAAATGTTGGCAGCTATCTTCTTTCTTTTCAGACAAAAACTCTTAGGTCTTGGGAAAACAGTATCTCTCTTTACATGCCAAAAACAACAGAGATAACTGGTGCAATGATTTTGCCGTGTGGAATGCGGGGCCATACAGCCTTCCCAGCTTTGAAAGTTTCACTGTCCAGTAGGTATTCCAGGCAAGCTTGAAAGGCTAGGCTCAAAGCACTACTCATGCAGGGCTCTCATCTCTCAGGCTTTAGAAGTCAAATGATTGATCTTACACCTAGAATATGTTATCTTAGAAAAGGACTGCTAAAAAAAATCAGAACCTTGTATTCCACAAGTAAGGAATCACTACAGCTTTATGACTGTGGCTTTGTCTGAGTCATAGATCCTCCCAAGGGAGGTTTATCGCTCTGCTAGCCAGCCACAGGACAAGAGCAGAATTTGCCAATGGCATGTGCAACTGAAATATGAGAAAGGTGAGAAAAAGATTAAATGAGGAAGAGTGGAAGCACGAGTACCCTATATATAAATGAGGTTGGTGACTTAGTTATTTCCTCAAGAGAGAGCTTCCATTGTCAAGGGCTAGAAAAGAAAGGAGGCATACTCAGGCACACTTAGTTTTCCTAGAACCCTGTATTAGGAATCCTAGAAAGTTTCATTATTCTTCTTTTAAATAAGGAAAGTACTTAAATGTGCATATAGTACAGAAAGTGAGCCATTTGATCTGAAGAAGGGAAAAAAAGTTAAAAGCATGTGTTGTCTCCTGCCTAAGGGTATAGGGGCATAATCTCCTTGATTAACATGCAAAGCTAATGGGAAAAGTACCTAATGCTCACTTGTTTCTTTCCTTCAGAGCATTAACACCATTCAAGTTGGTCATTATGGAGCAATAAAAGACACACACTCCCCCAATGGCCTGCCCCTTCCATGTTTCTTTATAACAAACCGGCCTCAGGAAATTATTAATGAGGGGTTAGGAGGTTACACAGCAGCTAAGCCAGGAAGAATGTCTGTGGAAAGAAGGTACTACCTATCCAAAAGGGAATAGAAATCCTGTTTTTCAAGGACTGGCAGTTCAAATAGGAATTTCTACCTAGCCAAATAACTTGGAAAACATATTCTGTCTGTCTGTCTCTCTCTCTCTCTCTCTCTCTCTCACACACACACACACACACACACACACACACACACACACACACACACACATACACACACAACCTTTCTGTCTTGCCATTTAAAACTGGTCTTAGTCTACTAATCCACCCCAGTCTGGGATGTAAATGTAGTGCTGGAATTGCCTTTTCCAGAGATATTTAAAAATCTTTACATAATGGTGCAGGTTTAGAGGGGCCTAAAGCTGTAAGCAAGGACAATTGGTATTCTCTCAAGTGCTAGATGTATTACCTTGCTCAAGGGAAATCAAGGGAAGTAAGGAAGGTCACACAGAGAGAACATATTTGGTAATGTTCATTGGCAAACAAGGAAAACCTAACAGAGTTACTGTATTTCCCCCTCTGTTTCTGGGCAACCAATGCTAGAAAAAGTAGATTCGCTGAATGGTGACAATAGGTTAAACAGACAAACCACATTCAGTTCCTATTGAGCAGTCTTGTGACACAGTGGAAAGAACAGAGGCACTAGAGGCAGAAGATCTGGGTTCAAATTTCACCAATGATATCACTACCTATGTGACTTTGGCCAAGTCATTCTACCTCCTGGACCTCAATTTCCTCATCTGAGAAATGAGAGGACTGGATTAAATGATTTCTAGTTAAAAACCTATGATCTGAAAGTAGTTAAATAATATACTATGGTGAGACTTAGATTCAGCCATACTCTTAGAATTTCTGTAAAACATTCCACACTGAGAAAAACAAAGTCATAGAGAAAACTGCTAAAAAAAAATCAGACAAAATAAGAAACATGTGATAATAGGAAAGTAGAAGTAGAATCAGTAGTTCAATATGTAAAGGCAATTTTTCATTAAAAAGGAGAAGAGAAAGGGAACAAGCATCAGTTAAGCACTTTACTGTATGTCAGGCACTGTGCTAAATGCTTTACAAATATTATCTCAAGGAAGGTACCAGAATAATATAAAATATACCTCATTTATTTGTGCACATTCTATTTGCCTCTTGTACACTGTAAGCTCTTTGAAGGGTTAAAATGCTAGATTGTTTCCCTTTTTTTTTCTTTACAGCTTCATACTAAGGAATTTAATATCTGCATACATTCTCCATTAAACTCCCTAACTTTCCAATTCTTCAGCCTCTATAAATACCATGACTATTTCTTCCCACACACCTACAAGTGTTGTACATCTTCAAACTCAAATAGAACCCTGACCATCACTTCCTGTTGTTCCACCTCTCCCTAGTGATTCAAAGTCCAAAAACTATTCTTCACCTTTACTGAGACCTCCAATATCTCCATCTCTCAGTACTTTCTTGGGCCCACACCCTACTTATAATTCTCTCTCCTATCCAATTGCAAGGATCCAACATGATTCCCTTCTTCTTCCATTCTCTTCTTCTCAAAACCCAGTGGCATCTTCTAACAGTCTCTTCTTTCCACCAGTCTTTGACAAAGAGGTTGACCTTCTCCTTGTCAAGGTCAACTCCTCTACATGTGAACTTTATCCCATCTTCTCCCATATTTTCTAGCAGATTGCCTCCTCAGTCATCTCTTCCCTCTCCTAAGTCTTCAAATTCTCCTCTTACTTTTTTTTGGTATCAGTTCCCTCCCCACCCCTTTCAAACAAGTTCAAGTCTTTCCAATAAAAAAACAAAAAAAAAATCATTACAATGTCCTATCTCAAATGATCATCCTACTTTTCATGTCCATTTTTTCAGCCAAACTCATTTAAAAAGTTATTTACACTTACCACTTCCACTTGTCTTCTCAATCCTCTCAATACTTTGCAATCTAGCTTCCAAACTTATCATTCAAACTGAAACTGCCCTCTCCAAAGCCACCAATGATCTCTGTCTTCTCAAAAATCATCTTTCTCTACCTATTTCCTGTAACTGTTGACACTGTTAACCATTCTCATGCTCCAGCTGTTGTCTCATCCTAAAACTTTTCTGACTGCCTGAAGCCTTCTTGTCCTTGAGCATCCAAGAATCTTTGTGGCCTTCTTACCCTAGAATATCCCTCTTTTAAGCCAGCCGTTCTTCTCCCATCAGTGAGTTCTTCATGGGGCTCTAATTTTGTGGAGGGGTACCGGCCAACCAATATTCATTCCTCTTCCAAGATCAGAGTACGAACTCAGCTTATTCACTAAAATGTTTCTTCCTCAAAAACCACTTTTATTCACTTGCCTTGTATGCAAACACACACACACACACACACACACACACACACACATACTTCTCTCAGAAGGCAATTTTTCAAATTGATGGCTGCAATTCATTACAATAATTCAGGATGACTGACTCATCTCTTCTAGATTCTAACCATATAGCTCATGTGCAACAAGTCTAGAATTAACCCCTTACAGATAAATAATATATCAAAATGCTGACCTAGAAAGATACTTTTAAGAATGTGAGTACTAAATGGCATTATCAGCGCAAACAGTATTACTTAATATTATATCCAGTGATATAAAAAAAAAGTTAACAAACTCCTGGTCTAGAAATTTACAAATTTGTATTTCTAGAAATTTAACACAATGGACTGTATCTTTTAGTAGTCCCAGCATCCCAAGCTCTAGGATGTCACAGAATTTGTTTAACATTGAAACTTACTGAACTGCACCCCCCCAAAAAAAAGACTCTCTGTCTCAATTTGTCTCTATGCAGTGGTGTATGGTCTCAGCCCACAGCTGAATATGTCTTGTATCTAGGTGTCCATAAATGGCTATGGGGGCATATAAGTAATCAAAGTAACAAAACTTATCAGGTATTTATTTCATATAACAATACCTAGGGTGGATAGAGAAAATACAAAGGAATAATAGTAGCTCATAAACAATGCATATATATTGATATAAATGTACATTTCTATATATACATGTATATGTATTGTACATATATATGTATATATGAAGATACAAATGTAGATATCTGTATGTATATATGTGGATATCTTCATATTTACAAGAAAGAGAGCATTTGTGTCTGTTTCAGGCACTGTGCTAAACACTCGGGATGATGCAAACACAGGCTTAAAAAGAAAGCCTCTACCTTCAAGTAGCTTATTCTAATGAAAGGACAACATGCAAAAGGAAGCTGAAAGGCAAGGAAAGGGAAGGGAAGGGCAGAGGCCTAGAGAGTGAAGAGTGGAGCCAGGGATCTGAGCGCCTCCCAAAATGGAAGTCCACACCAGAAACTCATCAATCAGAAAATCAGACAAGGGTAACAGGGCAGAAGCATCTCCGGGGTGAGGCGGCTGATGAGAAGGAAAAGTCCTGAGAGTGGAAGGAGGAACATTTCTCACAAACTCAAAGTCCATGCCAGAGACTCAGCAATTAAAACAGAGGTAAGAGAAGGAAACCTAAGCATGGAACTTGGACGACCCTCATATTAAAAAATTAGGAAGAGAATGAGAAGACATAAAAGAACTATAATGCAATTAGGAAGGGAATCAAGAGTATGGAGTCAAGAAAGAAGAGATTATTTAGTAGGAGAGGATGTTCAGCAGTATCAAATTATGTAGAGAGGGGAAGGAGAATGATCAATGTGGAAACAGAGGCAGAATGATTCAGTGATTCGGACCGAGGCTATTGGTGTTCTTCCCTCAGAAACTTAAGTATGGATGCTGTTTCACTTAGGGTATCCTCAGTCCCTAGTAAAATGCCTGGTACACAATAAATACTAATGAAATACTTTTTGAATTATATTCAATTTAAACAGTCAAAAACTGATTTGCTTGAAGAGGAGTTATTCTTGAAAATTCTCTTAATTTTATAAATGAAGACAGCCTTCCACCCTGGCCAAAAGTTACTTTTATTTACCTCTTCCATTTTCAACTTGAAAAAAATGTTTTAAAGGATCCTTCAAATTGAAACCCTATTACCTTCTTGTGTGTGTATTTATATCTATTTTATATATATCTTGTGTATACACACACACACACACATAAAACCATCCACATAAAGAATCACATTCTTCAATATACTGACTTTCTTTTGTGCTTGTCACTGCATGATGCTTTGTAAAGCTCAGATACTAAGAGGCCCTATCCAGGAATAAATGGTAAGATGTTTAGAATTTTCAATTCTAGCAGCTGATTTCAGCTGAGGATGACATAAATAAAATTTGGAGCTGACATATCCATTCCCTTCTTCCAATGTCCTCCTTTTTTTTCTAAACACTCATACTTGTAGAAAGAATTAAATGAACATGAAAAGAAGGGGTCTATTCCCTAAGGAATCTGAAAGTTTGTCTTTCCTGAAATTTATAGGGAAATATAGGCATAAACTTTGCAGCCTCGGAAATATCCTATGTAAATAATGGATGGTATGGTTTTAATTTGAATGTGATATCATAAATATTGGAGCAGTGAATGTGTGCTTTCCTTGAAGTTAGAACGCTGTGTTTCTTTCTCTAGGGTATGCTTCTGTTTTGTCCAAATGCCAGGACTAAAGACTTCTTGCCTAAGGTCTCCTCTCATCAAAAACTGAGAAACTCAACTTGATTTCTTTTCTTTTCTCTTTTTGACTCTCAGAGAAAAATGCGCACCATTGGATGAAGAAGACGAAGACCTTTTCAAGCATTTTGTTCTCAACTGACAGGATGTCGAAGGTGTTTGCTTTCAAGTCCTAAGGGGAGATCTGCAATTCCTAATTGACCCCAAACCCAAAATGAAGCCAGCCAGTTGTATGTACACTTATGAAAATAGTCAATGTTTACATGAATGATCATATTGTAAAAAAGGGAGACTTTGATTGCATATTTTTATTGCATATCACAATACGCAATGAGGCAAGAAATAAATCACATCTCAGTTAAAAAGAGTTGGGGAAAGTGGACAACAGTACAATAAAAAAAGTGACACAACTCTTTATCTCCCTATAATTATCCTACAATACAATCAATTCAATTAGATGAATAATTGTATTTAAGAAACAAAATTATACAAGTTAAAAGCAAACAGAACAATGTGTTAATCTCACTTGTGATTGTGAGATTTATTATCATTATTATAAAACAAATGGAAAACTGTTGGGGATCAAATTAATGGACCTGATTACATTTTTTAAATATGTATAGTAATGTACAATATAACCAAAAGAAAATGAAAAAAGTAACAAATTAAGGCAAAATATTTGTAATTAATATATCTAGTAAAAGTCTATCAGCCCAAATTTGTAAGAAAATTATGCAAAGGAAGAACTACAAACTTTAATCTGTTCATATGACTTAATTTATCTTTTTGCTGCAGGGAGAGGGGTTATTAATAACCATCTGAAAATTGGGCAGGCTCCCTAATAGTCAAGGCAATGCAAATGAAAAGTGACTTTGATGTGTTATTTTATTTATCAAATTAGCAAAAAAGAAAAGAAATAAAACTCAGTGCTGGTCGAGCTTCATGGAAAATTTTACACTATTACATAGTTAGTGGAATTGTATATCAATGTAGTCTTTCTGGAGAGCAATTAGAAATACATCATGATCATAGCCCTTGACCCTGTGACCCACTACTAGGAACTTTGCCATAAATATAATGAGAAAAATAAAATAAAATAAAATAAAATACTCATTTGTACAAAAATATTCAGAGTCTTATTGGTAAAACATGGAAACATGGAAAAACCTATGTGTCTATATTTTGGAAAATAATTTAACATTTGCATTATATACAGGCTGTGGAATACTACTGAAACAAAAATGGAAAGATATGGCACAAAGAAACACAAAATTAGAACAATATGTGTACTTACTAAAGCAAGCCATATGAAAATATACAAAATATACAAATATTGAAAGAGGACATAATCTATTATTATCAAAGCATATTTTGTCACAAATAGTTCTAATCACATGGTTTTATTCTGGCTTATTTTTGTTGAGAACATTATTTATAATACATTTTTTAACTGATAAGCTACACTGACAGTCATTCTCTGCACAATAAACCATACACTTATAGCTTCCTTAAAAATTTTTTTTTTGGAAATTATGCATGTTTTATTTTTGGTAATAAAATCGCATTTTAAACAATCATTAAAATTTTGCCAGTGGGGGTCCTTTATACACTTCTTTTACTGAGCCCAAGCGAAAAAGATTCAAGGAGCCAGGTCTCTAGAGTTACTCAATATGAAGCCAGACATTAATTACATCTCCCGGTTGTGAAATCAGGCATGGCATTCTTTTTAGATACTATTAAGGGCAATTTATCATACCATAAGAGAGTAGGAATGCATAAAAAACTTCACTAGGTCTAAGAGACTTACCTTTACTTATAAAACTTACCAGGTAAGGGTATTGTGAGGTACCTGACAAAAAATAACAATAATAATCAATTCCTATCCCTTCTCTATAGTAGTAATACTACTATGTATAAAACACTATTGTAGTATTCTTAATACAGAGAAAATATATTAATTGGGGGAAAATTTAAAAGACACTCAAAATTCTTCTAAGTTAATGTATGGAAAAAGATTCCATACAATTAAATTAAGGCATGGATTTCTGATTTAGTGTTTTTCATGTGTGTCAGTAATACAACTGACAGTCTACCTATAGCAAGAAGTAAAAGGTATTGTCTTTTTTTCTTTCTTTCTATAGATAACACCTGCTACAGCAAGCTAAAAGTCAAAAGCAATGATGCCAGCAGTAGGAGGTAGGACTTCCAAAGAATATGTCACACTCTTATCTATTTAGAAGCAATAGATTAAGATTCAGGAGGTCTGGGTCAGCATCTAGGCTTTACTACTAGAGAGCTGTGGACAGGTCACAACTTTACAAGAAGTGTAAACTGGATCTTAATTAATAATTTGCCATGTGGCCTTCAGAATTAAAAATTGCTTATCTGTAAAAACAAACAAACCGAAAACAGAAACAGAACTCTAATTCACTAATTTGCTAGTGATTCTTCCCCAGGCTAGCTGTTTTTGTCAAATACCAATGATGCCATTTTAAATGCTTATAAACAATTCACTCAGAATTGGAGAGTACTGTGGTATATATAGAGAGAGAAGTAGATTGCTGAAGATATGGGTTCAAAACCTAGTTTTGCTGCTTACAAACTGTGTGAAATTGAGCAAGTCATTTCATTGGGTCTCAGTTTCCTCAGTTGTTAAAAACAACAGGGAGGTTTGAATGGGTTAGATGATCTTAGATCCCTGAAGGGAGGGGAATGACATGGTCAGATTTGCGTGTCAGGAAAATTAGTATAGCAGTTATGTGGAAGATTTATTGTTGAAGTAAGGGAAGAGAAGCCAGGAGTATAATTAGGAAGGCCACTACAAGAGTCTGAGTAAGAGGTGATAAAGATCTCCATTACAGTAGTGCTCATTTTGAGTAGACAGAAAAAGGCAGATGTGAGAAATGATGGGAACGTTGTAACAAGGTTTGACACCTGACTTTGTTTTGGATTCATATGGAACACATACCTACTTATTCTCTCATGTGCACAGTTGCTGTTAACATGTGCTTGTTTCCATGATTTCCTGAGCAGTTTCAAGAGCTACTTAGGAACCTATGTTTGCCAGCTGCCTCAGAGGACAGGGTCTCCATTTCCAACTGAGAATTTGGCAAGCCTGTGGTGTTTTTTCCCCCTCCTGTGGGTTCTGAAGTCATGTTACATGCTACAAAGCCAGAAGGAGACAAATCAGGTTGATTAAAGATGCCATATATCTTACTGGAGTTTCCACGAACTTTTTATGTAACCTCAAATCCTATATAACTCAGTTTCTAGAATTATCTTTCCCAAATGCTCTTTTCATCATCTTACTCCCCTGCATAGGAAACCTAGAGTAGCTCCCTCTTGCTTACTATATTAATGGCAAAAGCTTTGGTCCAGCATTTAAGCACCTTCTCTCACTGATTGCTTTCTATGCTTCCCCCATCCCATCAATCCATTTTCCTCACTTTTTGAAAACTTAAATTGTATCTCTTCCTGATTCTTTATGTAACTTTATGCAATTTATGTAATCCTTTCAATTTTCCACATTCTACCCTAGAATCATCTGAATAGTCAGTTTTTCCTATATTAGTTTATTGATGAATTACTCTATAAATAATGTTCTTTAACAGTTTTATGTGTATGTATTCCCTCAATCATTAGATGCACATTCCTTGACAGCAGGGATGATTCGGCCCTTTATTATGTTGTCCCAGAGCTTTAGGACAGTGCTACACAAGAGAAATTATTCCACACACAAGATAAATTGGCTGATCTAACGTAGGTAAATGGGAATCTGAAGGAGGAGGATGCCAAGCCTCCTGCTGAGATCAAAAGAAGCCAAATCTAAGATGAGAATTTGGAATTGTTCCTCAATTTTAATCTGTCTAGCTAAGTAGTCCCTTGTTATTTGTTCAAAAAAGAATTAGGCCTCAAATTACAGAGAAAAGCTGTAATATCTATCAATGTCCATTGTTTTTCCATTTTTTTAAAGTCTGGTGCAGTTTTTTTTTTTTTGCCAGACTTCCCACACATTAAGCTGCCAGTACATGATGATGCCATCAATATTTGAAACTTTGAAGGCTCACTGGAAGAACCTTTGGTAAAAATTAATCATTTCCTCTAAAGGATGAACAGAAGAGCCAACAATTATTGAATAACTTTACAGGGTGAGTAAATTCTAAGGTATTGACAGGAACTGGTGAGTTTCCTTAGTTCTGATCTTCACTTTCAATAACATTGGACAAACATTTATTAAGCAACTATTATGTCAAGTTCTCAGAAAAACACAAAGTTTAGACAAAACATCTTTGTTGGGGGAGGAGGGAAAGAGTTTACATTACTTATACAAAATAATACACCATCCTTATATGTACTTGTCACATAAATAGTATGCTGTGTGAGGTCCAAAAGGGGAAGGGGAGGGGATTATTGACAGGGACAGGAGAAAGCATTTGAGAAGGTTTTAAAAGGATGGGTAGGATTTTAGCAAGAGAAACTTAAGGTTTTCTAAGTGCAAGAAGTAGTGAGTAAAAGCACAGAGCTGGGAAAGTACGGGGTTAGTACAGGAATTAAGCAGGTCACTTCTCTCTCCCTGTAACTGGAGCACTGGGTATATGGAAGGGTATATTATAAGGTAAGTCTAGGATAGCAGAGCCGCAACAGAGTGTGATGAGAAAGTCCTTTACAATGTGGTAGGCAGAGAAGTTTGGCTGTTATTGAGTTAAGACAATAGAGAAGCACTGAAGAAAAATTATTCTGGCAGGTAGGAAACAAGTGGATAGAGAACAGGGCCTAGAGTCAGGAAGACCTCAGTTCAAATTTGCCTCACACACTTTCTAGCTGAGTTTCCTCATCAGTTAAATGGGGATGATAATAGCACCTGTGAGGATAAAATGGGATAATATTGCTGATGGATAGAAGGAAGGTACAGGTTGGTATTTTTGTCTTTACCATTTTAGCGGTAGAAATGACATAAAAGAAGAGGCATTAGCATCTGTTTTGGTGCTACTCCTTAAGTGCAGTAGGATTTTCCATCTTTATGTAGCTGAAACATTCATACTTGTTGCCTCCCCATTAAGGTGGGAGTTCTTTGAGTGCTAGATTGTCTTAGTTTTTCAGTATGTATCCCCAGGCTTCTCACAGTTTTGTTTTGTGTTTTCTACATATTAAGCAATTAAAATGACTGATCCATTAATTCAATGTATTCATTGTAAAATCCAGGTGAGCATTAAAGAAAATTTTCACTATTCAATATTAGGGATATCTAATACATATTCTGATATGCCTCCTGTCTAAAGTTTTTTTTTTTCCCCTTAGAACTCTTAAGCAAGCTTTTAAGAGTAAAAAGGAATAGCTCAGGTCAGTGAAACTGTTTTCCTGTAAGCAGAAACACCTTGGCATAGGACATATTTTTTTTTCAAATATGACAGATGAATGTCACACCTGCCTAGTTATAACAGCTGTTATTGTAAGGCTTGTGTTGTTATAGTCACTGTTAAGTCATAACTGTTGTTGGATTTCTACTTGACATAACTGTAGTTATGAACATATTCCTATATGCCAGGACAGTTATTTTATAATTAGTCCAGACATGGCTGTGCCCAGAAGGAAAATTTCAATTTCCATCCTATTTTTATTTTGTTTCCCCTGGAACAGAACATAGTGCTACTATAAAATTATGACATAACTCAAATTTTCATACAGGAGTTGTACAGACAGATGCCCGTTATCCAAGATGGAACAAATTTATGATCCTAAATGCTTACAAGTTTAATTGTGTGCTTTCAACAGAAGAGTAAAACATTAACAATGGATTTCAAAATACAACCAAAAAACTAGTTTCAGTCCTTATTCCCAAGGTAAACCATGGTCAAGAGCCCGTAAAACATAATACACACCCCTGAATTTAGACTGCAAATCTATCACTTAAACATCTAGTAAATGACCCAATTTGTTTACACGGTCCTGTAGCTTTTTATGGCCTTTCCATAAAGAAGTTATTACATCCATTCCCTTTATTTTGTTTAAGAGTGTTTGAATGAGCCCCAGAACCACAAGCCAGTTAAACAAGTTCTCTTCAGATGGATGCAGCCTCATATAACACCACTACCGGGTACATTTTCAGAACAATGTTTGCTGTTTGGAAAGAGCACACATTCCCCCATACCAAAAGCATTTCCTGTGTCTTCTGTCATTCTAAATTTTCAGCAAAGGTGTTCCAGAAGTCCCCTTTCCCATTTTTTCCCAAGCAGAATCCGGGTGTTAGCAATCTCTTGCCAAAGATTTGCACTTCAGAATATCTGTCTATGGTATGACTGATCTTTCAGAAACCTGTAAAAGGAGAGTTGGCAAAGAAGTCCAAAATACAGATGGCCTAATTTAATTTCTAACACATAAATGCTACCTCTAAAGGAAACCATTTTTAGAACAGTTTAATGGAGTGTCCAACTGATGCCTATTAAAAGTTATTGATACAGAATAAACATAAATTTTGTTCCATGAAAGTGGAATCTCTTATTTCTTGAACATAGCAATTAATTTAATTATTTGATTCCCCAGTTTCCCCCTTCATAATCACACTAGTAACCTTCAAGCAAATCTAAAATCCCAGGAAAGCAGTGACCACTTGCTCGGGGGTAAGCACCAGTCCATCAGCCAGGTGTTGTGGTTGCATCTCTAAATATCCCTGACCCTACACATGCTTGCTATTTGAGAGTGGCTGCTTTTCTTCAAAGCATAGACAGTTTTGCTGCTGAACATCAAACTAAGCAAAGCAGATAAACACTTTGCTCTGAGCTAGAGGCCGTAATGCCTCTTTCTAATATGTCAGAAACCTAATTTAAAACCATGTGTGAATAAAAAAAAAGAGCTAAATTTGATTCTGGGCATCTTCTACTATCCTTAACTCTTTTATTGTACTGCATGGTCCCAAAGATAACAGTAACATCACTAGTGTTATTAGGATTATTGCTGAGCCTCAGTTTCTGAAAATGAGTTGTTGCTGGGAGGGTTCTTAACCTAGAGCCCATGAACTATTTTTGTTTTATTTTTTTGATAAGTTATTTCAATATAATTTATTTACTAAATAGTCGATACATTTTATTTCATACATTGAAAAACATCATTTTCTGATAAGGGGTGCATAGGCTTTACCAGGGATTTACTGCACAAAAAAAGGTAAGAACCTCTGCATTAGATAATCTCCAAGGAACTTGCCAACTTTTCTCTGATTACTCCTCCAAAACAAAATAAAGCTACAAACAAGATAAAAATGCACAGCTGTGTATAGCATCACTGAGTTTAAACCCTTTGGAGAAGAAAGAACAGAGCTCCTCCTTCTTCCCCTGCTCCTCTCCCCCCTTTTCCCCTACCACCCCTCCATTCTTTAATTGTTGCATCACAAACCTGTTTTCAGAAGGGTAGTCCCTCCTTTAAGTGTGTTCCACCTTTAGCACTGCAGGGGCTGTCTAAGCATCATTTAAGAAGTCCCTTCCAGTACTTACTCTATTATCTGCCTATACATACAAAATTCACAGAGCTTTCTGTTTTTCTTTTTGATAAATTATTAAGGTTTTGCTGTTAGTGCTCATTTCTATGAATTACTGTCATAGATCATACTGGATATTATCTGTTCCTGGGGGTAAGGATCCAAATACTCCTGGGATAATTGACCACAATTGTGATTGAACCTCTCTGGAGGTTCCATTGTGTTCCAATAAGAAGTCTGTCAAAAAGTGCCAGAGGGTATTGAGTTTCTACTGTATCCCTAGGTATTTTGCCCCCCACTGGTAATCATTTATCTTTGAATTCTAGCAGTATAAAATGAACACTCTCACCGTAACTTTTAATCAAAACCTAATAAGAATCCAGTTTTAAAATGAATATGGATAAGGGAATTGGAGATACTTTTTCTATATTTTGTTCACATTTTAAGTGAATGTTCATACTGGGTTCACTGATTAAAATATCCTCAAATGTCATCTAAAAAGGAATGATAATATTTTAATAACCTCTAATTTGCACTTCTAATTCCCTGGGTTTTATGAACATGCAAGTAAAATAAGGAACCGTTTATTTCTCAATGTAAAAAAAAAAGGATAAAGAAAATGACTCTTTAAAAGACAGATGTTCCTAGAAATATTTGGCAAAAATAACCAGTAGAAGTAACATAAGATAAATAGCAAAATCCAATGTGTTCTTTACCTGAGTGCTGGACTCTGAAGTGTATCAAAAGGCAGGTGCAGAGCCCAGCTGGGGCATGTTGAGAAAGAGAAGCACATCTCTACTCTGAAAACACTGAGCTGCTCAGAAAACAGCCTTCCCTCTGCTACTGCACAAGGCTTCCCTAAAATGCAAGTACACCACTCTACAGCCCCATGACATTAGGATATCTCATATACCAAGACTAGGTGCCATGCCTTCCAGGCCTTTAGATAAAACATTGCAATAATTTTTCAATACTAAGTAAATGGTCTGATTAATCCTCGCTAGAGTACCTTTAAAGTAATATGCAGTACATAAAGTAATATGTTTACTACACATCTCTCCATTTTTTTGGGGGGGCTGTTGTGTGTGTGTGTGTGTGTGTGTGTGTGTGTGTGTGTGTGTGTGTGTGTGTGTGTGTGAGAGAGAGAGAGAGAGAGAGAGAGAGAGAGAGAGAGAGAGAGAGAGAGAGATTTTGGCTTTGCACTCTAAAAGGCTCACTTGAGTTAACAAAATCTATAGGCACCTAGATGAAGTTGATAGAGCTCTGGGCCAGGAGTTGGGATGATGTGTTCAAATTCGGCCTAAGGTACACTAACTAACTAGCTGTGTGACCCTGGGCATAATTTCTGCCTCCGTTTTTAACTTCTTTTTTGTCTCAGTTTCCTCATTTGTAAAATAGAGATAATACTAGTACCTACTTCACAGAGTTGTTATCAGGATCAAATGAGATTTTAATTGTAAAGTGCTTAGCATAATACAGAGTGAGCACTGTATAAAAGTTAGTTATTATTATCATTATTGCTATTACTGGCAATCACTATCTACTAGGGCATCCTTAAGGGCATTTATTGACCCTGAGGCATTCTATAGGAAAGTATATTTTCTGTAAAGACAGCTCTTTGTTTACATGAAGACATATGCGTATATATATGTATGTATGTGTATGCATATCTTTACAACATATTCCTACCATTTTCCTATCACAACTAATTATTCTGGCTAACTAGAAACTAAGCTCATTATGTTTTAGTTTTTCATATCTGTTGAAGAACAAGTACTGAATAAAATCTAGCACTCTAAAGCAAAAGCCTAATTTCTTCACCCTAATTACAATTTAGCTTCCTATAAGAGTTACTGTAGTATCCCTAAGGTTTCATTTAGCTATTAGAAATGCCTGCAAAGTCTAAACTGGAAAAAGGGTCACGATGCATGCATTTAACTTGTTTTATTAGCACTGAATAGTGCTTTAATAAATTTGTTGAAATGAATTAACGTAAATGCTATATTCTGTGTGCAAAAATGAAAAGTCAGATTTTTTAAAAGGATCCTCAAAATGTAATACCAAGCACACACACGTAGAGTCACAGAACCCCAATCACATTTGGAATCTAAACGTTTAAATTTAAGTCCTAAACCTGAAAACTTTGGTCTTAAAAAAAAGTATTCATTTTCTTTCATGAAGAAAGATCTTTAAGCACTAACTGAAAAGTGTGCAGAAAAATACTTCTATATTGTACTTAAATTCCAACTGAGAAAGAGAGGGAGAGAGAAGGGGGAGGGAGGGAGGGAGGAAAGAAAGAAGGAAGGAAGGAAGGAAGGAAGGAAGGAAGGAAGGAAGGAAGGAAGGAAGGAAGGAAGGAAGGAAGGAAGGAAGGAAGGAAGGAAGGAAAGATTGCTTAGAATTGAATTTTTGAGCTAAAAAGAAGTTTAGAGTCCTGTGTGTACAAATATACATGCTTATTCAAATGAATTAATCATAAATTTTCCCTTCTGCTATAAATAAAAGGTGGTTTATTAAATTGCAATATAATATTTTGAACTTCTAAAAATTGCAGATTTCACCAATCATTTCAAGACCTCATTCAAAGCATTTCCTATAAATATTATCCCTATTTATTCTCATCACAGTGCCTTGCACACAGCAGTTCCTTGATAAATATTTGTTAATTGAATTTCTATAAAGCGATATTCAAAAATTTATAACAGACTTTAATATCTTATTTTAAATAAATACTTTCCCCAAAAAATATAACAGAAGTATTCAGCAAGTTTTGGTGTGATCAAATTCTTTCAGACACTGAGTCAAAGACACTTGCTTATCTTCTCAAGTTTGGCAGCATTTAATTTCCAGAGTTTTAGAGTTATAACCCACATTCATTATAACTCCATTGAGGGGAGATTACCTAAGTGAGAATTGAATACAATAGTGTTCTGAAAATACAGAGCAATACCACAAATTAGGGCTTTCAGAGAGCTAGGGTGAAAGAAAAGCTTCACTTTATTCATTGGGAGAACATTTGGCAAAAAAAAAAAATGGCAAAAGCTGGTTTCCCTGGGGCACTCACTGTCCTTGGATTTGCTTCCTAGGGTTCCTTTTTTTGTCTCAAGGGTCTCTTTCTAGGTACCTGGAAGGCATGCTGGGGGGTTTAGGTGGACAGGCAATACAGAACCCTTGCATTTGCAAATTAAGGTGTACTCATTGTTTTCTTGGTTGCTGTAGTTACTTTTGACCCAGTCCAGCCCAATACCCTTTCTTTTCCCCTAAAATAGAGAGGAGGGAGGAGGCTTTTCCTCAGACTAGGATTTGTTTACCCCTAGGGCAGGATAAAACACAAGTCAAATAGGAAACCTGGGATTGAAGAAAGTAAGACCAGACCAAAGTAAAACACCCAGAAAGCAGGATTAGGGACTCAGACCCAGGGAGGAGAACGTTTACTTTAGGAAACAGGCAGTGGTTAGAGCGATTACTCAGCACCATGGCAACAGGAAGGAGCTATTGCAAGTGAGCTCATTGCAGCCAGAGTCAGAAAATCTCAGGGCTGGGAAGGCACTTATTAAATCACCCAGGGGAGAAATGAGGCCTCAGACAGGACAGCATTATTTAAGGCACTGACAAACCTGCACCATACCAAAGAACCAATAAGATACAGATATAATAATCAATCCACTATTAAGAGTAGGCCATGTTTCTAATAACACTGAATTTCTTTAGCTTTTTATAACCTTGAAATTAAAGATTTTTGCTCATCATAAACCTAAAAGTGCTATTTAAAAACGAACCGTTATTTATTGTGGGCCTGCCCAAGGTCACACAATTGGTTAATATCACACCTTAACCTCCAAGTCTGGGGGGTTTTTTGTTGTTTTTTTAATTTTTTTTTAATTTTTTTACACTATACCAAGTAGCCCTTTGGAATATAACACTGACTTTGTGAGTTAATGTTTGCACAACTTCATAGACAAGGACAGTATTAAAGTTCAGGAGTTGGAGAACCTGGGTTCAAATCTAAGTAACCTTAGGTAAGTTTCCCTGGGTCTCAGTTTCCTCATTCATTAAATGAAATGTTTAGATCAGATGGTCTCTGAGCTCTAGATGTATTAACATAATTTGAAAGTACAGACATTTTCAGTACCTTGGCATCTTAATAAAGTACTGCTTCCTTAAAATTTCAGTTTCAAGGAATTGAAAACCTAAGAACACTCAAGAACTAGAATATTTAACAGAAAGAGAAGAAGCTTAGGGACCATCTTATTCAATCACCTTAATTTTACAAGACAGAGAAATGACTTTCCCAAAGTGGTACAATGACCTTGGTGCTAAATACAGTAGCAACTAGAATAGATTGTTTCTAAGGTCCCTCCTAGTTCCAACGTGGCAGTAATTCATACATAAACACAATGTATGTTCTTGGCCCCAATTCTCCTAAACACCAATCCCACCTGACAAATTCTTAAAAAAAAAAAGAAGAAAAAAAAGTAAAGCAGAAGATTGTTACAAAATGAGAAGGGAGATTCTACCCTCCAGAAGCAATTTATAAGTGCAGTGCAGTCGTTAGTATAGAATCAATGTCCTGTGTTGTCCATGTATTGTGGTTTTGTCTGTATAACCTGGCCTTACTTATTAATCTGACCCCAAAGGGATAAGAAATTTTCACAATTTAATATTCAAGTAATCTATTCCAAGCTTGTTGCTTTTTGTATATTGTTGTTTTATAAATTATATTTCAGCAAAATTTCATATTGATTTTCCCTTAAATGAAGGATGTTTATATTTTACCATTTCCTTAAAGAAGGGTATATTTTTTGTTTGTGGTTTACATTTTCTTTCATAAAGTGTTCCATGCATATTTTTGACAACATTGCCAGATGCACTCAATTCTGCTTAGTGACCTTGGACAGATTCACTTCTTTGACCCTCAGTCTCCCTACTTATAAAATAAGTGGGTTGGACTAGAGGACCTCTGAGTTACCTTCCATCTCTAAATCTATGATCCTGTGATTCTTAAAATGAAGTGGTTGGTATTATCTCTAACCTCCTTTCCAAGTATAAAGTCTTACAGCTGTTTTATTCTAACTAACTGACTGCCAAACACAGGAAACAGATCCCATTACCTCTGGGCCATGAGAATACCTTTGGCATCAACTACAATGCCTCTACTCATCAAAAGGTGTTCAATCTCCTCACTTCAAATTCCTTAGCCAAACTCATTCAAGTTGCCTCTTCCTTGGGCAAAATGGCACCTAGACAAACCTTTTTTATGAAGTTTCAAACCTTTTTTTCTAGGACATCTGTAGAATGGTAGGTAGGATAGAAAATATTTAAATCATCAAAGAAATAATTGTTTGTTTTGTTATTTGGTGGATCTCTATTCTCTCTGGCCATGTGGGACAAATGCAGAACTGACTGGAATGAAATAAAAATAGAGCTTGTAGTAGCCCATTTTTCTAAGTTACTATTGAGAATACACATATGTATGTGTGTATATATATATATATATGTGCATTTATGTATGCATATGTACATGTGTGTGTATAGTATAGTATAGTATAGACAGATATAGATAGACAGATAGATAGGTAGGTAGACACTGTGCAACTGGAAAACCCCTGTTGGGGAGGTAAGAATTCAGCTGAATTCGAATAGTTGTTGGGGGAAGGAAATGCATTCCATGAATGGGTGGAAACACGGGCAAAGGTTCTGAGTCACAAATGAGCTCAGTCTTTTGTTTGGGGGAAGGGGGAGAAGTTGTGGATACTAAGAAGGATAGCTTAGCTTGCGCATAGGGTTAGTGTCTTCATGCAGTGAAAGTATATGCAGATGATGGAAGGTTTGTAAAGTGGAGCAGAATTTGTATTTCATTCTCTAGGCAGAGTTGAGTCATTTGAGGTTTCTGAGCAAGGAAGTGACATAATGAAATCAGTGTTTTAGAAGGAAAAAAAAGTTTGGTGGCAGTGAGGTGCATAAAACTAGGGAAAAACAATGAGAGACATATCAGGACTTGGTAAACAAAACAAGGAAAAGAAGACAACAGAAGTAGGCTATAGTTTCTGATTCCATTTCCTTTCCACCCTCATTTCTTAATTCTTTACAGTCTAGCCTCTGTTCTTATTGGCTGACTGAAACTACTTTTTTCCAGTGTCCCTAATGCTCTCTTCTCAGGCCACTCCAAATTCATTGGTGGTCTTTTGTCCTATGCTAATTGATTTTTCTGACTCATCTGAAACAGTTAGCCATCCCTCCTTATTGACACCATTCCATCTCCCTTGGCTTCCATGAAACTGACCCTTCTTTCCACTGACACTGTCTACTTTTTTGTCCCATCTTTCCTGCTTACTTTGCTGGCTACTCATCATCTTCATTACCTTTGAATTCAGATGTCCCTAGGTTTCCATCCTTTGTTCTCTTTTCATTCTGCCCTTCATGCTTCCATACATGCTCATAACTTCAAACATCACTTTTATGATTCCCCCTTCTCAAACTTTGCTTACTGCTCACTTCATTCCCATATTTCCAACCACTTTGATATCCCTCTCATACCTCAGACTCAGTAACAATATATCCAAAAACTGAACTCATTCTCACCCCAAATCCACCCTTTCTCCTCAGTTTTCTTTCTACTGCTGTAATCATTCTTTCTATCATCTAGACTCAAATCCTCAGTCATCTTTGAATCTAACCTTTGCCTCTTCTAATCCAATCTGTTAGCAAGTCCTGTCGATTCTATCTCTGAAATATAGTCTATACCTTTCCTTCCCTTCTTTGCCCCTAAAAACACCCTAGCTTAGGCCATCACCTTTGCTCCCCTAGACTATTGGAATAACCTAACTGGCTTTTCTATCTTTTCAGATTCCTCTCCATCCTGTACTTTACATGGCTGTCAAAATAGTCTTCATCATGCAGAGTTCTGGTGATATTCTTTCTTGATAAAACAAACAAACAAACAAACAAACAAAAACTCCAACAACCTTCAAAGGTCCCCTATTTTTTTACTGACTATAACAAAAACTCCTATGCCTAGCATTCAAGGCTCTACAATCTGGAACTATTCTGCCCTCTAGTCTTGTCTTACACTTCTCACAGTCTTCCTGGAGTCAAACATCACTAGCTATCTCCCAGACACACCAAGTTGAAAATGTACTAATATTATGGTTTATATCATATCTTATATCTTCTCCTCTGTGTGTGTGTGTGTGTGTGTGTTTACCTAACAGACACAAATATTTATGGAATAGAAGGAAGAATCAAAAATGGTATCTTGTTATCATCTAATCAGGGAAACATGCATTTAATATTAATAAGACCTTCATTAGAAAAAAGGCAAATCAGTGCCTACGGGCATCCCCCGAGCTCTATGGATAGCTATGTGGCACAGTGGACAGAGTGCTGGGCCTGACATCAAGAAGACTTACCTTCTTGAGTTCAAATCTGCCCTCAGTCACTTACTCCCTGTGGGACCCTGGGAAAGTCATTTAGTTTGCCTTAAGTTTCCTCATCTGTAAAGTGAGCTGAAAAAGGAAATGGAAAACCACTCTAATAGTTTTGCCAAGAAAACCCCAAATGAGGTCACAAAGACTCACTCCAACACAACTGAAAAATGACTGAAAATCTCCAAGAAACTCTTTTAGCAACAAAATGATACTAAACTCCTAATATAAACATGAGGCAACAAATAACAGGTCCCAGATAGTCACTGAAAACTACAAATGTAATGAAAATGTTCTTGTACTGTGATTTTCATCTAAATGAATATACAAAGTTCATATTGATTGCCTTTTTGAATCATTTCATAAAGTAATCATGTAAAGGAATTAAATATATGTGACCTGTTCATTCAAGCTACGTTTTTGAAGAAAATGCTATGACTAAGTGTGATTTTTATCACCTTCCCATGCTAAAATTGTTTTTCTAAAGAAATAAATATCTAAAATTATAATAGAGAATTAATGAGGAAATATACCTCCTTGTATATAGATTTTCCCATTTAAAACAACTTTACTGGAATATATCTAATTTTCAAAGTAAAGTCAAGCTTCATTCAGAGGCTGAATTTAGATAATTTCCCTAAAATATTTTCAGGGTAGTAATTCAAGATCCCTCTTTATAAGGGTTCTGATCTTGTTTAATGCCTACCTTTCATAGAATTCTGTATGGAGCCGTCTTCTGGTCTGAATTGGAATATGGTGAAACTAAAATAAATTGTCCTCTAAATCTTTAAGATTCTCCTCTTAGAAACAGTCATACGGGTTCAGAAGCAAGTTGGTGAAAATTTAGGAGGAGGCCCATTGGCTTTGGGCCTGTTCAAAGTCAAAATTATAGTCCACATCTAAGGTCCAAGCAAATGAAAAGCGACAAAGGAACAGGAAGTAATTTAAGGGACTGTCTTATAGAGGGTCTATTATTTCTTAGCAGAAGAAAAAAGAAAATGAAAATCTAAATTTAGTCAGGTCAAGTTTGGGAGCATTTTTATGCATTTAAGCATATGGTATAGAATTCTCAAAGACATATAAGACACAAATGTAATCTCTTTAAATTTTTTCATAGGTTTTCAATTCATTAAAATTCTACTATCCTGGGGGGGCGGAGCCAAGATGGCAGAGTGAAATCAGTGACTTGCTTGAGCTCTCCCCCAAACCCCTCCAAATACTCATAAAAAATGGCTCTAAACAAATTCTGAAGCAGCAGAACCCACAAAAAGACAGAGTGAAACAAATTTCCAGCCCAAGACAACCTGGATGATTGATTAGAAAGGTGTATCGCGCCGGGCTGGGAGCGCAGCACAGCACAGCGTGGGCGCGCAGGCCACAGCAAACCTGGAGCAGGCCTCAGAGGACTGAATCGGGGGCAGCTGTGGAGGTCTCCAGACTCCTCAATCCACCAATGCCAAAGACAATTTAGAAGGTCAGTGAGAAAAGTCTGTTTCAGTCAGTGGTCAGAGAGGAAGGAGGGGTCTCAGCTCCATTTCCCAAGAGCCTGGCCCTGGTGGGGCAGCTGCTTCCCGAGCTTCCAGCCCACAGACTGAGGGGGAATCCAGTGGCTGATCAGAGAGGGACTGCAGGGATCTCTTTGCCAGTGCTTAGGCAGGAATCTCCTGCTTTGCCCGTGTGTGGATCTGGGTCACAGTTCCCAGCGGCAGTGCTGGGGTGAGGAGGAGCGCTGGCTTGGTGGAGCTTGTAGTGGCTGTGCAGAGGAACCCCTCCTCACAGTTACGGGACAGAAAGGAATACTTGTGGTCACAGGCCAGGAAAGGAGTAAACACCTCACCCCTTATCATACCACCTTGGAAGAACTGAAAATTTACAGGTCCCTACAAGTATCTCTGAAAACAGCTACACAAACCCCTGAAGCTTGGGACAGTACACTCTCTACATTGGAAGCAGACTCTTACCTTAACAAGGAGTTTAAAACTCAAGTAATTGGCGGATCATGAGCAAGCAGCGCAAAAAGAGTCAGACTATATTATCTTACTTTGGTGAAAAAGAAGATCAAAATATACAACCAGAAGAAGACAACAAAGTCAAAGCTCCTACATCCAAAGCCTCCAAGAAAAATATGAATCAGTCCCAGGCCTTGGAAGAGCTCAAAAGGGATTTTGAGAAGCAAGTAAGGGAAGTAGAGGAAAAACTGGGAAGAGAAATGAGAGTGATGCAAGAAAATCATGAAAAACAAGTCAACAGCTTGCTAAAGGAGACCCAAAAAAATACTGAAGAAAACAACACCTTAAAAAATAGGCTAACCCCAATGGCAAAAGAGGTCCAAAAAGCCAATGAGGAGAAAAATGCCCTAAAAAGAAAAATTGGAAAAGGAAGTCCAAAAGATTGCTGAAGAAAATACTTCCTTAAAAATTAGAATAGAGCAATTGGAAGACAGTGACTTTATGAGAAATCAAGACACTGTAAAACAAATCCAAAAGAATGAAAAATTAGAAAACAATGTGAAATATCTCATTGGAAAAACAACTGACCTGGAAAATAGATCCAGGAGAGAGAATTTAAAAATTATTGGACTATCTGAAAGCCATGATCAAAAAAAGAGCCTAGACATCATCTTTCAAGAAATTATCAAGGAAAACTGCCCTGTTAGAACCAGAGGGCAAAATAGAAATGGAAAGAATCCACAGATCTCCTCCTGAAAGAGATCCCCAAAGGAAAACTCCTAGGAATATTGTAGCCAAATTCCAGAGTTCCCAGGTCAAGGAGAAAATATTACAAGCTGCCAGAAGGAAACAATTCAAGTACTGTGGAAACACAATCAGGATAACACAAGATTTAGCAGCTTCTACATTAAAGGACCTGCAGGGCATGGAATATAATATTCCGAGGGCAAAGGAGATAGGATTACAACCAAGAATCACCTACCCAGCAAAACTGAGTATAATCCTTCAGGGGAAAAAATGGTCATTCAGTGAAATAGAGGACTTTCAAGCATTATGAAAAGACCAGAGCTGAATAGAAAATTTGACTTTCAAATACAGGACTAAGTGGAACATGAAGAGGTAAACAGAAAAGAGAAATCATAAGAGACTTATTAAGATTGAACTGTTTACATTCCTGCATGGAAAGATGATATTTGTAACTCATGAGAACTTTGTCAGTATTAGGGTAGTTGAAGGAAAAAAATTGTATGTATGTATATATAGATAGATAGAGGCACAGGGTGAGTTGAAGATTAAGGGGTCATATCTGGAGGATAAAATTAAGGGATGAGAGAGGATGATACTCGGAGAAGAAAGGGAGAGGTAGAATGGGGTAAATTATCTCACAAAAAAAAAACAAAAGAAAAGTCTCTCACAGTGGAGGGGAAACAGGGGAAGGTGAGAGGGAATGAGGAATCTTATTCTCATAGGATTTGGCTTAAGGAGGAATAACATACACATTCAATTGGGTATGGAAATCTGTCTTACCCTACAGGAAAATAGGGGAGAAGGGGACAAAGAGAGCAGGGGATGATAGAGAGGAGGGCAGATTGGGAAAGAGGGTAATCAGAAGCAAATACTTCTGAGGAGGGACAGGGTCAAAAGAAAGAATAGAATAAATGGGAGGGCAGGATAGGATTAAGGGAAATAGAGTTAGTTTTTCACAACATGTCTACTAAGGAAGTGTTTTGCATAACTGCACATGTACAACCTATATTGAGTTGCTTACCTTTTCAATGAGGGTGGGTGGAGAGGGAGGAAGGGAGAAAATTTGGAACTCAAAGTTTTAAAAACACGTGTTTTAAAAAAAATGTTTTCACATGCAACTGGGAAATAAGAAATACAGGAAATGGGGTACAGAAGTCTATCCTGCTCTACAGGAAAATAGAAGGGGAAGGGGATAAGAGAAGGGAGGGGAGAGAGATAGAAGAGAAGGCAGACCAGGGGAAGGGGTATTCAGAATGCATGCCATCTTGGGGTAGGAGGAGGGGTGAGAAATTTGGAACTCAAAAACTTGTGGAAGTGAATATTGAAAACTAAAAATAAATTTATATTTAAAAAAAATTCTACTATCCTGTCTCTTTTTGCTTCCAATGATATAGAAAGATAGCAAGTCATTTAAATGTAGACATTTTATTATCTAATTACTCCAACGTGGCGCATTTGTACCACTAAGCCTGACTTTTTTTTTTCTTTAACTCAATGGAATTAAATGATCTTACAAAAGGTCTTACAAAATGTGAAAACTTTTGTTATTTGATGGATTCAGCATATTTTATAACTTAGCCTCATGAATGAAACTGAATAAACTATGCCAAAGGAAAAATTAAGTAGGGTTGCTAACTTACAGTGGCTTGGTATAAAGACAGACTGAACCATAGCACCTCCTGAATTGGCAGGATTCAAAGAAAAAACACCTTCTCATGTGCTTTTCTAGCTGTTAATTACATACAAATTCACAAACAGAAATTTGATGTGAGGTAAGCTCTATGACAACAATAATAATAATAATCATAATCATAATCATAATAATAATCAGAAAAGTAGCTCCTTGGATAGATGTAGTATAAATACTCAAGTCAGACAAGAATAATATTTGATAATTTAATAGCTTTTTAAAGTTGTCAATGTGTCCACACATATTTCACACATTATCTCATTTTGAGTTTCACAACTCCGTGAGGTCTATACTATAGGTACAATTATCCTCATTTTGCAGATAAGGAAACTGAAGCTCAAAGGGTTGAAGTGATACTTTCATCACACAACTTTTATGTGGTAAAGGTAGGATTAGAATCGTGGTCTTTCTGAAGCCAAGTCCAGCTAGCCTTCTATTCACCATATCACACTGCCCCCTCTAAGAAGCAGATAGAGAAACCTTGTGGGAGAATTGCAGATTTGTAGATGGAACCGGACTTCTGGAAGCCATGGAGTTCAGTCTCTCATTTTACAAATGAAGAAACAGATACAAAAAAGTTCAGTCACAATCAGTAAATGTCACAGCTAGGATTTGACCAAGCTCTTCTGGATTTAAGTCAAATGTGTTCATCACTACGCCATAGTGCCTCATGTTAATGCCACTTGATCATTAATAGGACCCTAAGGTATGCTCACCAGGACTGACACCACCATTCACCCAGTATGTGTATTGGCAATGGCACATTTTGATAAAAAATGTGAGATCTGAAAAAAAGAATGTTTGCGCAAGTCAGCCTACAAGCCATGTTCAAAGTTTCCAGTAGAAGGAGCATGGTGTTGTAGTGGGAATTTTTGGATTCGTATCACATTTTGACTTGCCATCCCTGAACAGTGCTGCAATACCATGCTCATTCTTTGTCCCAATCTTTTCCTCTTCTAAATAGGTCCCTTTTTTGTCTAGATCATAAGCCCTCCATCCTTCCCCACCCCCAAACTGTCTTGCTCTCTGCTGGGTAAAAACAGGCTGGTCTGATCAACTCCTCCACCCTAATGCATCAGTCTACCCAGGTAACAAGTAAGATAAAATTTCAGCTTTTTATACAGAATCATTTAACCAAGTTAGACAAATAGAAGAAGGACTGTTATCAGTCAAGATATTTGGGAGATATTTTGTGAATGATGTGGTCTTGTGGCATACTTCAAATTATAGTTATGAATGGAGTAATCCCCACACCTATGTGTTACATTGATGTGAAAGTTCAGATAATTGGTCGTTCACTCTGACAGAACCAAAAACTGAATTTCAGTTTTCCAACTTTGTAGAGCAAGCCATACAAGAAGCAGTTGGATAGATCGCATACTGGCCTCTGAGTCTGAAGAACCAATACGTGTGAATCCACAATAATCTCAACTTTAACATGGACCACCTGGATGACCTTCAACAAATGACAACTACTTTAGATCTGTTTCTTCATCTGGTAAACATGGATAATAAAGTTATCTGTCTCTAAGTGTTATTCTGGTAAATATTTAACAACCAGTTTTCTGGGATGGAAAATGCCCTCACAATGTATTTT
Source organism: Phascolarctos cinereus (assembly GCF_003287225.1). Taxonomy (NCBI): domain Eukaryota; kingdom Metazoa; phylum Chordata; class Mammalia; order Diprotodontia; family Phascolarctidae; genus Phascolarctos; species Phascolarctos cinereus. The sequence continues at coordinate 98,900,596 of NW_027556402.1, read as the reverse complement.
TATGTTTAATCCACATTATTAGCATTTTCTTCATCACTTTCTTAAGTTTAGGCAATCACAAAACAACAAATCAAGCCCTGATATGTAGCTTTGGTGACTTCTGAGGCATAAATCTTCATACTGAAATTTTAATAATCAGTGTAAGCTATTAAGAGTTCCCAGGGCCAGCATAAGGATCAGATAAGATAATGTCCAAAAGTCACTTTGTAAACGTTAAAATGCCACATTTTTTTTCACCTATTATATTTTCATTGCTTTCCTCAATCAACCTTATGGGGCAGTTAGGTATTGAAACAAGTAGACTACCTGGAGTCAGGAAGACCTGAGTTAAATTTGATCTCAGATATTGTGTGGCTCTGGGCAAGTCACTTTAACCTTGCTTACCTCAGTTTCCTCATCTATAAAATGAGGAGAATAGCACCTACCTCTCAAGCACTTAGAGGAAGCTTTATGTAAATATTACTTTATGATTAATGACCAGTGATACCAATAACTACTATAGAAATCAAGAGCTAAAATGGGATTCAGTATTCTATGTTCACTGAAATCACAAGCATCTTAAAGGGAGAGAAGCGTGTTTGGCCAATGTGGGCTATAAGAGGGAAGAGAAAGAAGTGTGACATACTGTGGATTTGCATTCTACAAAGTGTTTTCCTGCCCAAATCTATTTGCCTCTACTCTACTGAATTTTTAAAATTTATTAAAAATTTAACTGAATTCATTTTACATTTCCTTAATCATCAAGGAAGAAGATATGAATATATAGGCATACACACATACAAGTGTATAATTTATGGATAATAGTAAACTACACAAAATAAATCAAACTTCAAAAGTCCACAACACTGTAACATAACTAAAGTTAGCTGTCTGACCGCCGTTTCATATCTACTACATTGCTACTAAAAGAAATGGGCAATGAGAGAAATCCTAAAAACCATGTTCTAACAAGGTCAAGGAAATGAAACAGGCATGCAGCTCCACCAACTCCAAAGTGCTACATGCTTAGCTTTTAGCAATAAAGTAAAAATAGACCAGGCAATGGCATTGGGAAAAGGTTTATGACAGTGGGGGAGAAAAGGTGGGTTTTTTTCAGGATTTTTTGTTTAGGTTTTTTAATCTAGTGATACCTCAACTGCGTGACAACCTCAAATGTCGGCAGAGAGGTTCTTAAGAAGCATCCCATCGGGGCAGCTAGGTGGCGTAGTGGATAGAGCATCGGCCCTGGATTCAGAAGGACCTGAGTTCAAATGCAGCCTCAGAAACATAACACTTACTTGCTGTGTGACCCTGGGCAAGTCACTTAACCCCATTGCCTAACACCCCCCCAAAAAAAGAAGCATCCCATCAAGAAACCACAAAAAGGCTCCTAACAGCCAAAATTAGGTTACAAGTCCATGCCCTTAAAATCCATCCAATTTCCTCAAGTGAGAATACCTTGATTCCATTTAGAATCTATTTACTCTTAATTTAGACATTCCAAAAAACTTAGTTATCTAGTTTCCTAGCCTGACAGTTTGTAAGCAGGAAATTGGGAAGGGAGGGGCAAAGCTAGAAGCAGGCACATTGACAGCAACAGTAAGGACCAATGGTGAAAAAGCAGAAACTAAAGCACAACATTAAAAGACACAGGAATTTGTAAAACCCTTAGGAACCTGGGACCATTTACCATGAGGATAAAAAGTCCTAAGCCCTCAAAGCACCCTGATGCATCACTATAGTCATGCATAGTACAAGTCAGCTATAAATAATGACCTCTAAGTTGATAAGAAAGATTAAAATACCTTCAATAATTTCATTAAGTAGGAAGAATATAGAATATATATTAGAATATAGAATATATTTTAGAAATATATGCGTAAAAATCAGCCAATTTCAAGTTTGCACACTTAAAAAAGTAGATGAGTTATCTGAAAGTTACTTTTCCCATTCAATTCAGTATGTGTGAAGACCTGTGTGAAGACTTGCAAGCACTGGGAGAGAAAGAATATTTAAGAAAGACATAGTCTATGCTTTTAAGGACCTAGTTAGGAGATATGAAATAATACACAAATAATTATATTATGAAATAAAACCACAAATGCATAAGGGAACTGAATTTATTTTTGCAGATAGGTGATAAAGAATCACAAGCCAAAATTGAGCTATAAACCAAAAAGCTAATCATAAATTGCATCTTTCCACAAAAACAAAACAAAACAAAACTTTCAGTATAGACTGGGAAAGAAGGTTGACTGACAGATAGATGGGACTTCAAGAGTTCATCAAGAAACTCAAGAGTTCATCAAAGTCATATAAGGAACTAAATTTAGAAGGACTGGCATTTGAACCCATGTCTTCTAGCTACAAATCCAATGTACCATTACTGCTTCCTGTCAACTGGGGTAGGCCTGGAGCCAGTTTAAGCAGGGACCAGAACCCTTGAGAGTTCTTGGAACCCATCCAAGCTTGTGGGGATCCTTGAAGTTGAGAATGAACAAAGGCCAAAAAAGGATCACCATGGCCACCCTGAATCAATATGGCCCTCTAGGGTCTGGCAGTTTGAAGAACATGCAAGGAATAGTACAATGACTGGGTGAGGCGAGGATAGAGAGCCGGAAGCTGATGTCATTTACAAAGGAACATCTGTAGGGAATTTTGTGGTTATAGAATTGAGCCAGTTTCACAAGAAAGCAATAACTAGGAATAAATCAACAATTCAGTCAGAAACACTGGCACAAGGAAAGGGAACTTACAGTGAGTGGCATTAAAAGGCAGCCTATACAATTTAGGAGTTCTCTTTAGAAGTCTACCTGTTATCCCTTCAAAACTTAAAATTATGAAATAGAAAATCTACCTGAGCATGTGCAGGACAACAGCTCCATACTGCCCCCTAGTGCTCTTAGGTCCTCTTCTCCTTGGCCCATAAAGGCCATTAGGCCAGCTCCACTGTTCCAGCCCCCCTCCTGGCTTCTAGTACCCAGGAGAGCTAAACTTAGCAGAAACACTTGCCACCTGATTAGGATACAAGGGGGCACGAATCTTCAGAAAAGGGTTGGGTCTCTCCTAGAAGGGACAGAATGTGGCTTGACTTAATGAACTCCTCTCTTACCTGAATCTGATAGCCTCATGGGTATGTTAACAACCAGAAAGTAGTAGATGAAGAAAATGGCCAGGCAAGGACAAGCGATCTTCCCCTACCCCCACCCCACAAGTGATGAGTGAATCACAGTGAAAGGGCCACAAAGAAAGAGAAATGATGTCAGGTGACAGGTGGAGGGCAGAGAGTACGGGGTGGGGGGAGGAATACAGCCATAGAATGAAAAGAGGTCAATAGTGTTTTTAATTTGGAGCACTTAAATTGGGGGAAAAGTTATCTGCATGAGATGCAATAGTTTTAAAGTGACAAGTATTTTACTGAACTAAGGACAAAGGTTAGTCTGATATCACTCTCCTCAGGGTATAGTTGGGTCTGTAATTCTTTTGATCACTTTTCCCAGAGCCCTTTGCAATTCCTCAGATTAGAGACTGACCCTGGGTTGCTTTTTGATCAACAGCTCAGGTATGTCTACATGTCATTCCAATATAAAGTAGTAAGAAACAGCAATATTAATCTCTGTGGTGAAATTTGGCCATCTTTTATATCATATATTCTATTAATTCAAACATCTGCAAAAAGGCCCATGAGTTCTCTATTTTTATCCAAATTTGTGAACTGTGTTGAATCAGGCTTCAGTGAAGACAAACACTTCTAATGTCTCAAGTTCAAAGCTGAAGTTGTTACTCACCACAGTACTTAAACTGTCTTTTCAGTTATTGTGGTTTAAAGTTATTACACACTCCATCCCTGATTTTCTAGGTATGCATTTGTGTTGGTTTGGCCTGGACAATGTGAAGTAATGGCATTCCTGCATGCTGAAGAAATGTCATACAAACTAATATGAAACATGAATATTTCTATTTTTTTCTTGCAACATTACCAGTCACCACTTGAAAACAGGGTGCTTAATGGTCTAATTTTAGACAGTCTGCATTAACATTGTGGTTTCATGGGCAGTATAATATTTCTATTTACAGTGTTCTTAAAAATGACTTCATAATGGTAGATCAAGAGAAAAGGTGCTTCGAAATCGGAATAATGTAAATCATATGGGGTTCAGAGGCTAAGCAAATTACACACCCTGAAGCTGTCCTGGCTCTATGAAAGGGGCCTTTCTCCAGCTCTGCTCAGTCCCAGCCCAAGGGAACTTGCCTTTGAGAGTTTTCTAAACATTTCAGGTACACTTGAAAGCTGAAAGTAATTCTCATTTCCTATGCAGGATTAGCTAGTTTCCAGCACACACACAAAATAGTCTTCATTCAACAACACATACAAAAACACAACACTAGAGAGTTAAGGACTTAGGAGTACAAAGGTGCATTTAAAAAAAAAAGCAGTGGGGGAGGCACATTTTCAATTTTCTTAAAATCTTTCCAAGAAGTCTCTGTATTTTTTTTCTCTTATTTTCTAGTTGTTTAATTGGTGCTCTTTTTTTAAACCTATAGTGCATTACTTAATGAGAGTGATAAGTTTCCTAAAGTGACAGTAACACACTTATGCTGTATATGTATATTCTCTCTCTCTCACACACCCATAAAGTCAAACCTGCCAAGTCTCATTCATTGTGGCCTTTCAAAGCAGATTCTCAAACTCTCTCCTCGGCCACTGAAAGGTTTTGCAATAAGCTTAAATGAAAAGTTCACAATCCTGCTAACATTTTTCTCATTTTAGCTAGGCTGCAGTTGCACTCACATCACATTGTCAGAGCTTGGTCAGCTTCTGAAGTTGCAAACTACACGTAACCTCGGACATCCCGTGCCAATGCACCGCGCGCACATTTGCATGGGTAGACTATCACTTATGGGCATGTCTGTATTGCACGTACCCACGCACACCAAAAGGCATAATTTTAATGAGCAGAGACCAAGAAACAAGGAGGGAAAAAAAAGGGGGGAAAAAAGGAAGGAAGGAGGGAAGAAAGAAAGAGGCGGGGGTGGGGGTGGGGGGAAGTCTTACCGTTTTGCTCCTTGTTGGTGGAGAACTGGAATTTACTACTCAGATTGGACTCAGCCTGAGTTCCATATCTCTGGCTGGCCAGGGCAGATGTCAGCAGCAGTACCCCGATGAGGTGCATTTGGCTGATTAAGGGGAGAGATCACACACACCAGGCTCTCTTAGATCGTCAAGTCCCGATTCTCTTTCACCACCACCAGGAGAAGGCTGCCTTGGGGTGAAAGCACTGAGCCTGCTCTGGCGGCAGAGAATCGCAGGGTAGTTTCCACATAATCCCATCCAAAACTTTTTCCTAGAGCCCTCTTCTGTGTCTCCAGTTTTGTGTGTGTGTGTGTGTGTGTGTGTGTGTGTGTGTGTTTTGAAGGATCAAAGCAAAATCTGGACCTGAACCAGTTTCCCAAGGTTTAAACAATTCTGAGCTGTGCCGAACTGGTGGGGGGCGGGAGGGGGGGGGAGCGCTGGTAAACTGCACACGCGACCGGGAGAAAGTAAAGGGGGGGAGGTGGGGGAGCGGAGAGGGAAGAGGAGACAAGTCACTTGCAGCAACTCCCAAGCACCTGTCAGCTTTGGGAACCAGAAAGGGACGAAAATCCAAGAAAAAGGCGAGCTGGGGAGCGAAGTGGAGCTTCAAAGGAGCCGATCCTGATCAATAACAAAGCTGCCAATGGATGCAGCTTTTCTTCCCCTTCCCCCTCCCCCCTTGCCCCTGCCCCACCCCCCACCCACCCCCAAAGGGGGGGAGAGGGAAAAAAAGTGTGTGTGTGTGTGTGTGTGGTGGGGGGGAAAGGCTTGGTAGCAGTGTTTGCCGGAGCTGGACAGCGGGCGGGCGAGACGAGCCGGAGATGGTCCCAGATGGCAGGGTGAGGAGTGGAGCAACAGCTCCCACCCCCCCACCCCCCCGAAGACGACTCCTGTTCTTCTGCTCAGTCGGCGGTGGGGAGGGCCAGGCAGGCGGCTGCTCAGTGAGCAGCAGTCGCTCTCCTCTCACTCCAGCACCTGGTTTGAGTTTTACGCGACGAAAGTTCACCTTGTTTGGGTGATGTGCTTTTTTCCCTCTCCCTCCTAGTCTCTTTACTCAAGTCCAAGGGGGGAAAAAATTTAAAAAAAAATCAGCAGTTCAGGGTCCCCATGGTGCTTCTCTCCCCATCCATCCCCCCTCCCGCCCCCCACCCCTGCTCGCCGATGCACTCGTCTTGCCCCCGGTGCAGAGCTTCGGTACTTCTCCAGTTGTCTTCAGATTGGGGGAGGGAGAGCAGGAAAAGTTTGCATGGAGAAAACTCGCTTTCTCCTCCCCCTTTTTTCTCCCCAGTCCCGTGGCTGTAGCAGCACCGGCCGAGGCTTAGGAGGAGGAGGGGATGATGTGCCTGGCCCAGAGCTGCAGACTGAGGTCAGAAACTGGAGCCCCAGGCGGAGGCGAGCCCGCAGAAAAGAGGCTGGGGTTGAGCTGCTGCAAGGTCCTGTCTAGAGGCGGCTGCTGCTGCTGCTGCGGAGGCAGATGGGAGAGGGAGGCGAGCGGGGGAGAGAGGAAGTAGTGCAGAGGGGGGACGGTGGCGGCAGCAGCTCTCTCTCTCTCTCTCTCTCTCTCTCTCTCTCTCTCTCTCTCTCTCCCTCTCTCTCTCTCCCTCCCTCTCTCTCCCTCCCCCTCCTCCCCCTCCCCCTCCTCCCCCTCTCCCCCTCCTTCTCCTCCTCTTTCTTCTTCTTCTTCTTCTTCTTCTTCTTCTTCTTCTTCTTCTTCTTCTTCTTCTTCTTCTTCTTCTTCTCTTCTTCTTCTTCTTCTTCTTCTTCTTCTTCTTCTTCTCCTTCTTCTCCTCCTCCTTCTTCTTCTCTCTTTCCTCCCCTCCCCCTGCCAACTGGTGTTACAACAGGTGCTGTAACAGAAAGGGGTACTGCTGGGCCAGGAGGCAAAAGAAAAAAATAGCCACTCTTGTCTAGAGCCTCTCCCTCACCCCACCCCGAGTTTATGAAGGGCAAAGGGGATCCTGTTACCAAAAAGAATAAAAACGGGAAATGCTTTTTGCCCAACTTCCCCCCCCCCCCGTGACCACAGCAGTTTATTGACTTCTATGGTTATCTTTTTAGTTTATTGTTTATTTTTCCAGTCTCCTAGTGGTAATGGCTATTGGAATCTGACTTGGCTATTGAAATGGGACAGACATCCCCAAACCTGCCCTCCTAACCTTTGCCTAGAATATTTGAATGAAAGAGTGGTTAAAATTGCTCCCCCACCTTCTAAATATCTGGAAGCACATTGGATTTAAGAGACAAGAGTATATACCTTGGATTTTAATAGCACCCCTCCTAATACATTCCCACCCCAGTGTGTGACCTTGGCCAAGTCACTTTTCTACCTGTGCTTTCACAGTTGGTAAAATGAGAGAAGTGTACTAGATCATTTCTGAAATCTCTTTCAACTTATATGATCTCCCATATTTTTGTAACAGCAAAGAGAAGGGAGAACTGCTGGGAAGGGCTTGGGGAAAGGAGTGGAATAGCCTGCTCAGGCCAATGACCTTGAGTGCAACTCGGAACTGTCTGTCATAATCAGAGTTGTACAGTCCATTATGCACTGGAATGATTCTACCCAGTCTTCTGCTGACGCAGAAATGGTATATAAAGGACTTCTGATGGAAAATGATGATGCTGCCCCATATAGCTCTCCAAGGTGATAACTAATGGTCTGTAAACAATTTGTGGGAGTCCTTTGCCTAATTGCTAGGAGATTCACTCATAGAGATTGGGAGACAAGCAGATATTGAGTACTCAGGATGGCTCCCCAGGATGCTTGTGTCAGGATAAAGGTTGCAAACAAAGCTGCTAAAAGCTAGTAGGGAGGGCATATATAATAGGGAATAGATAAAACATTATGTTGTTTGAAATCTTCAATTTTTCCCCTTTCACTTTTACTCCTCCCCGACTTAACCTACCATTTCTTTTACATTCTACTTCTGAAGTATCTCTCAGATCCATTTGCTTTTCTCTGGTTTCATGGCCACCACCCTAGTTTAGACCCAAATCATCTTTCATCAGAGCTGTATGTAACCTGTCCTCACAACTGCTGTTCCCCTTCTCCAGAAACTCCAGTGGCTTCAGATCAGTCTTCTCCAAGATAAAAACACAAGGTCCTCAGGTTGGCCTTACCTTTCCAAACTTAATGTGTTGGATTCCTTGGCCTCAAGTACTCTCTATTCTAACCTGTCTAGCCTGCATAGAATTTCCTCTTTCTTGTGTCCCATGACTGACATACATACCACACTCAACCCCTGCATCTCAGATTTTCTCAGCACTTCTAGCTTACTCCAAAACAGCTTAGGTACAGTCTTCTTTTTGAAGTCCTGCATGATCCTGTCTCCTTGTTTCAGTTGTTAGTGCTTATTCTGCCCTCAAATCATCCTGTGTGTGCTGATCTGTTTACACATGTTCTCCTCCCTCCCAGCTCTAGAATGTAAGCTACTTGAGGGCAGGACTTTTAAAATTTTGCCTTTGTACCTGCAGCCCCCTATCACGTACCTTGCAAATGCCATAAATTTAATGAATGCCTGTTAGGTTGGATTGGAATGATACTGTAATAAGCACTTAACAGCGAATCTTAGAGTTGGAAAAAAACACTCTTGGAGTCATCCAGTACAAAACTCATTTTACAGGAAAGGTAATTCCATAGAAGTAAGATGACTTGCCCAGGGTCACTCGGTGGTAACTAATGGACTAGCAGCTGGCTCTTCAAACTACACAACAGTACTTTTTCTACCACAATGCCAGCACTCTTTACTTAAATTCTTCAAAATTGTGTTCCCCTATGATGTATACACTTCAAGGTAAGAGAGAACCTCCATGTTTCTTATAATATAAATGGTACCCAGTGCAGTACATGTTATTCCAGATGAAGGTCTTATTTTTGTCCCAGAAAGTGCCATCTTAATTATTAGGTACTTCCTGAGAGAGAAAGCAGTGCTAGTACTAAGAGCACAGGGCTTGAGGTCAGAAAAAAAGGGTTTATTCTTTTGAATCTGTCACTTAGAAATTCATATAACATAGATAGTAATGAAAAGAGCTTAAGTCAATCTATCAAACATCTAACATTTATCGAAGACCTATCATACACCAGGTATTGTGCTCAACTATTCCTGATGTCACAGTAGTTAGAGGGCCAGGCCTGGAGTTAGGAAGACCTGAGTTCAAATGTGACCTCAGACACTTACTAGCTGTGTGACCCTGAACAAGTCACTTAACCATGTTCCCTCACTTCCTCATCTGAAAAATGAGCTGGAGAAGGAAATGGCAAACCACTCCAAGTGTCTTTGCGAAGAAAACCCCAAATGGAGTCAAAGAGTCAAACACGACTGAAATAACTGAACAACAACATTTTCAATTGAAGAAACTAAAACCTAGAATGAAGTGATTTGTCTGAGGTCATGTAGCATGCTAGTAGCTTAGCTGGAATTTGAACCCAGGTTTCCTGACTCATAGTTCAATGTCCGTTTCATTTGGCTGGGAAGCTGTGTCACAATAAGCAAGTCCCTTAACTTTTCTATATCTCACTTCCTGTATCTATAAAATGGGAATTCAAGCTAACTAGACTTTATTTTAGAATTTTAGAATATCATTTATTTAGAATTATCATTTATTAAAACACCTACTATCAGCAGGACAGTAGGCATGGTCAATATACAGGCAAAACAGCACAAACCAGTCTCCTGTCCAGGATATTCCTTTTTAACTAGGTTGATACCACCTAATTTATTTATCAGATTGAAGAAAGCAATTTGTAAGCCTTAAAATTCTAGAATATGAACGTGTGTTATTTGCTGCAGTAATCCTTCAGCACATATAAATTCAAGAATTCCTTCCTTTTATCACATATCTATGTGTCTATGTATATATATATATATATATATATATATATATATGTATATATACATATGTATATGTGTATATGTGTACACACACACACACACACACACACATATATATATATATATATATATATATATATATATATATATATACACATATGTATGTCCTTGCAAATAAAATTCTTATGTTTTGTTAAAACAAGTCATATTTTATAGGCACAAAGGAAATTTCTATTTAAAGGACACTGTGTTGAATTCATTTTTGAAATCAGAGTCCCTTTGTTAATATAAATAGTAATTTCCTAATTTTCCAGTATTGTCCGTCAAAAGCATTTGTTAAGCATTTTCTTTGTAACAGTTATTGTGATAAGTGATGGAGGTACACTGAAAGCCAAAAAAAGGCAGTCCCTCCCTGCTTTCAAGGTTTAGTTTAATGGATAAGACAACATGTAAATAATTAGATGCCTATATGATTTATACATATCAGATGAAAGTAATCTGGAAGAGGAAGGTATTTGCTGCTGGGAGGGAGGAGGGGGAAGGGGGCTGAAAAGTCCTCTTTATGAGAGAGGACTTTCATCTGAGTTTCAAAGGAAGCCAGGGAAACTTGAAGGAGGAGGACGGAGTCAGGGACTATTCAGGACATGGAAGACAGCCGTTGCAAAGGCAAGGAAATGGAAGATGAGTGTTTCGTTTGAGGAACATTAAGTAGGCCGATATAGTTGGATTGTGGAATTAATGAAGGGGAGCAAAGTATAAGTAAAGTGAAAAGGTAGGAAGGGCTCAGGTTATGAAGAGCTTTAAATGAAAAACACATAACTTTATGTTTGGTCTTGCTAGTAATAAAGAGCCATTGAAAGTCATTGAGCAAGAGGGTGACATGATGATACCTATGATTTAGAAAAATCACCTTGACAGCCCAAGGGAGGATAGATTAGAGTTGAGACAGATGACAAAGGGAAATTGGTTTGAAGATTGTTGCAAGACTCTAGGCAAGAGATGATAAGGACTTGAACTAGGGTTATAGCTGTATGAGTAGAGAGAAAGGGGCATACATATAGGAAGGGTGCTGTAAAGGTAGCAATGACAAGGTTTGGTAATGGATTGGATTGTGGCATAAATAAGATTTAAAAATATATGAATTTTGTATATTTCATTAAACATTTCCAAATTACATGTGAAAAAACCCACTTTATTCTTTTTTTTAAATTTTGAGTTCCAAATTCTCTCCCTCCTGCCTCTCCCCCTCCCCTTGAGAAGATATTATATTATGTAGGTGAAACACATGTAATACATATGCATATATGTAATATATCTATATATAATTTAATATATAATAAACAAACATTATGATATCAATTACCTATGTGAAGTCATGGCATGAATAAGATTGAGGAGTTGAAGATGACGCTGATATTGAGGGCCTAGGTCATTGGGAAGAAGGTGGTGCTCTATATCAGGGTCAGCAAACTAAGCTTGTATGGCCTGCAGCCCACAAAGTAAGAATGGTTTTAACATTAAAAATGTAAAATCTGTTCTTCACTCACTAGCTATTCGAAAACAGGTGGTGGACCAGATTTGGCTGGTAGGCCTTAGTTTGCTGACCTCTGCCCTAGACAGTAACAGGGAAGTTCAGAAAAGGGAAATATTTCAAAAGAAAGATGATGAGTTCTCTCTGGGGCATGCTGAATTTGAGATGCCTAAAAAGTATACGTCTATCTGTACTTCTTTCTGGCCTTCCTTCTCTTCTCTGCATTTTGTACAGATTTTTTCCATTTTTCATCTGTTTGTTGTCCTTGCATTTCTATCCTTAAATGTCACTAAGATGACTTAGTTGGAACTTCCCTGCCAAATGTTTTTGCTGTAGACTTGTTCTCCGTTTCTCTGCTTCTTAATATTTTGTGAACCAATACTGCTCTCACTCCCAGAGTATCTTCTTGGCACGCCATCTGATCTTTAGCCTTTGCCTCTGTCTGGAATTGAAGGCGGCACCCTTGTGAATCTAAGCTCTTGATGGTTGATTATTTCACTTTTTCTTGACCAGTCTCAGTTATAGCACTGCATTTTTTAGTTATCTCCTTGCTGTGCATATTCCATCTCCTTCCAATTCTGGCTATGTACTTGTTGTCTTCCCTTGTGACAGGGGTTCTTAACTCTTTTTTGTGTCCAGTGATTCTATGGACCCCTTCTCGGAATAGTATTTTAAATGCATAAAATTAGATACCTAGGATTTTTAAAGGAAACAAATTACTTTGAAATACAGTTATCAAAGTATCATTTTAGATGTCAGTAGACCCCATGTTAAGAACCTCTGTCCTATTAAAATGTGAATTCCTTGAAGGTAGGGACTGTCCTATTATTTGTGTCTCCAGTGTTAAGCACATTATCTGACACATAGTAAAGACTTTATAAATGCTTATTTATTAATTTATAATCTATCTTTTTTCTTTCCTTTGCAAACAAGTTTATATGCTAAACTAGTATTGTACTTGCCTCCTTTATCTCAGTGTTTGAGGAGATCAAATGTTTTTGCTAATTTAGACATTTTTATACTCTTTTGGACTTCTCATTATGGCAATTAATTTCAGTAACCAAATTTTCATTAAATCATTTTAATTGATATTAATTTATCCATTCTCATTTTTTTTTAGCATACATAGCTTGTTTGAATAGTTCAGGTTAGAGTTGTTTAAATTATATGTCATATTTTTTCTCATTTTATTTTCTGATTTTATATTAATTTTCCCCCATTTTTCCTCAATGAACACCAAATAAAATGAGCATTGCCACTTATATTGTAGAACATAAAAGGTTTGTACATGAAATTGTGAATCTTTATTATGTAGGGCTTGCTTTATTTTTCAAGTAACTTTCTACTTCTCTGTGATTTCCTCCAGCCTTCCCACATCCTTCTCTTCACTCTACTTCCTATCTCCCTCTCCAAATTAAAAATGAAAGAAAAACAAAACCCTTGAAATAAGCATCAGAAATATATGTCTCATTTTGCATCTTGAGCATATCATCACTGTCAGGAGGTAGATAGCCTGCTTCATCATTGGTACTCTGGAATCATGATCATTCATTTCATTGATCAGCATTCTTATTCTTTCAAAGTTGTTTTATTTTATATTGTTGTTAGTTTATGAACTGTTCTCTTGGTTTCACCTTGCTTCATTCTGCATCAGGTCGTACAGGTTTTCTGGAAACTTTCCCTTTCGTTATTTCTTATGGCAAATAATATTCTGTTGCATTTATATACTAAAATTTATTTAACCATTCCTCAATTGAGGGGTAACCCCTTTGTTTCCAGTTTATGATAGTAGGAAAAGAGCTGCTAGAAATATTTTTGCACATATGAGTTATTTTCTTCTTCTTTTGATCTTTTGTTGGGGTATATGCCTACTAATGATATATCACTGGGCCAAAGAGTATACACAGATTAGTGACTGTTGGGACATCATTCCAAATTGCTTTCTAAAATGGATAGATCAATTCACAGCTTTATGAAAAATGCCTAATATGCCTGTTTTCCCACAGCCCTTCCAACATTTGTCATTATTCTTTTTTCCCCCTTATCTTGGCCAATTTGAAGGGTTTGTTTACATGAATTTCTATCCATGCTCAAGTTAGTATCTTACCATACGCAGATAGATGATTCAGGAACGATTCCCAGATCTGTAATGAATTACTTCCAGTCTGTTAAAATATAATCAGTTTCAGTTTTTGTTTTGACATCTGGTACTTACCATGTATAATACTTCTCAGTTCTTTATCTGAAGAAAGTATTTATGATGCATATGTGTTGGGCTTCTGTGCGTTCTGTAAGTTTATGGTGTCTCTCCTTTCTAACTCCGGAACTAATTTTCCACCATTTATTTATTTATTCATTTAAATTGTTTTTATTTGTCACCTGTGCCCACTTTTGCTTTATTTATCTGTTTATTTATTTTATTTCATTTTTTTTAGGCAATTGAGGTTAAGTGACTTTCCCAGGGTCACACAGCTAGTAAGTGTCAAGTGTTTGGTCTGAGGTCAGATTTGAACTCAGGTCCTCCTGACTTCAGGGCTGGTTCTCTATCCACTGCACCACCTAGCTGCCCCTCTATGCCCACTTTTGAATTGAAGTCACCTAATATCAAAAATACGTTTTGATTTAATTTGGAGGGTCTCACTGCATTATTTGTAGAATTTATCTAACTCTTCTACTATAGCAGATATTTGAACAGAAATTACAATGGTATTTTTTTTGTAAACATTTGACATGAAGACTAAAATATGAAGTGCCTAAATATCCCATAAAAGAATGTTTCTTGTTGCTTTGTATGGACAATAAAACCAACTCCTTTATTTGTCTTTCTGAGGAAAATAAGTGTGTCATCATTTCATTTCGATGCAACTTTATTGTTTTCTTCTGGTTTCATTTATATTAATATTATATGGATTGATATGATCCAGTTCCTCTAGTTGAATGTCACTTCATTGATCATTGGACATGCATCTGATATTTATAATACACAGCTCATTTAATGTTTATAGCTGCTCTAAAAACTGTGTGATCCTAAGTACCCTGCCATCAATTTTTCTGCCATTCTGTAATCATGCCTATAAAAGCAGATAGGGCCCAGGAGGACTAAAAACCATTTGAAAAATTGTTTGTTTTGGGTTGCTATAAAAGGTAGATTATATCATTATGCAAAGTTATAATTATCTTTGGCAGCATAGTATACTGGACAGAAAGCTAGTGTCGAAGCCGGAAAGACGAGTTCAAATTCTGCCTCTAGGCCATAGCTGTGTGACCCTCGACAAGTGGCTTAACTTGTGTCCCAGGCAGTTCTCTAGATTATGAATCTCCAAGAAGGTATTGCCCTTCATTGAGAGAGGAAGTTTCTTCATCAGAGTTCCCTGAAGCAATGACATTACAGGTCCAGTACTTATCCTATTGTCATCATTATTATCTCTTTAAATGATGCTCCCTCTGTTGATTATCTCAAATTCATCCTGTTTATTTCTTGCTTGTACAGAGTTGTATGCAAGTTGTCTCCACCACTAGACTGCATGCTCCTTGAGAATAAGTGCTGTCTTTTACCTGTTTTTGTATCCGTAACACATAGGACAGTACCTGGCACATGGTCGCTCCTTAATAAATGTTGTTGACAGACTAGTATGACAGAATTTATGAAGCACATAGGCACCAGACACCTATATGACTTTGCACAAATTACCTCCCATAATGGGGCCTCAGTTTCATCATCTTCTAAGTGATGGAAGTAGATTGGTTGACTATTAAGATGCTTTAGATCTCTAAATCCTTTGATCAGATGGTCCTAATGCATGTTCTTGAGTGACAGGTATCAGCATCAAGTATAATTTACAGAAGGACAAATGAGCTAGAAATATTCTCTTTTTGTTCTTTACTACTTCCTTGTCTCTATCTTGTTTTGGCAATGAAGAGCATTCTGAATGACTCCATAGGGGAAATCTACCCTCAGACAAAATCGGATTCAGATTGGATATACTCTTTTCTTTTCATATAATTCCATTTTCACAATTGATTGTTCTGACTTTCTCCATTTTAGCGAGCACTTTAACTCTCTCACCTCCATCTCTGAGTTTTCTTGGCTTCCTACAAGACTCAGTTCAAATTCTGCATTCTAAAAGAGGTCTTTCCCATTCCTCATAGCTACTAGTGCCTTCTCTTCTCAGATTACTTTCCATCTATTCTTTATATATCTTGATTTACCTAGTTTTTCACATGTAGTTTCCCCCATTAGAATATGAGAGCAAGGACTGATTTTTTGTCTTTTTTTTTTTTTGCTTTCTCAGGACTTAGCTTAATACTTGGCACAAAAAAAAAGCTTAATACATGTGTGTTGGCTCATTGGTTCTTATTTTATCTTCATCCTATTTGTAGCATTAATTTTTTGCTGGGGGCGCCTGCGTCCCCAGCTGTGGTCTGATGCCAGCAGAGTGTGAAGAGAGAAAGAATCACGGGCCAGGTGAGAGCAGTGAAGAACAAACTCTGTTTATTGATCTGGGGGCTCAGGCTTATACAGTACTGGATCAAGCAATAGTAACATTGTTATTCATGAAAAGTACAAATCTAATTAGGTGATTTCCTTACTTCCTTGTACCTTGTCTGTTACATTCTTTCCTGCTTCCTGTCCTGTACCCCATCCATTTCCTCCCTTCCTGCATTCTGTTCTCAAGAGAGGGAACAGGGGGGTGGTGAGCCGACATCCTGAGTTTCACAGCTGTCAGGCTTAGTACAAGCTGCAGGTAAGACCTGAGCTGGCCTAAGCCCTCCAACTCCCCAAAGCCAGCCCTCTACAATTTTTCTTAATGAGTTTCCTAAAGGAGTGTGATGTAGGCATTGAAAATGCTTTTGTTTCCCCTCCCTTTATTTTGTCCCATCTGGAAGCCCACAGAGTTCCTCCATCTCCTCACTTGAAAGATTTATGGAAAAAAAGAGTGAGATGTGGCTTCAATGACTAAACCTTTTGTATGTACCCTCAACTCTGGCTTTGTAGCTAATTAAAACTTTTTTGTTTGTTTGTTTGTTTTATGATACAGTAAGTGTCCAGGAAACAGTTGAATACTTGTGCATGCTCTGAAATGTAATAGGGTATTTGTCTATCATCAGACATACCCAGAAGCAGGCTTACCAGCTCCTCACATGGATTGTGAAAGATCAGAGAATACTGTACATTCTTGAAGAACTGGAATCCTATTGGCCAGTCTCCTTACCCCTTACATATGTTTATTATTTGCAGATAATCTTTCAAAGCAATTTTTTTTAATACAGAAAGATAAGCTTCAAATAGTCCTCCAATAAGGCATCTGCCATGATCATAAGATCATACAATTTTTTTAGGATACACAGGTAAAGATTATCCATTGATTATCAATATTGTGCAAAGAATATAACAAGGAGACTTGTACTCACTAAAGAGGCTCAATACTGTCATTCAGAATGCAGAGTATCTAAAAGAAAGAGAGATTGACTGAAGATGGTTAAGTCTTTCAGATGTTCTCATCTGGGAATTCATCTGTGCTGATAACTTCTAGTGCTACAATATTTCTGACCTTCAACAGCCATTCAAATAAAGTCAGTTCAAAGATCCATAGAGGAAAAAAAACAGATGGGTGAAAAATTCCTGTTTTCCATAGTGATGCACACAGGGTGAATAGGCAGCCCTTTGAGTTAATCCATAATTATATCTAGAACAGGAAGTACGGAGAGGCAATTAGCTGGGCATAGGATACAACAGAAGGATAAATCACTGAGTAACTGAACTTCAAAGTTGGGAGCAATCATACCCAACCCATTCCCAAAAAGGAATCCTCACTAAAAGACATCTAACAAGTGGTCATACGGCTCCTGCTTGAAGACCTCTAAGGAGGAGAAAACTCAGTACTTAAATGGAGGTTGTCTATTCCATTATTGGACAGCTGTAATGGTGATGGTGATGATGATGTGATACCTTCTGTGAACCCTAAATTTGCCTTTTGTGCAGCTTTGGCTATTTCTGGGTCTGCCCTCAGCCAAAATGAACAAATCTCATCTTTTTTTTCCTCATGACAACCATTTAAATATTTGAAGGTAGCTATCCTGCCCTACCCTGCTTGAGATCTCCCTCTCCAAGCTATACATTTCAAGTTCCAGCAACTGATCCCCATGCAATGTGAACTCAGCATCCTTCACCATTCCTGCTGCCCTCCTCTGGATATTCACCAGCTTGTGAATGTCTTTCTCAAAATGTATGAATTGAATACAATATTACCAGAAAGAAAACATAATATAGAATTGAACATAGTACTAGAGATGGTCTGACCATGGCAGGGTACAGAGGGAATATTTCCTCCTTATTCATGGAAGCTGTGCCTCTTGTAAGATTGTATTTGTTTGGGGGGCTTCCATATCACATTGATGACTCATATTGAGTTTTGCATTCCACTTAAGCCCCTGTTTCTTTATCTATAGACAAATTACTGTTAACTACATGTGATAGGAACAGTATTTCCCAGAACCTTACTGTGTAGGCTGGGCTTGCTTTTTCTAAGGCCTTCCCCCTATGAATATAAGACTAGTTTTTTCCTTTGAAAATTATTTATTATTTTTTTAATTCTAGAAAATGCCGATTAAAATAAGTATTTCCATGCATAAAACAGAACAGAAAAAGAATGTTTATTATGTACATAATAATCTTTATATATTATGTACATATAATTATATATATAATAAACTTACTTTTTCCTTTCAATTACAATATATAACAAATGCAATTTGAAACTTTTAAAATCGTTTTGCTTTTCTGTGTTTCTTTCTGGCTTTCATTCTGTTCTTATTTGTATATTTTAAAATGCTTCAATAACAGGGTTTTTTCTTTCTTTTTTTTTTTGGCAGCCTAATTGGGACTAATTTTATCTTGCTTTGTTTTTCCCTTAGAAGGCATTAAAACTGTCCTTGAAATTTTGGTGGCTCGGGGGACTAAGGCCCATACAAGTAATGTAGTTTCCAGGTCTCACAAAGAGAAATCAGGGTAGGAAAAGTCAGGGTCTCCTCTCTGAGGCTTCTGACTGCCAAGCCAGTAGCATGACCAACAGTGAGAAGCTAAGCTCAACTGAATTAAAGCGGAAGTGTCAGTGAATTTCTTTCCCCTGCTATGGCTAATAAACTTCCTTTCATTAACTGCTAATAGTTCTCTAAGTGTTTCATTCCACTCTAGGATCAAACTTGAGATATCAGACCAACCTGGGTAGGTGTGGCTTATTGCATCATGATTCCACCATTGGGTATTTGTGAGGTCTTCCATTCCTACTACATCATGCCTCAGTGCCATATTCTCAAATACTTAGACTCTCTTCCATCTGTCCAAATTGACTATCCTATACTCTGTTGACTTAATTGCTTCTGTTTCTACTTCCAGTGGTCTTCTCCCAAATGCTTTCTGACATGCTTCCCCCTCTGATTCCTATATTCCTTCATATGAGTATTTTTTTTAATGCAATGCTACCCCAGCTCCCTTTTTATATATCTGATTTCTTTGGAATTTGAATTGAATTTGAATGTTGAATTGAACTGAATTGAAAGTTTCATTTGAAAATCTGAACCTGAATTTTAAATCCAGAGTCATATTCCATTCATTTCCTCTATTCCACTAAATTTCAGTGATATCTATGAAGTCATATTGGATTTGGTTCATCAGTTCTCTAGTGCTTCATGTTTGTCTCTAGAACTTATGGTATTTATGTATTGATATTAGGATTCATTTTTTTTTTACTATTGGCTCCTTTTGGCTCTTGTAAATTCACATATTGTTAGAATATGAGCTTCTTCAGGATGAGACCTGCTTTTCTCTTTCTTTGTGTCCCTTGTGCTTAGCACGGTACCCAGCAGATAGTAAGTATTTAGCAAATGCTTATTCACTGACTGATTCACTTATCCTAGTTGTATTAATTTTGTTCACATGAAATCTTTTTTTATTCAAATTCATGTAATCAAAATTATTTCTTTCATATTTTATGATCATTTATGTTTAAACTCCCCACTAGCCACAGCAATGAAAGGTATCTGAACTGGTTCTTTTTCATTTTTAATAATATTCAGGTTTGTGAAGAGCTTTCAGTGTCCTAAAGCTGCTGCTCACATAAATGTCTGTAATTTTAAAAACAATATTCTTCTGGTTATATTATATATTTTTGGTAAATGGAACCCACAATATCTGAGAAATCTAAGTTGTCCCTGACATAAAGATGATGATGAAAGGATGGGCATAATTATACTCTAGAATACCAGTAATGGCATCATTGCTAAAGCCACTTAGCACAATGCCTGGCACATAGTAAATGATTAATAATGCTAGTTATCTGATGACTTGTTTACAAAAAAATGACACAAATGACATCATGCTGGATTCTAGTACCAACTATGCCACTGTGGAATTAGATAAGTCACTTTGTTTTCTTTATGCTTCCTCATCTAAAAAGTGAGAGGATTAGATTAGGTCATATCTAGGGCCTTTTCCAACTCTCATGTTCTGTTTTTCTTTGATTCTAAGAAAAGTGAAATCATAATACTGGTAGTAATTATACAAATCAATTTTGTTACAAAGGTTGTGCAAATCTGAATGATATCAAGTACAGCTATATTAAAGAAAATAAATAAACTATGACTGCGTGAAAGCTCAATTAGAAACAACATAATGTCTCTCAGAAGAAGCAAGCTAAAATCATTGCTGTGGTTGAGATACTATGGGAGGAAGCTTTGACCAAATCATAGCAATATTAGGAAAGGAAACAAAAACCAAATATAGTCCAGAGACTGTAAAAAATAACAAGTTTTGAAAGAAAATGCTACTTTAACTAGCCAAGGACAAATAATGTTTATGTAGAGCCAATGTAATCTTGGCCTGGAGAAATGTATAACAGTACCTCGCCATTATTGAAAGTAATACACCATCCCTAAGATACATAACAGCTACAACTGACAGACTACTGAGAGCCATGCTCAATCCACCCTCAAGTCACTAAAACATCATTTTTCTCTGGACCAGTCTTCATTGAATAAACTTATAGGATATGAGGATTGTTGTCCCCATCATGACAAATCACGGTAAAAGGGTCAAGGCACAGCTATAGCTTCTTCTTTCTTGAATGGTGACCCTCTTCTTTCAGAGGTCATGGGAGAAAAACCCTTTCACTTTGTGATCATTGTTTCATATCCAGACTCTTTCTTGACTGCTGGCCTTTGTAAAAATACTAAGTGGTCTCAGTCCACTGCTTAGAAGTCAACATTGAGTGTTGGTCATGCATTTATTTCATTTTATTTTTTCAAGAAAAGAAAGAACCAAGAAGGAACCAGTGGTATGTAAAATTATTTGTCCTACTCTGTTTTGAATGTTTAAATTAGTAATGCAATTCATATATTTTTCTCCCCTTTTTTACAGTTTCCATCTTATTTGCGAGACTAAAAGAATCAATACTACCCTATCCAAAATACCTCTAAAAGTTTCATTAAGAAATAATCTGGGCTTCCCAAATTCCATTAGGTATAAAATTTGCATTGGAACCCTGCTTTTGCCAATGCTTCCCTTTTCCCCTCTTCTTTCACCTATTCTATTACTAAAAGTAGGACTTGGGTTCAAATAATGGCTTTGCTACTCACTTATCTATGTGATCTTAGACAAATTATTTCCCATTGCTGGGAGTCTATTTCTCATTTCTAAGATGAGGCTGTTGGATTAGACAATTTCTAAGATTAATTCTAGTTCTAAATCTTTGTTGTTCCTCTAACAAAAATTCCCAAGAAAGTTAAACCAACCCAAATCAAGAGAAACAGCAGGGACAATGAAAGGCCAATTTATTTTAGATATATCTTGATGGCTGTTAGGCCTTGTAGGCAGTGTGGTATTGTGGGAAGGGTGCTAGATTCAGAATCAGAGGGCCTGAGTTGCTTTCTGGACACTGTCATTTGTTACCTTGTGATCAAAGGCAAATCACTTTACTTCTCTGAAACTCAGTTTCCTCAGCTATAAAAAGAGTGGATTGGTACTTCTAATGAAGATGACAGTGATAAAGGTTATAGAGAAGCCCAGCTCTCCCACATAAACCAGTGATGTCTGGAAAGGGCCCCCAGAAAGACTAATAATAGAGAAAATAGAAAAGATGTAGAAGTAAATTCCGCCATCTGGTTCAGAATAAAACAAAAAGATAGCCAGAAACTAGCAGACCTGGGTAGAGGGGTCCTAAAAGGAATGTCAGTACAAGCTCACAAATGTGAAATTAAGCAGAGGCAGGTTTAGGAACCATCCTAGGAAAACCAGAGAGAGCTCTTGCAAATGGCCCTAAAACTAGTCAACACTCCAAATGGGGTTTTTTGCAAGCCAAGTCAAACTCTAATACTTATTGTGACTCTGGTCTGATAGAATTGCAGCAAGGACTGAACTAGCTCTCATAGTAAATTTTCAAGGACAGAAAACCGGACCAGGAATTCTTTTTGGGATCTAAAAGACACAGGGCACAGGCAGGTCCTATTAAGTACTTGGGTGCCAAGGCCAGAGGAAGGCTGAGGAGAACACGTTCTCTAAAAGTCCACTGATAGCTTTCAGGACCACAGCACAGAACTCCTGAATGAAGATCATGCAAGAAGAAAAAGAAAAAGTCTGATTAGAATACAGAATCTGCAACAGATCACCAGAAGGCTGAGGTAAAAATCCTTTCCCCCTCCATTTCTATTTGAGTTTGTTTCCATCATAATAGGAGAAGAAACAAAAGTCTCTTCAGAATCTGTTTTACTCTATTACTGATTTCAAGGATCACAGAGAAACTGAAATAAGACAAATACATCATGTGTTTGTGAGATTGTGTGTGTGTGTGTGTGTGTGTGTATGTTTCTATTTTGTTGATTTTAAGATAAGAAATAAAGGGAGGGGAAATGAATGCATTATGGCAGAAATGAAGAAGGGGAAAGAACTTGATATTTCATATAAGTGGAATTTACAGGAAAAGTATACAAACATGGATGAAGTGGTGGAGTGAAAACTTCATGAACTCATTCATCTGAACTGGATACTTTGCATCCACTTAGGAGGGATGCAAGGTGCCCCTCTCAGGATAAACTCATCTCTGCTAAACTTACTAACATGCTGCTAACTGAAAACTTGATTGACCACCTCCCTCAGCCTCTTCTGGAGGAGAGAGTAACAAACTCCTTCCAATGCTTTCCTGTATAGAGAGCAGGAATTGGACTCTCAGCTTCTTCTACTTTGCATTTGCTGCAAACAAAATACCCCCTTGTGTACTACCCTCCCACCTGCTCATTTTTCCACCTCCTTTTGTGTGTTGTCTTCCCCTTTAGACTGCAAGCTTCTGTAGAGCAGGTTCTGTTTTTATTTACAGTAATTGAATCCTCAGCATGAGCACAGTGCCCGACACATTGTAGGCATCTAATAAATGTTTGTTGGATTGGATTGGATTGGGTTAACATGCTCATATACCTGGAGTTTGGTGCAGAAACATGTTAAATTGAAGAGGCATTCAGACTAGGTCGAGGAAAGAGATAAACATAAGGAAAACGCATTTTGTATTGAATAGTTGATCCAAAGAGAAGATTAAAAAGGGGGAAAGAAAATATAACAAACAGATTAAGATCTGAGCTTGGTGAAGAGAGGAGGAGCAGACCCCTTCAGTTATACATTATTCATGTTGTTTGAATTGCTTCTCTTTTTCTACCCCTTTCTTCTTTGGAAAGAAGGGGATAGAAGTAAAAAGGGGAAAAAGTATAAGAAGTTATTATGGAGAAAAATACTTAACTAGAAATCATAACAATGAACATGAATGGGAAGAACTGACCCATAAAATGGAGAAGGGTATCAAATGGATTACAAAACAGAATCCAATAATATGACGTTTAAAAGAAAGACATGTGAAATATAAAGTTTTACACAGAATTAAAGTCTAGGGCTGGAGTGGAATTTATTTTGCTTTAGACAATTTTTTTAAAAGCAGCAACAATGATTTCAGTCAAAGCATCAGTAAAAATTTACTTCTTTAAAAAAATAAGCAGAGAAACTCTATTATATTTAAAGGTACCATATTACAATGAAAAAATGCCAATAGTTAAATATATATGCACCGAATACCATATCATCTAAACACTTAAGCAAAGGTCCTTAAACATTTTTTATCATGTATATCTCTGGTAGTCTGGTCAAAACTTTGAACTCCTCAGAATAATAACTCTAAATATATAAAATTTTTTTAAAAAATAGTTAAAAGGAAGCCAATTATATGGAAATAAAGATGTAACTTTTTTCCTCTACAAATTTTACAGACCCCCTAAAATTCATCTGTTGACCTCCAGGTTAAGAAACACTGACTTATGGAAAAAGTTAATCAAATTACTGAGGGAAATAGTAAAATTATACTTGCTGGGGACTTTAATGTGTCCCTTTTGGTAAAGAGATTAATCAAACAAAAAAGATGAATTAGAAGAGTTATATATAAGATCTCTGATAATTTCCAAATGAATGATACTAAGAAGGATGCACACACATACACATGTATACGCCAGTTGTACAAGGTAGTATTAGAGAAAAACTAACCATATGCTAGAGCATTAAAAACCTTATAAATAAATAGAGAAAAATAGAAGCACTAGACATAAGTTACTGACTATAACATAATAAAAAATTATAATCAGCCTTTGAAGGATTCGAACTTAAATGGAGAATAAATAATTTAATATTAATTACTTGTGAATTAAAGGACAAAACACATAATCATTAGATTATTTCTAAATAAAATGAAAACAATTAGAAAATACAACAACACATTTGTGATAGTAAAATCAGTTTTTGGGGAGAAACATATCTGTAAACACTTCCATCAACATAAGAGAGAGAACAAATCAATTAACTGGTCATGCAACCTGAAGAACTAGAAAAGTAATTAATTTAAAAGAAAGAAAAAACAAACAAAAACAATTTTCAGAAATACAAGAAGAAATGGACAAAAGGCCATTGAGTTGATAAATAAAACATTAAATACTCTGATAAAAAAGATAGAAAATATGTTTAACATGATTGTACATGTATAACCTATATTAGATTTCTTGCTGTCTTGATGAGGCGTGAGGGAAGGGATGGAGGGAAAAAATTTGGAACTCAAAATCTTACAAAAATGAATGTTGAAGTGGAATGTTGAAGTGGAAAAAACATACTATCAAGTGGGAAAAAAGAAAGGAAAACTAAATTGCCAATATCAAAAATGAAAAGGAGAATTCACAGTGAATGAAGAAAAAAATGATTGCTAGTGCTACTGCATGTCAATAAAATTATTGTTTAAATGAGGCAGAATGGATATTTATATATAAAACATATATATTAACAGGAAAAGAAATGGAAATTTGCATAATCCAATGTGTATATTTTTGTCGTATGACTGTAGGCATTTGTTAAAAGGGAGAGTTTTCCTTTTCTCTTCTTTGGATGCGGGTGCTAGTGATACTAAAAAGTGAAAGAAAAGTTTTTCAATGAATCATTTAACAATAAACAGACAAAAGCAGAAGGGTGTTCAGAAAGCAACATAGACAAGCAGGGCAGTATTATTTTGTAACCACCATATTAAATCTTAATTATATTTAAAGAATCAAATCATATATCACAAGGGAAAAAAATATACCTAACAGTTTCGCAGTTTTGTAAGCAATTCTTTTTTTTTGGTTTGTTTTTCTTTGTATTTTGAAATGTTTTATATCTACTGATATCATATAGACTATTAATTTCATAATTTAAAAAATTAAAAAGCAGCCAGATACAGTTATGAATGATTAGGAAATATGTGGTCTGTAAGGACCTTCAGGCTCTAAATGATTTGATCTTCTTTTTATTGTTTATCTGTTGTCTCTCATTTCTGCTCAGCATGGCATGACCATATCAGAGAAGATGCTGTCCTCTCTGAGCAAAGCAGAATTTAAACAGCTCAAAGGAAATGCAGGATGTGCACTTTTAGAGAAACCACCCCAAGTGTTCACATGGACTGTTTGTGCCCAACCTGTGCTAGAGCATTCCGAGCTCATATTGGTCTGATCAGCCACAGTCGGACACGCTGAAACTTGACTCTGTCATAGTGATGCCATTTTGGTCCTCTTAAGAATGAAGGACAAAAGCCAACCAACCAACCAACACAAGTCATTTTACATGCTTTTCTAGTAATTTGTAGACTTCACATAGCATAGCAAAGCACAATATAATATAACATTGAAAAAAAAATTGAGGCTGTCTATGGGGAGCTCCCACTTAAATTCCACACTTCAGTTCTCCTCAGCATAATCTCCCATCATCTTTGCTTTAATCTTAGAGGGTGAGATGGCCTTTATCCTTGCTGATGCAAATCTCTCTATGCCACTATCCTCTCTTGGAAGGGTGCCCCTTCAACTGTCCTTTTTCAAAAATAATTTTCAACTCCTCTTGATCCACTGGCTTCTTTCTAGCTGCCTTCAAACATGGACAAGTTTCTCTTTCTCCTTATTTTTTATTTGACCCTAATATCCTGTTGAGTTAGCCTATGACTCTCTTCCTCTTCACAACCAAACTCCTCGAAAAAGCTATCTTTCCTCATTGCCTCCACTGTCTCACTTCCCAGTCTCTTCTCAAACTTTGTATTCTGACTTCTAACCTGACTACTTAACTGAAGACGCTTTCTCCAAGGTGACCAATGATGCCTTTGTAGTACTCTTTCCATGGATTATCACCCCAACTCATACTCACATTCAGGGAATGGGTCCCCAGAGGGCCTGTGGTACAAGGTACCCAGTAGGGCTGTGGTCCTAAAATTATAGTTTATAAGCCCCTAGCAATGAGTTAGTTAGCTGGTAGAAATAATCAGAGCAAAGGCATTTACTAAGATGGTATATAAGGTAAGTATAAATTGTGTGGTGTAGAGAAAGACAGGTAAGGAGAACAGAGATGGGATGCCATGGTAAGAGCTACCTAGCTCTATGTAGCAAGGCTATTTTCATGTCCTGGCAGATAATGCACACTAACACTGCCTGTCTGATACAGATGCATTGAATTCTTTTTGAAAGAGAAATCCTATATAACAGATGATTCACAAGTCTTTGCCTATTTAACAATATATTTTAGCAAAGATATTCTTTAGGCAATCTTTTTCAAGTTGTATTTATATTTGAGTAATTATATGATTTAAAGTTATATATAAAAGAAATTTGAAGTTTTTAGATGTTTGCATATATGTTATATGCATGTGAATGTGCTTTTAATAAGGGATTTCTTACTGATGGGAACTCTAATTCAGACCAACTAAAGACATAAAATTACAGGATTCAAAAGTACAGAGATACATATGGCAAAGCAAAAAATAATTGCAGTAAAGGTAGGACAAAGTGCCATAGGAATCCAGAGAAAGAAAATAATATATTCAATAATAGTGAATGAGAAAAAGTTTAGCATTTCTATTAGGTATTGAAAAATAGCTAAGATTGCCATAGTTAAAGGACAAATGCTGTCATGGCTCTGGGGAGATAGCGTGACACTTGAGTTGGACAATCCCTGGTTTAACTCCTGGGCTTTAACACTGGGCATATCATGACTATCAACCACAAGCTAATCATTTTTAGCTTCTCATAGAGATAAAAATAAAATGTGGTAAATGGTAAAGCTACTATAGTAATTCACAAAGTAACTCCTTCTGGTTTTCAGGTGTTTATTAATTATTATAACACATTTTAATACCCTTTAATATTTGGAAAGCATTTCTTCACCCCTCTCCCAATCTTAGGTAGGTAGTATAAGTTTCATTGTTCTCACTTAATAGATGAGCGAACAGAAGCTGGTGTCTAAGACAGTTTGTGAAAGTGAAATACTGATTTCAACTCAGATCTCCTGATTTTAGGTGCAATGCCTGTTAATCTTCTATCTATAAAAACATTAAAACCTACCCTATCATTTTACAGTTCCCATGGATGATGCACATACTACTGATTGAGATATATCTTTTATTAAAGAATTGACTGATAAAACTCCAGAGAACCACCAGTAATACATCTTCAGAAAAAACTAAAAATCAATTAAATAGTATATTTAACACAAATTCAATTATATCAGAAGTTTAGTAGAAGTATTACTTTGTAAAGGTCAAAATAAACTATTTTTGTATGCCTATTTCCCTGGCCCCAAAATAATAATTACATATATATAGTAGAAGTTGAACATTTATTTCATATAAACAAACAAAATTCCCCCAAAATTGAGAACTCTAAGTTCATTATTATATTAATAGGCTTTCATTTTAATAGTTTCATTTTCAATAGTTCCAATTTTGATATCCTTTCAAGTTCATTAAAATATATTCTACTCAGAATGATAATGATGAAAAAAGGTATTCTTTATTTCATTTATCACTTAATCTGTCTCTGAGCTCCTGGTATATTTTTTTTGTAATCGACAACATGGACTCAAGCATGTGCCGCTGGCACCATTATAAACACGGTATGCAGTTTTCAGCACCACAGAGGCTAAATGTCACTCATTGAACCTTTCAAGAACAAAGCAATATGATACGCAGAGTAGCTCAATAAACTTTTGTCTTGAGGAAGAAAAAGGAAACATGAATTTCCTAAGCAGATTGTAAATGTTCTTCACTAATATAGTTTAAAAGCAGAATGTCACAGACTTACTTTAAGTCCCAGCTTTCTCTTTCAAGATATTAAAAATATTACATTACAGATATACATTGCTTATTTTCCTTCCCCCATACCTTCTTTTGGTCATGGAGAAGCGATTTTTTGTTCATTTAATGAAGGATTTCTCAAACCCCTGTTGACTCCCATTAGTGACAATCTTTAGAGCACAGTGCACATTAAAGTTTTCATCATTCCTTTTAAGATCTTTCCATTTCTGCCATTAACTAGAGCATATGTTTTATCACATTAGTGGTCTATTGGACAAAAATAGTAAACTTCCAAATTTAAAATATTTCTGGAGTGCTGAGGGAAGAAAGGAAAGAAGGAAGAAAGAAAGGAAAAAACTATGGATAAAAATCTAATATGAAATACCCGTAGCATGGAGGTGACATTATCTTGTGTATTAATTGTACTTGTGCTTACAAAGTATTTACAGATACAAATATTTAAGTAAGTTCTCTACATGTGCAACTGGTGATTTTTCTAATCATTCTTTTCAGCTGTAGCATTTGGTAATACATGCTCTGGGGTGTGTGTGTGTGTGTGTGTGTGTGTGTGTGTGTGTGTATGCACGTCTGTGTGTTGTAAGATCTGTGGCACAGTTCCAGTGTGACATCTGCTGGCATTCTGAGATCCAGGACTGTGTTGTTTTCAGCTTTTAAGAGCCATCTATGAGATCTGTTGATTAATGACTTAGGCCATCCATCTATACACATGCATACACACACACACACACACACACACATACATATATATACACATACACATATATACATATATTTATAAATGTTACATGAATATTCATACTTTCCAGATTTAAAAGATATTCAGAAGATTCCTCTGTTTATAACTCAAAGTTATAAATATTTCGTCCAATACTCCTTTGCTGTGCTTTTTTTTTCTTTTCTGTGATTGAACACTTCATTGCTGTTCACATTGGGAACACCAGGGGGAACAGAGAGGCAACTCTGTGATATTATGGTGACCAGTTAAGAGTGCGAGGGGGAAAAAAATCCTTCTATGATTGCATTTTAAAGCTTATTTTTCACATAAGTTGCTGCTGAAAAGAAGATAGATACGTAAGCAAAAAGAAATTCAAAAACAGATATCAATTGCTTCCACCTGTCCTCACATCAAAACTTGTCATTTACTTTTATGTAATGCTTTTCAAAAAATATATACATATATACATCTACATCTGCGTCTATATGGATGCATATATAGAGAGAGACATCTCTCTATACATACATATGTATGTATATATATGTATGTGTGTATGTATACATATGCATATATACATATACACACACACACATATATATGTTTGATTCTCATTTTAGAATAATCTTTTTTGTTCCTCTGAAGCAAGTCCATAATTATGATGGTGCCTTATATTTATGCTTTGCCTTTCAAAGTGTTATGCATTTTATCCTTTCACAAAGCTGGTTGGGCAAGTTCCCATGATACTCAACAAATTGGTAGAGTATTTAAATGCAGGCACTGAGCTGCTAATACTCCCTCCCTCTACTTTAGCCGAGCCTTCGTTACAGAAAGTATGCAATAAGTAAGCCAGCTACACTGGGGGAAATACCCATTTCCCAGTGGAGGTAATAATCACACTCTACTTTGACTGAAAACTGCTTTGATGGTATATGGTCAGTGCTTTCAGTATTATAGTCATCTCACTTACTAATTAAATGTAGTGATCTTAGATATGTGATTTTAAAAGTACTAAAAAAAACCCATGGAGAAATAGTGAAGATTTTATATTTGCATATCTTTTTATTAAAATATTTCCTAGATTCATAATTGCATCACTAATTTTTCAGAAATGTATTTCCTGCTCAGGCTATAATTTATATATAATGCAGTTGACATATAGTCATGTTAAAAGCTATAATTTTTTTTTTCCTGAATTTGAATATGATACCATTTCTTCTCCTTTGAAGTTTGGAACTTAAAGTAGAAAAAGCCCTCCCTCTGTTCCCCTCCCTGATTTGGAAGAAAATACTGATCAAAACACATCAAAGTGCTTGAGTGTAGGGCTCAAAAGTTATATGAAAAGCTCCTCAGCAGCCTAATTCTCTGATAAAACAAGGCATTCTTTATTTTATGTATTTTGTGTAAAAGAGACAAAGAGAAAACGTATTTGCTGCCCCATAATTTGTTAGCTACCATTAAGAAGTGTGCGTGGGGAGAGTACCTTGTGAAAATATTAAATTCTACATGATACTTTAGGTCTATTACTTTATTGTTAGTTGGAGTTTTTAAATGTTTGATGGACATTTTTCAAAATTCCAAAATATATATTACTGGGTAAATGAAAGGAAAATCTACCCAGCATGACCAAAGTAGATCTATTTCCAATTTCCAATTGGCAAGGCAAAGAAAATTATCTTGTTCTTGTAATAAATGAGAAGAGGAACTTTTTTTTTTTCAAAACCACTACAATGTCATTAATTTTTAGCAACTACAGGTACTTCATTCATCTATTATGAAGAAAAGAAAGTATGATAAATGTAATGTAGCAGCAGAGGGGAAGAAAAAGGGAAAGAAAAAGAATCCATTGTTCTCTTAGAGTGTGAAAATGTTCATGGCTGATGATTGGAGGAGAGAGAGGTTATATTTTGTATTTGCTTGCTTATTTGTTTTTTGCAAAGGTACGAAGTCAGGACATAAGTATTTGAAGCAAAATGTTTGCCATATGAACTGGAGAATTCATGGAAGATTGGGGAAGTGGAGGCTAGTGTCACTAGAAAAGCATCACTGTCAATTTAGGCCAATTCTAGTTGTTCAGTGGCAAAAAAAAGTTAAATATTTTCAATTTTAATTGTCTTTTTTTGGGGGGACAGGGATTATTACCTAAGACAGATACTTTACTAAATATGAAGCATAGGTGAGACAACATGGTATAGTGAAAATAACACTTGTCTTTGGAGTCAGAGGGTCTTGGTCCTAATCCTCCTGGTTTTGCCATTTAGTTGGGTGAGATCACTCAGTCTCTGAATCTCAACACCTTTGATACTATGATTCTCTGTCTTTGTATCTTGTTTAACCCTTGTCTGTGTCCTCCTATAAATCCTCCATAAAATATCAACTTGCTGCTTTGGAGTTTTTCCTCTAGGTTTCATAAAATTTTCTGGAGATCTGGTTAGCACAGATCTATCCATCTGGTATCCCTTAGTCTTGCCATATAACCCACACATCACATTTTATCATCATACATTTCCTTGATGATGTCTTTTTTTGGTCACTTCTTCCACAAAAGTCATTGTTGGTAACACATTTACAGCCTACTTTTTTTAACAGCGTTTCATTTTAAGGTTTGTAAATCACTTTACTCACAGGTTGTCATCACACTCGCCTAGACTATATTGCAATGGCCTTCTAATTTATTTCCCTTCCTTGTCCCTAGTCTCTACTTCAATCCATCCTGTACACAATTGTCTAGGTGATTTTCCTAAAGCCCATTCAAGCCCCACCCCAATCAGTAAACTCTAGTGGCTTCCTATTATGTCTAGGATCAAATGTAAAATCCTTGTTTGTCAATTAAAGTTCTTTGCAACCTGGTCCCTTGCTACCTTTCCAGTATTCTTAGCCTTTATTCCCCTTCATGAACTCTCCACAATCCAGCAACACTAATCTGTCACTTATATACAACACCCTGTCTCCATCTTTGTGTTGGCTGCCCCATGCCTGAAGTGTTCTCTCTCCTCTTTAGCTCTTAGAATTCCTGCTTTCCTTTAAGGTCCAGACCAAACACCATCTTCTGACATAGACCTTTCCAAAGCCACTAAGATGCTAAATATCTTCCCTCTCAAATTACATTGACCTTGTATGAATCTTATTTTATTAGTGTGTTGTCTCCTCCATTAGAATGTGAGCACCTAGAAAGCAACGGCTGTTTTGGCCTCACTTTGTAAGCCCAGTGTTTAACACAGAGCCCAGCATGTAATAAACGCCTCATGATTGATTTGGTTAGATATTGCTCGTGTGAGGAAATTGAAGCTCAGGAAAATTAAGCCACTTGACTGTGATTCCATAGCCCTTTTTTTGATTTTTCTGAGATTGTGATGTTTTGCCACTGGCAGCAATATATGATTCTTGGAAGAATATTGGTTACAAAAATGAGTTGTGTTTTTGTTTTGTTTTGTTTCATTTTGTTTTGTTTTGTTTGTGGCAAGGAACATATTGAAAATGTTCTCTGCAACTTCCTAAATGCAACCTAACTTGCTGTTTTCTTCCTATCCATTACAAGCCCAACTTATTTTCCATTTGCCTTGATATACAAGATTTATCTAATGACAGACTAACTCAATGTGTTGCCCATCCAAATATGTCTAATATTCTAGGCAATCAGGAAATGTTCTTTACATATCTTGTTTTTCTTGGATATATTCTTAGAATTTTTTTTGTTTGTTATTCCAAACTTGATATCATGAACATTTCCATAAACAAAGAATAAATAGAGAAGGGGGAATTATATGAAACCACAAATTGCTAATATTCATAGCATATTTTAAAGTATATAATATTGTAAAGTATATAATAAGCTCAACACATTTGTTTAAAAGCCATTGTATTTGTCTGTCTCCATCTGAATTTCCCTCTTTTTTTCTGTGCGCTTAAAATGATTCAATGACACTCTTTTCTTTATTGTCTTTTTTAAAATATCACTAAAAACGTATTGCTGTGCTTAATATCACTAGTTCCCACCTGTCCTGAAATCCAGCCTCGCCCCCAACAAAAGAAAAAAAAACAATACCACAGGAAAGCAAACCTCAGTTGGGGGAAAAATAAATATCATCAAGTAAAACAAATCCACACAGCAACATGTTTCATTGTGGTCGATAATTGTACTATGCATATTTCTTGAATCTTTCAAAGTTGTTTTCCTTTACTATATTGGATTCATTGTACATTTTCTTCTTCATCCTATATGTTGAGGTCCTTTAGACGTTCCTATTTGCAGACTGCATTGTGCTGGTTATATCAAGGCCTAGAATATTATATATTTTCTACAAATAGGAGTGACTGGAGGACCTCACTATCCATGAGAGCTTTCTATTCCATTTGGACTCTGGGAGACCATCTTCTGTAATGGTCAAAACACACACACACACACACACACACACACACACACACACAAATAAAAAGAAGTCAGTCTTCTTCCCCGTTTTATGTGTAGCGTGATACTGACAACTAAAGGGTTTATGAACAAAATAATATTGTACTTTTGTTGGTCACGGAGTCTTATATGGTTGGGCCAGCAAGGTAGCACCCTGGATAGAGTGCCAGGCCTGAAATCAGGAAGACCCCATCTCAGACACTTACTAGCTGTATGACCCTTGGCAAATCACTTAATCTCAGTTTGCCTCAGTTTCAGAGGAAAAGAGAGGAGAGGAGAGGGAAATGTAGGGGAAGGGAGGAGAGGAGAGAAGAGAAGAGAGGAGAGAAGAGGAGAGAGAGGAGAGAAGAGAAGAGGAGAGGAGAGGGAAATGTAGGGGAAGGGAGGAGAGGAGAGAAGAGAAGAGAGGAGAAGAGGAGAGGAGAGGAGAGAAGAAGAGGAGAGGAGAGGAGAGGAGAGGGAAATGTAGGGGAGAGGAGGAGAGGAGAGAAGAAGAGAAGAGAGGAGAGGAGAGGAGAAGAGGGGAAAAGATGAGCTGAGCTGCCCAACTGGAACTGGCAAGCTGGGTCCCCACTGGGGCAGCTCGGACTATTCACAGGTTGTGGTTTGTCCTTCTTATGGAAGAGGACCATGACATGAGAAAGATGATGGCATGACTTGCAACTGGATTGCATTTAAGAGAGGGAGGGCTGTGCAGTCACTAGCTCTAATTCTCTCTGCCTCTCATTGACTGGCCAACAATAGGTCCCTGCCCAAGCACCACTTAATGGTTATTTTTTGGGCCCTGATGGCCAGCAACTCTGAAGGTCTTCTCCTCCCAGTTTGAATTTTTTTTTTTTCATTAAAGGCTCTTCTTAGCCAAGATCTCCCACTGCATCCTGGGCCATCTCCGGTTGTCCTGATCTGTATCAGCTCACTGGACCCAGATGGCTCTGGAGGAGAAAATGAGGTTGGTGACTTTGCCCAGCCCTCCCTCACTTAAATCCAATTCAATTGCAAGTCATGGTCTCAACTTCCTGATGTCATGGTCCTCTTCCAGAACAAAGGACAAACCACAACCACAACTTCAGTTTCATAATCAATAAAATGGGGATAGTAATAGCACTTAACCTCCCAGTGTTGTTGTGAGGATCAAATGAAATAATAATTTTAAAGTGCATATCTCAGTGCCTGGCACATAGTAAGCACTATATGAATGTTAAATATTATTATTATTATGTTGTAACATGTATGGGAGAAAAACTTGTTGGAGAAAACTTTTAAAACTTTTAAGCTTACACTTTGTTCTACCAAGTCAATTGTTTTTTATTTTTATTTTTTATCTTTTATTTGGTAATTGACAAAGACAGTCCTTGGACCAGCATACTTAGCATCTGGTTAGAACACTAGTCGCAAGTCCCAACACTCATCAGTTGATACAATCAATTACTCTTTCTTTACTGTCACATTTGATGATCTCTTCCACTGAGTCACTTTCCTAAGCTTTAATACTGATACATCCTATGGATTCCAGGTTCTTTTGATCAAATCCCACTGACTCGTGAACTTACAAGCTCTCAACACCAATACTACCTTTTAATACATATGCTTTCTTTTATCACACTTGGGTCAGTTTTCTTATTTAAAAAGAACAATAACTGTTCTGCAGCTCCTTCTTGATTTTTGGGAAATAATTGGAAATTTCCTGCCCCCACAACCTCAAGTCCACAGCTATCCCTCTTTTGCAACATCCTTAAATTCTAGCATGATCCTCATTCTAAAGCTTATCTTCTCCCACTTCTTCCCAAAGATAGAGCAGGAATAAATTTTCCTCACTGACCTAAGAAAATATATTGTCCAGCACCTATTGCATCAAAGCTTGAGGCCTAAGGAATACTTTGCATCTCTATGCTCCTGTAAGTTCCCAATGCTGAGATACTTCTTTACCAGTATTTTCAACCACTGACATTTTCATTGGTTAAACTTTTTAAAGATATATTGGTAAATAGAATCCATATCTTTATTTTTATCTATTTCCCCTCATTTTTCTAATAAACTGAATACTTTCACAAGTTGGGTTGTAGATATCTAACTGTACACAATTAATATCCTGTCTTCTAATTTGATATTAATTTTGATTTTTGCTCCTACTGGTTGATAGTTTGAAGTAATGACTCTTGCATTACTAGCCAGCCATTTGTTATACATTAAAATATTGTTGCTTTCATTTTCTATAATATGACTTTGTGCTCATGTCCAATGCCTTCTAACTCTTTCTTCTAAAAGAAAGTTTTAATATTTTCTGAGTCATATACAGGCTTTTGCATTTCATTTTTTAAAAAATTCTAAATCATATTTTTCCAATACAATGTTTACCATTGTCTCTTATGTTCACTACCACATTAAAGCCATCAATTTTCAACTTCTATGTGGACTTGGTTTGGAAGATGTCAGGCTCTTTTAAAAGTTTGTCATATCTTCATCCTCTGGAATGCATGAAAATGTTTTAGCTAGAATTATCTCCACAGTCATCATTTTGATCATGTTCATCATTAGTATCCCATTAAGTTATTTTTCTTGCTTATTTTTAACTGAGATAAAAGTAATTCTGCTAAGTCCTTTATTTGCCAGTTACTAGTCCTGTTTAGCTGCTATTTAGTTAAATTTTTTGGTTTCATTTATAACAAGACTTAATGTGGTTTATTGGGCATTGGACCATTAGCTCACATTTAAAGTACCAATAGTTAAACTTATATTTGTAGATTGTCTAATAATCACACTATTCTTAAGACGCTCTTTCCTCTATTCTACCACTCCTTGGCTATGACCATGGAAATTGAAGGGAATTACATTGAATGAAGGGACATTTTTTTCTTTGTTCCTTGGGTTACCGTGGATGGGTTGCCTAGTTTACTGGCAATGAGTCTTTCCATGCTTAACTAGGCTGGTTCTTAGCCAGCAGGCAGTCTGAAACCTTTCCAACTCTGTAGAATATGCTAAAATTGGTGGTTCATTAGAATTACCTTTGAGAACTCAGGGTCACCTTTAGGTTATGATAAAAGCTCAGAGTTGGACTTGTATTAAGGTTTGGTCCTATCATCAAATAATACTTTTGCTACATACCTCTCAGGGAGGGAAGTGCTTTACAAACCTCAAAGTGTTACACAAATGTGAATTATTACTATCAGTAAGCAAAAGTCATTGAGTAGAGATTTGGCCTTAGAGTAAGAAAGATGTCCAGTTAGTCCTAACCTATATTGGCTGTATAAACATGAGCAAGTTACTTAATCTTTTGGTGCTTCAAAAGAACTCTTTAAATCAGAAGTTGCAAAGGAGTGGCCTACCTACACTGGTGATGTGAGTTACCACACCAAGAGCTCTTTATACTGATGAAATCATAAATATGGACCCCTCTTTCTTCCTCTCCTGCTTCTCTTGCTCCCCTATAACTTTTAAAAAATGTGATGTGACAATACAGTAATGAGGCTACATTTTCTAAACAAGTATATCAGAACTTATACATTCAAATGTATGTTGCCTTCCAAGTAATTTTAGGAGATTATATATTTGTTCTAATAATGTTGTCCATGTGAAAATGTTTTTAGTGCCCCTCTTTGAGAATGCCTTAATTACCAGGGGCACAAACTGCATCAGGAAATTAATCTCTATTTTGTAATCACACCTTATTCTTGGTTGCTTAACTTGATCACTTAATTTATTCACCAGATTTGGCTCTGTATAACTTTTGGTGTTTTTGGAAATTCCAATAAAAATATAAAACATTACACATACCCTCAAAAAATTGGACATAATTGAAAACATGGAAAAGAATGTGCCAGGTTCTGAAAGTGATTCTAAAGATGTTTTGAGCAATTGCAATTAGAATTATGTGAGTTTTCTATCTTATAGACCCAATTAATTTGTATATAAGTTTAAATATAACAATTTCCAAAATCTTTTAAATTATGCCATAATTATACTTAATTTTATAAAATTGATACTTAAATATGCATATCAATGTATACAATTTAATCATTAATACTTCATATTGTGCATTTTTCCAATTTTAAAGTTATGAACAAACAAAAAAAATGAATATTCCAAATACATTGTAGAATAGAAAAGAGCTAATTGCCAATGAAACTGAGAGTCTCTTTTTCATATTGTTTTTCTTTCAAAAATATATTACACATTCAACATATAATTATCAAAGCTCTCTTGGTTGTCAGTAATTCTTTCTATGTCAATTTATGTTTCAGAATATAAAACTTCTATGCTCAAAATCCCCAGATGAATGTTATTATTATACTATTTCAACAATTAATGATATTAAATTATTTTAATAACACAATTGATAAGAAATGACATTATAAATAGGAAATATCAATTGATAAGACATAATGTTACACTATAAATATAAAATAATAAAATACTGAAAGCAACCTACTTGTCATTTCTTATGCCACAATAGTTTCTCATCACAATTACATACAACTTTTTCAGCCATTCCACAATTGATGGGCATTCCCTTGATTTCCAGTTCTTTGCCACCACAAAAAGAGTTGCTATAAATATTTTTGTACAAATAAATCCTTTTCCCTTTTCTTTGATATCTTTGGTTATATAGACCTAGTTTTGGCATTGCTGGGCCAAATGGTATGCACAGTTTTATAGCTCTTTGGGAATGGTTCCAAATCATTCTCCAGAATGGTTGGACTAGTTCCCAACTCCATCAACAATCCATTAATGTCCCAATTTTTCTTCATCCCTTCCAGCCTTTGTCATTTTTCTTTTCTGTTATATTAGCCAATCTGATAGGTGTGAGGTGGAATAAATGCTTATCTAAAAATAGTGTCAGTAGTGTTAAAACTCAGAATGATTTAAGTCTGATTGAGTTGTCTAAAGAGAACAAAGTATTTTTGTTTGTTCTGTTTTTGTTTTAAGCTGTTGGTTCTCAAATTGATTTTTTCCCACTCTTAAAACTTACTGAGGACCACTCCCCCTTCCCAGAGCTTTTTTATAATGTGGGCTATATCTATTAATTTTGTTGTATTGTATATTAAAACAACGTAGCATGATGTTTGTTTTTACCTTGTGGACTCCCTGAAAGAATCTTTTGAGAACCATTGATTTAAACTATTTGGGGGAAAATGAGGTTTAGGAAGAGATAAGATCACTGCTTAAAGTAGGAGCAATGGTAACTGACAACATTAGAAAACACAGTGCTTCTCAATTTTAATTTTACTTCTATTTTCTCTGCCAAGGAGAATGGCTTTTTGAATTATAAAGAACATGCAAGAAATGGCTAATAAAGAGCTAACACCTAAGATAAGTGAATAGACAAAGAGTCAACAATCATTTATTAATAGTTAATATGAAGCACTGACAGCAGTGCCCTTGATGAACTTAACTGACCTGCCCCCAGTAATCCATAACTTCCAGTACTCAAGTAATTGACATATGTGATTGCTGAATCATCTCCAGAGATATTTGAATACTTTGTGGTATAAATCAATATGTTCAATGGTGGTTATTAAATTGATAACACAATAAAATATGGTGCAGTACAATATAAAAATACAATTTTAAGTGTAAGAGATAAAAGAACGTGGGGAACAAGAGAGATGCCGATGGACTTGTTGTTCAGCCATTTTTCAGTTATGTCCAACTTTTCCTGACTCCATTTGGAGTTTTCCTGGCATTTTCTTCTCTAGCTCTTTTTACAGATAAGGAAATGGAGGCAAACATGGTTAAGTGACTTGCCCAGTGTCACACAGCTAGTAAATGTCTGAGGCTAGATTTGAACTTGGGAAAGGTAAGTTCTTGATTTCATGCCCACCAGTATATCCATTGTACCACCTACCTGCTCACCAATGGATTAGAGAAGGGCAAATGTCCCCAGAAAAAAATTTGGAAAAAAATATTTAAAAGATGGTGGAAATCTAGAAAAGGGAAAAGGTAATCACACACACACACACACACACACACAAAACCCAAAATCAAAACCAAAACAAAACAGATCATCCCAGTCTGACTTTATTTCCTTTTTGCTATAGTTACTAATCTCTTATATTAGGGGGAGCTAAATATATAGTTTGTTTAGGTTTTAGGAAAGCACTTACTAAAACATCTTAGTCTATTTTTTGTGGAACAAATGGAAAGGCATAGTTTAGATGATAATATAACTAAATAGATTCAGAATTTGTTGAATGGATGTTGATTTGGAAGAAATCCTTCAGTGGAATTGACCAAATATATGTGGTGTGCTGTTTAATATTTTTATCAATGATCTGAATAGATGACATGCTTATCAAATTTACAGGTGATACTTAATTAGCCAGTCAAATATTTGTTAAGTTGTTGTTTATCCTTTGTTTTCAAAAGGCAGAAATGACATCACAGGGTGACGACTTGCATGATTTGGACTGAAATGAGGCAGAGTTGCACCAAGTCCTGAGCTTCACTCTCTCTTCCAGAGTCATTGAAGTCCAAAGAATGACCTTGGCATCTTTGATGTCTGATCTGGCTCTAAACTCCCCATACCACCTGATTCCACCTCCTTCACAGCATTTGGAATAAATTGTTCTCATCTATCCATTCTGCCAAGGGAAGTCTTTAGATGCTTCGAATAGACATCCCCCTAAGTCACCAATGGATTTGAGTCTTGCCGATTACTCTTAACCTAATTTAGCTGATCTGCCAAGATAGTTTTACCAGGGTGTGGCCACTGTACATGCTACAGCTTCTTGGAGCCATAGGTAAGAAAGAGTTGGATGACAGGTGGACACCAAATAAGCATCTCCAGAAAGGGTTTGGCAAGCCCTCACATCAGAGATGCTATTCCTCCCTAAACATCACGTACACCCCATTTATTAAGTATTGCTATGTGCTAGGTACTGTGCTAAGGATTGGGGATACAAATGCAAATAAAACAAAGATAATCTTTTCTTTTAAGGAGTTTACAATCTAACTGGAGACTACAACATGCAAAAAGGAAGCTGAAAAACTGATGGGGTTAGGGGATGAGGTACTCAGTGCTGGGACATGATGGAGAGTTCCAAAGAAGTCCAAAAGCATTGTTGCTGGAGGGAAATGAATTTAAAAAAAAAAACTGTGCTAAGCTCCCTCTTTAAACAGAGACCCTAGGGTCCACGGCTCTGCCCTTCAGTTGGAAGATTAAATCAGAGGAACAAAGGGATAGCTAAGTGGCACAGCAAATGTCAGAGTTAGGATGCAAAATGTTATCGCAAGACTAGAAAATTAGACTGAAATTAATAATATGAAATTAATGATATACACATATACTCTTGTATTCAAGCGATAAATTTCATAATTATAAGATGAAAGAGGCATGATTAGATATCAATTTGAATGAAAAAGATGTGGAGATTTTTGAGGACTATAAACTTGGTATGAGTCAGCTCTGGAATGTAACAGGTATAAAAGCTAGTGAGTTTGGGGGCTGCACTGAAAGGATAGGTTCCAGGAACAATGAGACGATAGTAATCCTGGCTCAGCCTTTGAAAGTTTATGTGACATTGAGGAACTCACAACTTCTCTAAGCCTCAGTTTCCTCATTTACAAAATTACAGGGTTGAACAAGATGGTCTCTAAGCTGTTTTTCAGCTTAATACATGACCCTGTGCTCCTATGGTAATTTTGTGTGCTCTACCCTGGCCAGACCTTACCTTAAGTATAATGTTTATTTCTGGGCATCATAGTTTAGCCAAAAAAAAAAAATCTTGAGAGTATTGGGGGAAAGGAAAATTGTAAAGGGCCTGGAATCTCTCCTCATATGAGGATTATTTGAAGGAAGTAGGAATGTTGAGTTTGGGGATGAGATGGCTCAATGTGACTAGGTCACTTCAATCAAGTACTTGAAATGTGTCATGTTAAAGGGATAAGAATTATTCTGTTTAGTCCCAGAGGGCAGAATTAGGAATTTTAGGTTAGGTAACATTAGGATGTTACAAAGTGGCAAGTTTAGGCTTGGGTTTTTTCTAGGTTAAGGAAAAACCTTCCTAAGAATTAGAGCTATTTTAACTGCAGACTATATAAAATGCTTGGGAGTCTACCTGCCAAGACAAACTCAGGGACTATATGAACACAATTACAAAATACTTTTCACACAAATAAAGAGAGATCTAAAACATTGGAGAAATATTCATTGCTCTTGGGTAGGCTGAAATAATATAATAAAAATGACAATTCTACCTAAGTTAATTTACTTATTCAATGTCATAACAATGAAACTACCAAAGGATTATTTTATAGAGCTAGAAAAAATAATAATATTCATGTGAAAGAACAAAAGGTCAAGAATATCAAGGGAATCAATGAAAAAAAAATGTTGAAGAAGGTAGCCTAGCTGTACCAGATCTCAAACTGTATTACAAAGGGGTAATCATCAAAACAATATGGTGCTGGCTAAGAAATAAAGAGGTGGATCAGTGGAATAAATTAGGTACACAATATACAGTAGTAAATGACCATAGTAATCTAGTATTTGATAAATCCAATGATTCAAACTTTTGGGGTAAGAACTCACACAAAAAGTGTTGAGACAAATAGAAAGCAGTTCGGAAGAAATTAAGCATGGACCAATATCTCACATTGTACATCAAGATTATGTCACAATAGACATAAAGGGAAGCATGGAAAATTGTATCTGTCAGATCTATGGATAAGAAAAGAGTTCATGACCAAACAAAAGATAGAGAGAATCACAGGAAGCAAAATGAATAATTTTTATTGCATGAAATTAAAAAGCTTTTGTACAAATAAAACTAATGCAGACAAAATTAAAAGGAAAACAAGAAACTGGAAACCTTTTTAATGCAACTTTTTTTTCCTGAAAACAAAAACAAAACTAATTTCTCAAATGTTTAGGGAGCTGAGCCAAATTTACAAAAATAAGAGTCATTATTTAGCTGATAAATAGTCAAAGTATATGAACAGATAGTTTTCAGAAGAAGTCAAAACTATCAATACTCACATAAAAATGCTCTACATCACTACCTATTAGAGAAATGAAAATTAAAACAGCTCTGAGATATCACCTGAAACCTATCATATTGACTAACATGACAGAAAAAGAAAATGACAAATGCTGGGAGGGATGTGGAAAAACTGAGACACTAAATGCACTGTTAGTGGAGTTGTGAACTAGTCCAGCCATTCTGGAAAATGATTTGAAACTATGCCCAAAGGGTTATAAAACTATGCATACCCTTTGACCTAGCAATACCACTACTAGGTTTGTATCCCAAAGAGATGAAAGAAAAGGGAAATGGACCTATTTGTACAAAAATATTTATAGCAGCTCTTTTTGTGGTGGCAAAGAATTGGAAATCACGGGAATGTCCATCAATTGCGAAATGACTCAACAAGTTGTGATACATGATTATGATGGCATACTAGTAATAATGAGCAGGATGGTTTTAGAA
Organism: Phascolarctos cinereus; assembly: GCF_003287225.1. Classification (NCBI taxonomy): domain Eukaryota; kingdom Metazoa; phylum Chordata; class Mammalia; order Diprotodontia; family Phascolarctidae; genus Phascolarctos; species Phascolarctos cinereus. The sequence continues at coordinate 98,857,959 of NW_027556402.1, read as the reverse complement.
AAACCAGGACAAAGTGAAATAAGCAGAACAAAGAAAACTGCATACACAATAACAGCAGTATTGTAAGGATGATCAACTGTGAAAGGCTTAGCTATTCTGATCAGGACAATGATTCCAGGCAATTTCAAAGGACCTATGATGAAAAATGTTATGCAGATCCAGAGAGAAAACTGGTAAATTTTGAATGCAGATTGAAATAACTTTTTTAGACTCAGATTCTTATAATCTAGCCATTTCTCAGAGTCTTACATTCAAACCAATAGCTCATTAATGTTCAGACTTCTTGAGAGTCTGCCCAATATAGTTCATATTCTAATAAAACTTGTCTTTGGCTAAAAGAAGGCTTGGGTCAAATTCTTTTGGGCAGGATCTGCATATTGTGATTTTGGGGTCCCAGAACCCTTGAAACCCTAAACCTCAACATTTTAGTGGCCCATACAGGGAGACTGCCTAACCCCAAGTTCTTCTCCAGCCAAGACTGGAAGGTATGTAAGCCTCCCCCCCCCCCGCCCCTGCTTCTTGCAATGGAGTTGGGGTCGCTCTCCAAGCACTAAGGCTTGGAGTTGCTTTTTGTTCAGATAGTTACAAGGCTCTCTCACACTCAGCCTGATGCTCTCAGGCTCTCTGTCCACTGGGTCAGTTTGAGGCCATGGACCTGGGTACACCTTCTGAAGCATGGAGGACAAGGACAGATGCCCTATCTGGAAGTATATGTCCAATTCTGTCAATTCTGTCAGGGCTAAAGAATTGGGGAAAACTGCAGTTGCTTTTTGGTTCCCTGAGGCTGTTAATGATGAGATGTTGATTCTCTGCATAAAGTAATTTGGAAATGAATTTAACAGAATTGAAGTTTTGTGATTGGTAATGGGTTTGTTTCAAGTTTCAAGTTTGGTGAACTTTTTGTATCAACAACTTTTCATAATTTGTTTAGTGCTAAAATAATTTGACTATTGTTGGTTTTGTGTTTCAATGTGTAAACTAGCCAAAAAGCTTGTTTGGGTTTTGTTTTGCTGAGAATTTGCAAATATGTAGAAATAATCTCTTATGATTGGCTTTTTACACCAGGACAAATTTAAGTTTGAGATGTAAATATTTGTAAAAGTTTTTCCTAAGCTATGATTAGTGAAACTTCCTGTGTGAGGTAAAAGCTCATAGATTTTATTTTAAGTTGTCTGATAGATCATAATAATCCATAGGTAATCAATAATCTACCATCTGAGAGACATGCCAAAAGCTGCTCAGAGAATGTAATACTGGTAGGAAGTCAGCATCAGGAAAAGCTGAAAGGACAATTTTAGCCTCAGTCTAAGATGAGGTCCTCCTGGCTCAATTTCCCCACTATGTTCTTTTGAAAAGGAATGTTACCCACCTGGCTATTCCTGAGTCTGGCTATGAGGTGGATTTGATACTGCATGATTGGATAACTGAATTATCTGCATCTAAACTAAGGATGTTTTATGTTGTCATATCAGGGCCCTGCAGTCTTTTCTGTCAGATTTGTGTCTTCCAGGCTACAGGTGATTCACCTACAATTGATAGCAAACAGTGGGTACCAGCCAATGTCCCCACTTCATCCCTTACCTCAAAAGAATTTGGGTCCCATTTGTTTGAGGGGGGATTGATGAGGATGGGATCTAGACCCCAAAAAAGAAAAACCCTGGACTTTCCCACAAGGCCAAATCTCTGGTGTTTGCCTGAGGCTATAATCCCAGCAACTGGCCTTTTGTTATTACCTACATCCCAAATTCCCAATTACCTCCCTATGGCCATAGGCCACTTCCCACCCTTAATCCTATCTAGGCTCCATTCTTCCTTGGCCACATGGTCCAGTCCCTGGAGTTACCTTATAGACTACTTGGCCACTCCTACATCCCTCCTGTAGTCTTTCTGTGTATTAATCTTGTCTCCATTAAGATGCTCAGATTCTTATAATCTAGCCACTGCTCAGATTCTTACAATCAAACCAATACCTCACTAATGTTCAGATTCCTTGAAAGTCTGCCTAATATGACTGACAGTCTAATAAACCTTGTCTTTGGCTGAAAAAAAAAAGAAATACTTTTTAAAAACTTTATTTTTCTCTTTTTTTCTCTTTGTTTTCTTTTGAACATGGCTTATATAGAAATGTTTTGCATGAGTTTACATGTATAATCAATATCAAATTGCTTGTCTTCTCAAGAGGGAGAAGAAACAGGAGGGTTGAGAAAGAATGGAACTCAAAATTTTTAAAAAAGTTAAAATGCAAGTGGGATATATTTAACAAAATAAATTAAAATTATTTAACAAAATAAAATTTAAAATTATTATAAAACAAAAGAATTAGAACTATCCACAGGTGAAACGGACTGCTCTACATTGCTTGATGACTTATCCATTGTGTCCCCATGGCAGGAATGCTTTTAGGGGTATGGATTTGACTAGATTAGGTCTATTCTAAATTTGAAAATCTATGATTAAGAAATACAAGGCCTAGTGTAACAATTAAAACTAATTTCAAATTTCAAGCCACAGATAATTAAGAACTTACTGACCTTGAGCCACTAATGTATATTGGTAATAGATGTTTTATGGGTAATCCTAGGATATATCAGAGAATATTTATTTAGGCTAATAGATTATTAAAGCCAGAGCAGCTAATTTTTAATATCACTATTATTAAAATATATATGTCAAATGATTGGATAAGTGTCTACTTATGAAAGAATGTAAGGTGGGTTACTATTCTTCATATGCAGATTGTTAATAATTATTACTTGCATTAGATATATGCTTTGTTCACATAATCATTAGGTTTACTTGCTTCATTTTCTCATCATCTTCCATTAGGAAAAAGTATGCAAAATAAAAAGTGTTGTCTTTCATATTATATTGACAAATAAGACTGTTTAACCTCTCACCCAAACCTCCAAAAAGATTTGCACTCTTGTAATTGCCAACATAGCCGCCAGAGGGAGGGCTTTTCTGAAAAGGACTGGTGTGTGGAAAAACGAAAGATCCTCTAGTGGAAGAGTAATATGAACTTAAATAAAATAGCTATTGGTGATTTTGAGACGATTGGTTATACACAGTGTTTTGCCATAGACAGGTATACAATGTCAAATGAACACCTTCTTTACTGCTTATTATAAAATAAAACATCAGTTTGTGGCATAAGAAGCCTTCATTTTTTTCCCCAATTCTTCTCTGATTGAGGTCATAAAAGGAACTGCTCTCATTTTAATAAGATTATTTTGTGTTTTGGTTTATAAGGAACATTCAACACGGTAAGGCTTTCAAAGGGAGTTTGTTGTAGAATACTAGCTGTAATGTTCTACAAGAAGCTGACTACATTCTCTATAGAACTGGTTTCAGTTCTCCTAGTGTATTAATTATAAAGAAGAAAAGGCAGGAGTTAAGTTGGGGGGAGAAAGGAATTCAAAGAATGAAGTCGCATAAGAACACAAGTCTGACCTCAGTTTCAGGGGTTTGGTATGTCCCACCTATTTCTTTTACCTTTCCAGGGGAAAGGAGTACCTTTTGGGAGACATGGGACTGAAACCTAAGAAGACTAGATCAGTCTAGACTTGCTTAAACCATGATAGTCTTGTTTATAGTTTAAAACCTTCCAAACAAATCAGGAAATCCCAGCTCAGAATTGGCAGCCATAAACACTTGTTGATCTGATTTGGCTGCCTGCCTCATGGGTGCTCAAGGGTCATTGATATGATTTTCAGTGGCCAACTGAGTGCCACCTGGTTTGGGGGCAAAGTGTTCCACAGTTCCTCTTATATACCTTCCCGTCTTTTCTCTCATCTCCTTTTTCTCCCCAGCCTTGCTGCCAAGCACCAGCATGATGCCTTTTTTTTCAAGGTATGTTCAAATTTATGACTAAAAGCCATCCCCTAATTAACTAATGGTCAAAGAACACAAACAGCTAACTTCCAAAGCTATCAATAACCATATAAAAATGCCAAATCACTAATAGTTAGAGAAATACAAATTAAAGCAACTCATACCCATCTGATATGTAAAGATGATTGAAATTTTTAAAAAGCCTTAGGGACTGAAGAAACTCAGGCATATTCCTACACCTTTGTTAGAGGTGTGGGTAGGTCCAATCATTCTGAAAAACAATTTGGAATCATGCCCCTAAAGTCATTGAACTGTGATTATTCTTTGACACAGCAATAGCAGTACTAGGCCTATACTCCAAAGAGTAGGACTAGAAAGAGGAAAAGCACACATATGTTCAAAAATATTCATAGCAGCTTTTTTGCCCTAGTAACAAACAAACAAACAAACAAAACCTGGAGTCTAAGGGTCCACCCATAGGTGAATGGTTAAATAAATTGTGGCATATGAATGTAATGGAATAATATTGAACCCTGAGAGGTATTGAAATGGACAATTTCAGAGGAAATAGGGAAGATATCTATAAACTTATGTGGAGTGAATATTATTATATTAAATTGAAAAAATTATATTTTTGGATTTGGGTTATATGAGAATTACTTTGAACTATGAGTTGAGGAATATTTGTTATAAGGGTTTTCTTTTTAAATTCTTCATTGAGAATGTGGGAGGAGAGATATTAAATGTTAGTAAACAGATCTTTTTAAAAAAGACAAAGTGTAAGCATCTTACTCAGGTCTACTATCTCAGAGTTTCTCTGATATTGTGAGATAAGAGGAAGAGGCCAGAAGGATAAACGGACCTTATAAAAAGGCCTTATGTCTTTGGAACTGAGGCATTGAAAATAAGTTATATACCTTGAGACTACTGGAGTCTTCTTCAACTAAGATGTGCTGAGGTACTGTTTATATATATGACCTAAGTTCTGCCAAGTTATGTAACTATTGTCCTAAAGTCAAATAGGTTACCTTGATAGATACGAAGCTACCCTTTAGCAAAAGTTTTCAAGTACAACCTGTAATATAACTTGCTGCAGTTGAAAGGATTCCTCTTTAATTCTGAATTTAACTAGCTGACCTCTGAGGTTCTTTCTAATTCTGAGATTTTTAAATTTTGATTCTTTGAATTAGGTGTGTAACTGATGAAAATGTTCAGTGTCAAACTTAGTTGTCAGGTAAGAATTACCAAAAAGACCCAAACTTAGCTTCTCCATAGATAAGTTTATTAACCCAAATGAAACTCTAATTGGTGGAATGTGAAAGATATTTCTGAGTGCAGGGCTGCCTTTTCTCCCCATATGCAACCCCTCACTCCCTGAAAAATACCTTAATCTTTCAGGGAATAAAGTGCATAGAATCAGCATCATTTAGTGACTTCTCTCTCCCTACTCCCCCCAACACCTTCTTAAACTTAAAAAATATAGTTATCTCTTCCACATTGCAACTTTCCCCATCATGGTTTCGATTATATTGCTGGTTGGCCTAAGAAATTAAATGGGAATTTTTGGGGAGTTTTGTGAAAGCTATAGATGGCACATGAAGGCCAGCAGACAACACAGAGCCTGTGACCAAACACTTAACCCAAATTTTACAATAAGATAGTATAAATACCCCATAGATGAAAAAGAAAAAAAAATTCAAACTTCTTTCCTGGTATGAAAGGAGGGCCAAAAAATTTTATGCAGATTTTCCAGATCTCGAGGGTGCTGTGCCCCAACCCTGTGATATGGAAGGGATAATTGTAAAAAAAAAAAAGAAGAAGTAGCAGCAGCAGCAGCATGGCTGGTGAAAGTATGTAATGACAAATCTATATAAAGCTTGAATTGATTAATCCAGAATTTGGAGGCCTATTTTTGTAATAATGAAAGAAGGTCAGATATTCAAAGACAACTTTTATAGTATTTTCCCCATTATCATAGATACCTTTCTAAGTAGTCTAAAAATATGACTATGGATAATTTTTCTTTTTTTTCCATGTTCTAAATGCTTTTGTTCTTTGTTAAATTGGGTGGGTGTCCCAAGTTTCCATTACAAAGATCAAATAGAAATTAGAAGAACCATAATCACCTAGGTAATGCTGACATGATTTCTGGTTTTGCCTGACTTTTTTAGGTAATTATTCAATGGACTGACAGGTTGGTGTAGTGGATAGAGCAGGAGACTTGGAGTCAGGAAGACCTGACTCAAAATATTCCCACACACGATTTGCAAGCTATGTTACCCTGGGCAAGTCATTTAACATCTCTCAGACTCAGTTTCCTTGTCTGTAACACGGAAATAGTATTATCAACTCTCATAGTTGCAGTAAGGTCAAATGAGATAAGACCCATAAAATGAGAGTTCTGTATAAATGTTAACTGTTCCTACTTAGTTTTGCTAGATAAAATCAACCTAATTCTCTTTAAGTACAGTTACATTCTTTCTTCTATAGACATCCCTTTTGAAGTATTCTCTCTTAAACCAATAGCTCCAAATATTTTGTGAAACTTTTTGTACATAGCTATTCATACCTGATTATGCCTAGTAATTCCACTCACTAAAATAAAAATTGTATGTCCTACTCAAGTTTTCCTTCCTGTTAGAACCTTGTTTTGCTGATTGCTATATTTCTCTCACGTAGCTAAATAACCCATATCCATTGGTTAAATTCCACTTAAAAGTCTTTGATTATTATCCAGGTTCCCCTTTAATCTTGATTCTGATAATCTGCCATGATTTATTTTCTCCCCTAAAATAACCAACTTCATATCTAATTTCCATCATCTATCAATCCAAAAAAGGTAACTAAAGTTATTTGCTTTGTCCACTCTCATATTCTCCTGACTATACAATGGAGTTTCCCTGAGACTGTATGACCTGTGAATTTAAAGCTTTAGCTACAAAAATGAATACTGAATTCATAGCTAATGTGCTTTTGCCTTGAAAATTGACAAGTCTACAGGCATGGCTGGACTTGCTGTTTTGCTCGTCATATCTGGTACTAGCACCAAGTAATCATCAAAAAGATATTTTCTGCAAATGCTTGATGGCATACACAAATGGTACTGAAATAGGCAAAGTACTGAATAACTTAAAAAAAAAACACCTCTCATGGTTTATTTTGGAGCAACTGTTTTGACGTTTGTGCTGATGAAGCAAAAGCAACAGTGGATAAACCTGCTGGCACCTGAGCATGCATCAGGACAGTGGCACCGAATTGGACTGGTTGTCACTGTATTCATCATCTCCACACATAGCAAAAAAAAAAAAAACAAACCAAACCAAATCAAAACAAAGCAAAAAAATCAATTTTGCTTAAAAAATATCCTTAATGAAGCAGTAAAAATTACTAATTGTATCAAATCTTGACCTTTGAGTACACAACTTTTTTTTTTTAATATTCTGGGTCGTAAAATGGACTAAGAGCCTGAGAGTGTCAAGTTGAGTGTGAGACAACCTCATAACTGTCTGCCTGGAAAGCACCTCCAAGCCTTGGTGCAACCCCAACTGCAGAGCAAGAAAAGAGGGGCAGAGGCTTACATACCTTCCAGTCTTGGCTGGAGAAGAACTTGGGGTTAGGCGGTCTCCCCATACAGGCCACCAAAATGTTGAGGTTTAGGGGTTCTCTCTCTTCTCTCTCTCTCTCTCTCTCTCTCTCTCTCTCTCTCTCTCTCTCTCTCTCTCTCTCTCTCTCTCTCTCTCTCTCTCTCTCTCTGTCATTCTCCTTTTATTTTTTTCTGGCACATGACTAATGCAGAAATATGTTTTGAATAACTTCATATGTGTTATAGATATATAGATATTGTAATTCCTGCTTTCCTCAGTGAGTGAGAAGGCAGAGAAAATTTGAAAATGAAAATAAATTGAATTTTAAAATATCTAATCATTTTCCAAATCTTATAATTTCCTATTCCATGATATCTCTATTATACTGAATCTCTCCTCCACTTTTACAGTCACCATCTTCATTCAGACCCCTATTACCTCTCAAGTGGCCTTTGCAATAGCCTCTTATTTGGTCTCCCTACCTTGCTTTACTTTAGTCCATCCTTCACACATTGACCAAGTTTTTCCTAAAGTGCTGCCTGACCACGTCACCCCACTGATCAATGACTCTATTACCTCTAGGATCAAATATAAAGTATTGTGTTTGACATTTGATGTTTTTTTCATAATCCGGTGCCTTTGAACCTTTGCAGTCTTATTACACCTTATTTCCCTCCCCATTCTGGCCTGCATCGTTAATATGATTCACTATCTCTCATCTTTGTGTATTTGCATAGGCTGGCACTGCCTATCCAAAACATATGTATTAATTTTGCATATATTTGCATGTTCTATATATACTTAACATGCATGATTGTTGGCTCTTCCTTTAGAATGTAAGCTTCTTGAAGATAAGGATTGTTTTGCCTTTGCATTTGTATTCTTGGTTCTTAGCAAACTGCCTGGCACATGGTGATTGTTTAAGGGAGGAGCAATGGATGCAAAGTGACTATTATTTAATTATGATTTACTTGGCAGCAAGGAGGATAGAGATAGGATTCAGTTAAAATAAAAAACAGTAGAAATAAAAATAGGACAAGGTAAGGGCTTGAAATGGAAAGGAAGCAACATTTTTCAACACTTTAAACAAAAATAACTAAAACCCTCCTTGGTTTTCTGCCTTTTCTAATGCTATTTATAATAGAGAATGAAACTATACCCATCTACCTCCTACCAGCAAAAACAAACAAAAACCAAAAAGCACAGACAAAAACCCTTTTCCCACTCCATTCATTTTCCTTGCCAATATCTACTCCTTAAAATATACAAAAGCATAAAAGAAATAAACAAGAAGCTTCTTAAGCCTTGTGTCCTCACTAACATGTTGTAACTTTCCAGGTAAAGATAAGAGGGAAGGAGGGAATAAGGATTAGTACAGGACCTACTATGTGTCAGGCACTGTGCTAAGCACTTTTTACAAATATTATCTCATTTGACCCTCACAGCAGTCCATTAAGGTAGGTGTTATTATTATCTTCATTTTACTGTTGAGGAAACTACAACAGAGGTTAAATGACCTGCCCAGAGTCACGCAGCTAGTAAATGTTTGAGACTAGAATTGAACTCAGGTTTTCTTGGCTTCAGACCCAGCACTCTTATCCACTTTCCCACCAGTTACCTCTTACCAAAAGGCAGTAAATAAGGTCCATGAATAAACATAATTTTGCTAGCAAAAAAAAATCCCATAAAAAAAGGATCTCAGGACAGTAGATTTTTAAATTATATTTTATTTTTCCAATTCCATGTAATAACAATTTTTAACATTTGTTTCTTAAGATTTTGAGTCCCAAATTCTCCCACTCCCTCCTTCCCTTCCCACTCTTTTGAGAAGGAAAGCAATTTGATATAAATTATACATGTGCAGTCAGGCAAAATATATTTCCATATTAGCCAGGTTGCAGAAAAAAACACAGAACAACAACAACAACAAAAATTTTTGAAAAGGTATGCTTTGATCTTTCTCTGGAGGTAGACAGCATTTTTCATCATAAATTCTTTAGAACCGTCTTGGCTCATTGTACTGCTCAGCATAGCTAAGTTATTCACAGTTGACAATTCCATGACATAGCTGTTAATTATGCCCTTTTGGCATAATTCCAAATTGCTCTCCAGAATGGTTGGATCAGTTCACAATTCTACCAACATGCTTTAATGTCCCAATTTCCCCACATCTGCTTCAGCATTTGTTATTTTCTTTTTCTGTCATATTAGTCAATCTGATAGGTACAGTGTGGTAACTCACAGCAAGGACAATAGTTTCAACAACTGGAATTCTATGACCACAAATCATGAAAAATGGATAACAGAAAATTCAAGATATAGAAGGCAAAAATGCAGGTCATCACTAGGACTGTATATGAGTGGAAGAAAGAATATCAAGGAATCTATAACAGGTTTTATTTTCAGAGGCATACTTTTCTCTGAGCATGGAAAAGCACTTGCCACTTTAGTGCAGCATACTTTTGCCCTTCTAGGGAGCCAGTTTGTTCTCTTTTTTATTAATTTATTTTCATTCATCAATAATCACTTCCATAAGCTTTGAGTTTTAAATTTTTATCTCCCTCCTTCCCCCCCCTCCCCAAGATGACGCACAATCTGATATAGGCTATACATATACATTCTTATTAAACATATTATCACATTAGTCATGTTGTAAGGAAGAATTAGAATCAACAGGAGGAACCACAAGAAAGACAAAACAAAACAAAACAGAAGAAAAAAACAGCAAATAATATCTTCGATCTGCATTCAAACCCCATAGTTCTTTCTATGGATGTGGATAGCATTTTCCATCATGACACCTTTGGAGATGTCTTAGATCCTTGCATTTTTGAGAAGGGCTAAGTCTCTCAAAGTTGGTCATCGCGCAGTGTGGCTGTTACTGTGTACAATGCTCTCCTGATTCTGCTCACTTCACTCAGCATCAGTCCATACAAATCTTTTCAGGTTTTTCTGAAGTCTGCTTGCTCATCATTTCTTATAGCACAATAGTGTTCCATTACATTCATATACCACGACTTGTTCAGCCATTCCCCAGTTTATGGACATCCTCTCAATTTCCAATTAACCAGTTTGTTCTAAAACTAGGCTAACTAACCTTGTATATTTTAGAGTCATGGTATGTACAGACAGAAAAGAGCTGAGAAATCATCTATTCTACCACTTTCATTGTTTTGTTAGAAGTGAAATGACTTTGTCAAAGTCAATGGGTAGTAAGTGGCACATTTAGATAGGCCAAGAAAATTGTAGCATAGGATTAGCACAAAGAAGGAATATATTTGTTCATAAAAGCACATGTATATTGTCTTTATGCGAGGTTACCTCACCTCGCTAAAGAAATAGACTGAATAAGCATAAAGGAAGGTAGGAATGATTGACTTGTTTACCCATACAGCAATGATTTGCTAGGATTTAACATAGCACTTGGAGTTTCACAAATTTCTTTACACATGTTATCTCTTCTGGTCCTCACAATTGCTATTTATCCACATTTTTTGGATAAGAGAAACAGAGGATGAAAGAAGTCAAATGACTTGCCCAATGTCATGACATTATTAAGTGTCTGAGGTAGGATCTGAAACTAAGTTTTCCTCCTTGCAAGCCCAGAAGTCTATCCTCTTTACCATCTTGCTTCCTGAATCCTCAATGTAGTTGAATTTTGAAAGAAAGGAAATGAAAAAAAAAGTAATTTTCCCCTTTATTAAAAATTCCACATTTTCTATTTTGCGTGGCCATTGATTTCTTTGCTGGAATAAATTTAGCAGAATGGGTTGATAAGTTCTAGCAAGCCTCATTTTGAATGATTAAAGTATCTGATTTGGTGCCATACCTTGGTTTTTGAGACTTCTTTGGCAAATTACACATGCATAACTAGAAAATTCATTAATTCTTCAGGTTGTAAATTTCAGGCACTTTCAGAAGACAAAGCTGTGTTTCCTTTCTCCTCTGTCTTCCCTCCATGTATCTTGTGAAGTTCACCTTCAAATTTCTATATTTGGTTCATAGCCAGAAATCTGACCCCCTAAGAAGCGGAAGACCTCAGTGAAATAACTACACCCTTTCTAATCATGTGATCTCCTACTTTGTTGTCTTAGTAGATAGAAATATATTTAGATCCGGTTGGGATAAGACAGCTTAAACTACGTTAAAGTACTTCAAAGACTATTTCCTGAGCAATTGTGTTATTCTCATGCCACTGATTGTCAGCTACTTAATACAATGCATTCTCATCATTCCAGGAAGTGAAACGAAAGCTGTCAGGACTGATATATTGCATAATCGGTAGGAGTCAATAGGCTGAGTCTGTGAAGTTATTCCTGCTGGAAGGTAGATGAGGATATCTTCTGCAAAGTGCCAAAGAACACCTGCCAACATCTGAAATCTATAAATGGAAAGAGGTGGGGAGATAAATGAGGAAGTATGTTATAACTCTTGAAATCCTGAAATATTGGACTGGGAAGGTACTCTGAAAGTACATAGTGATCACTTGTTTTATATGGCTGTGCTCTGCTGGAAACATTATTATTCATTATTTAACCCTATTTTCCCTGTGAGTGAAGGGAGAATGGGTCATGGTAAGAGCACATATAAGTATCCTGGTCTAAGAATTCCCTTTTCTATAGGTCCAGCATTGTTGCGTCTTGGTACTGCACTCCTTGTATCTGAAAGCCAAAGTTTTAAATATGGGCTTGTCTGGGTCAGGCTGGAGAGAAGCTGATCATATTCTAAGTCCCTGAGATGTTAAGTCACTTGACTCTAGATCACACAGCTCTAGTAAGCCAGCTCTAAGTTTGTGATCCTGTGTCAGTGACAGGATTCAAGCCCAGCTCTCCTAACCCCATGTATAGCATACTGTTCACTAAGCCTCTGACTGCCATATTTGGTAATGCTTCCACTGAAAGGCCATGCTTCTGATTTCTTCTCTGGGAATGAAAAACCTATTCTGGCTTCAAAGTTGGCACACGTTTCCCATGACATAGCAGCTGGCACTGAAAAATCTCAGACTGATGCAATTGACTTCCTATATCCCATAGGAAAAGTCTTGGGTAGGAGGGATAGTACTAGAAGATTTCACCTGAGGAAGTTCAAATATTGCTTCACCTAGTGGCAGAATTATTCCCTAACTTCTAAAAAGAGCTAAGTTTTTAAATATGTGTTTCAATGTTTTAAAATTAGATGGGGGGTAGTGGTGAGAGCACTGGCTCTGGAGTCAGAAGGACCTGAGTTCAAATCCAGACTCAGACACTTACTAGCTGTGTGACCCTGGGCAAGTCACTTAACCCCATTGCCTAACCCCCCCCCAAAAAAATAGGTAGGGTTTTCTAAAAATAAATTCCTCCGATTTTGGCAAAGAGATCATAATTTTGATGAGATCTATTCATTTTTACCTCAAAGTAGAGTCTCCTGTGTGCAATATTAATTACCCCTCCACCTTATATAAAGGGTGTATAATTTTGGTTTATGAGTTAGAAGTTTGAAGGATATAGAACAGAAAAGGAGACAGTGATATCAGATACATAAGAAGGAAATGAAACTCTAAAGGCAATTTTAAGGGATTTGGGCATGTGAAAAAGATCAGAGATTGAATTTAAGGAAGGGAGATTTGGGAAAACTTGAAGGTAAGCTAGAACATGATTTGAGCTGAGGGAGAATGGTTCAATCTGAATGAAAATTCAGTCTGAGAGCTGGAGAACAAATGAAGGAGGAGGCAAAGGAGATGGTGTTTGGTAAGACAGGGTAATAATCAAAGATGAGTAAAACAAATTGGCTAAACAAATTTATGAGTAAAACAAGAGGGTTATGCAAGTATAAATTAGTGAAACAAAAGTTTAGTGAAAGAAATGAAAATAAGTAAGAGTTTTACTGTCAAGTCATTAGAAGTGACTAATTTCTAAAGTGACAGTTTCTAAAGGAAAGCTGAGGCATGTAAAGGTGAAGTTACTTGACCAGGGTCACATAGCTAATAACGGTCAGCTAGGGTTTGAACTCAGGTCTTTCTGAGTTTTGACACATAGCAAGTGAAGTATAAATACCCTCAAGTAAGCTGACAACACCAACTCTCTTACCCATGGATGAGAATCTCAATCAGAAAGGAAAGCAGTCAGATTTGGCAATGACTTGCAGTAAGTTTGAAATATTTCTATATCTACCACAGCCAAATAGTGGCTTACATTTTCCAAGAGCAGGTTTGTTTTGTCCTAGAAGAAAAGATGGAGAGACTTAAGGAATGCCTTGCCACATACCAGGTTATCAAGGAGAATTATGTGTTCCTTAAAAAAAAAAATGGAAGAGGGTAGAGAAAAAAGATAAATGGCAAAGGGGAAATAGACTTTGGAAGAATGTTGAAAAGCCAAATGTCACAAAGAAGAAGGGAAACAGAAAGATAACTGTAGAAATTTGAAGATTTTCCTGATGAAGAAAGAGCTGGATATCCTAAGGTGGAAGAAGCTTTTCCTCCAAGGATTGACAAGAGAAGTCTGAAGAGATTATTTAATGAGAGATAATGCAGGAAGGTTCAGAGGAAGATGAGAAGAATGGAGCCAATTATTGAAACTTCACTTAGTACCTGTGTGACCTTGGGCCTTGGGCAAGTCACTATCCTTCTGACATCTCAGTTTCCTCGTCTCTAAAATTAGGGTGTCACATTAAATTGCTCCTAAGGCCCTTTCCAACACTGGAGTTTCTCAGAAAAAAAAATCTAAGGATTTTAGTTGACACCAAGCTCAATATGAACCAATAGTGTAATAAGATAATAAAAAAAATGATAAATGTGAACGCAATGTTGGCTTGCGTTGAGTTGCAAAAATTCCAGGAATAAGAAGCTGAGCGTCTGCTATGACCAGACTGTCCTGGGAGTACTTTGTTCAGTTCTGGGCCATTTAGTAGAGGAAGGACAGGCATAAATTGGAGATTGTCCAGGAAAAGACAAGTAGGATGTTGAGGGTCTTGAGGCCATGCCATAGGAGGATCAACTGAAGTCATGATGGATGTTGATTCTAGAAAAAAGACTCCAGGGATACGTGAACTGTTCAAGTAGGTATAGGATTAGCATGTGAAGAAGGTTTAGATTTGCTCTCTTTTGTCTCAGGGAGTAGAATCAGCACCTAACACAGTGCCTAGCATGTCAATTGACTGACAGATTGAACTAGTGACAATGACTAGAAATTGCAGAAGCAAAATAAGCTTGCTGTGAGAGAAAAAAAAAATAACAATGAGCTATCCAAAAGCAGAATGAGATCTTGGTTAGTGGTTTGTTCCTTCTTCTTCACTGAAGACATTTAAACAGATTGTTTAGTACATTAGAGCCTTTTTAGGAGAAGATTGGACCCTTTAGCTGCTCAGGTCACAGTGCCTGATATATAGTCAATGCTTAATAAATGCTTGGTGATTCCTTTTTTTTTTAATTGAGGTTACCATATTTTTTATTGGGTTTGTGTGTGTGTGTGTGTGTGTGTGTGTGTGTGTGTGTGTGTGTGTGTGTGGCAATTTGGGTTAAGTAACTTGCCCAGGGTCACACAGCTAGTTAAGTGTTATGTGTCTGAGGCCATATTTGAACTCAGGTCCTTCTGACTCCAAGGCCAGAGCTCTACCTACTCATATTTTTTAGTTACAATGGTGTCTACACCTGATATTTCATTACTGTAGGGAGCTTCCAGTGAGGAAACTTCCAAATGCAGATCAGCAACTGTTCTACAATTTATAGTCTTAGAGAGTTTCTGAGGCATTGAGAAGAAGTTAAGTGATTTTCCCAGGGCCACTAAGCCAGTAAGTCTTAGAAGCAGACCTTGAAGCCAGGGCTTCCTGATTCCAAAGCTGGTGCTCTGTCTACTATCCCAATTGCTTTTCTAATGAAACAGAATAGCAAGAAAAAGGAAAAGAAATTGAGTTTGGTATTAAATGTCCTCACCAACCATTCCCAAATGGTTACTACCCTTACATCTCCTGGTACTGCTAATCTCAGCTTTAAACAACCAACAAAATGTGAAGGAGACATAAATAGAGAGATAATGAAGAAGAAAAAAGATAATTGGAGCTTACAAAACATAAATACAGTCTTAAATTGTACACAGTTAGAGATCGTAGAGGAAAACTCATTAAATAGTGTGCCTCTGAGAATCCTTGAATGGGTGCACTTTCCCAGTTCACTCCCAGAAAGGTGTTGGAGACTAGCAGTAAGTACTACTAAAGGAGATCAGATGGTGCAATGGAGGAAATGCTGGTTTGGAGTCAGACTACTGAGATTCAAATATTGGTTTTGCAACCTATTACCTGTGTGACCTTGATCAAGTTATCCAACCTCTCTGGGCCTCAGATTCCTAATCTATACAATAAGAGGATTAAACTAGGTACTTCTTGACCCCTTTAACCTTATATTTATAATACTGTGTTTCCCTTTTCATCTTGGTGCAAGAGCTAGAATAAAGAACTGCTCTCAGAAACTAGAAAGCATTTTCCATGGTGTTATTGACTTTCTAGGTATAGTAGCAGCAATTTAAAATGTATTTTATTTTCCTTAGGAGTCAATGGGGAAATATAACTGTGTGCTCACCACACCTGCAAAACCACTGATTTTGTACCTCACACCAGCTCTACTATGGAGATATTTTTTTAAGTCCGCCATTTTGTTATTTCTTGTCTTCTCATACCAATTTGCCTTGCAATACTTCCCAGAATTGGCAAGAGTTTATGCTAAATGATGTCACCATGAAGTGAAGCTAACCATGGCTTTCTAGGAGTTGTGGTCCATAGATAACATTCTGCCATTAAACAAGAGAGTCCTTCAAAGAACTATGAGAGCACAGACACAATACACTGATAGCTAAATAACACTCCTATTTAATTAGCTTGTTAAATCCTTGTTCTGTAGGACTTTAGCTCTATTTTGATTTTTTTCTTTTTTGTGTGCACACATACATTAAAATTCTACTGATCGTGAACTGTGATCATAATCAAAGTACTCTACCATTCTCATCCAAATCCATCACAAATATACTTTGGGGATACGTTATTAACATAAAGCCAAACTGGAGCAGCTAGGTGGTATAGTGTATAGCCCACTGACCCTAAAGTCAGGAGGATATTTGTTCAAATCCAGCCTCAGACGCTTACTAACTGTGTGATCCTGGGCAAGTCACTTAACCCCAATAGCCTCAAAAAAAGGGGACCTCAACGTAAGGCAAATTTTTACTTCACCATTATCCCAAATTAAAAGTGAGAGAACTGACTATGGCACTCATGATATCAGTTATTACAAGCCCTTTCTCATTTGCCTGTCCAAATTCTTATCTTACCTGAAAATAGTTTGATTTTGCTACACTTAGTGATACTGTAAAATACTTGAATTCTTTTTTTTTTGTATTTACAGATTTAAGTATTAGATACAGGTTTGTATCTAAATTAGTTTGTATCTAAATACATTTTCATTAAAATTCTATGCTACTATATGTTAACATATCTTGTCAGCGTATGAGCTTTTTCCTAATTGAAAAGATAAAAAAGCAACTCTTTACACAAAATAACTCAAAACTTTTAATATAATTAGAAAGGTTTGGGATTCATTCCTAAGCTGAGCCTTTTGTATCAAGTATTTCTAATGTGATTTCTGTAGAAATAACTTCTCCATTCCTTAATGGTGGAAAATTTTATTTGTTTTTGTAAATCTTCTTTATTCTTTGGTCCAAAGTTGTTAGCAATGATTTATTGCTTTTATGTACTGTCTCAAAAACTGCATAAATGCATTACAAATATCTTAGGATTCTGTTATGACTTTTCTGATATAAATCTTCTCATTTAAAGATAATTATGTGTATTTTATAAGATTTTCCCTTGCCTCAAAAATACTAACTATAAGGCTACTAGTTGCCAATTGATGTTCATTTATCCCACAATAGGAATAAGATATTTAAAATGTAGCAATACAAACTTTGAGCATATCCATTCCTTTCCATAAAAATTCCATTTTACTTAGATATCTACAGTTATAAGAAGACTTATAAGATGTTTTGCAACATCCTCTTTTTATTTCTATTTTAATAAGGCAAATTACTTAATACTTGTTTATATGGAGAAGCAAATATCCATCTGTGGACCTCTGGAAAAAACAACTGAGAGGAATGACTAACTCTAGTGACCACCTGAATTTATGTATTTCAAGAGCTAGCCTCACTCAGTTGGAAAGGCTTATAGTGAGGTAGGCTTCAGGGTGATGAATCTGAGGGCCCAACAATTCCTGAAGGTCAACTACTAAGTTATAAAGAGCTATCCAAATCAACAAAATCATAGATACTTCAAACATTTGAGTCTATCAAATAAACATTTAGCCCCATGTAAATAATGACAAGTATAACTTGGGCAAATCCCTTAACTTTGTGTATCTCAATTTTCCTCAGACATAAAAAAGCTTGTAGACGATATGACCTCTAACGTTTCTCCTAGCTCCAAAATTTTATGATTCTAACTGTATTTGAATTGAGCACGTAAATTAGTACTGTTACTACTATTTATTCTTGGAAGTTGCTAAAGAGGCCAGAACAATATATTATGTTATAAACATATTATAACATGGCAAGAGCCTCAGACTTAAAGGTTTAATAGCAATGGACATTCCTATGTCATAGTACTTAGCACAGATCCTGACATGCAGTAGGCACTTGATCAATACTAGTTGACTGACCAAATGGATAGGTACTCACAAAAAGAGTACTCTGACATCAAAAGAGAAAAAATTAAGAGCCTTGAAATAGAATATATAATTTATTTAGTTAGAGAAAGCTAATAAAACTAGAAAGTAGACTTTTAGTAAGCTTGTTTTTTAATACCCCAATGAAGAGACATTTTCTACCTCATATGTATGATGTCAATGATTCACTCATCCTTTTATGACACATTAATTACTGTATATAAGATGTGATTCTAAAGTAGAAGATGAATTTATATGTATGTCTTGGGCAACCAGTCTCCCTACTTTATAGTCACCTCTCTATATACTGTAGATAGCCTTACTTGTTTCTCCAACTGGCTTCACTCTTTCCTTTTTATGATGACAGAAAGAAATAATTATAAGCTATAGGTAGAGAGACACACTTAAGCATGCACAGTTATAACTTGAGTGCTCGACACCACTGTTTTATTTTAGTTTTCACCATATTGGTTGAAAAACAAAAGATAAATTCTGTAACCATATTTAGTCTTTTACTGACAGTGTGGTATAGCAGAAAAAGTCTTGTATTTGTAGTTAATGAAGTTGGGTTCAAATCCCACCTCCGCCATTCACTACCTATCTTATCTTGGGCAATTCATTTAACCATTCTTGGTCTTCAATTCCTCTTCTGCGAAAATTGGACTAGGTAGATTCTAAGGTCTCCCATTTCCAAACCTATGATCCTATAAACAAATGAAATGAAATAATTGAAATTTGACATTATCAATTAATTGACAATGTTCTCTGATCAAGTTCTCTGGATTTTTTTTCTAGTTCTAAGTAGGCAGATAAGGAAGAAGAAAAAGAAATAGAGCTTACAACACATAAACCCAGTTGTAAATTGCAAACCATTATGGTCACCATTACTGGTGACCACAGAGTGAATTTCATTGGATAATTTGCCCCACATGGGCATGCTTTCTCAATCTGTTCCTTTTCTCTCCTAAGTCCTAGAGCCTCGCTTGTACTCCGTTTTGAGTGTTTGTGAGAACAAAATGATATATGTGTGGAATGACTTTATCTACTAAGATATGCTTAGGTGAATAGACAGCCTCTTCCCACTCCCGCAAATGGCATACTTCCATGTCTTTATGACAAGAAATTATTAATTTTAACTATAATTGATGGCCAGAAAAGTGATGGACATGATAAGCTGGTACAATTCCTTTTTGAAACATTTAAATATTTTTCCTTATCCCTCCAACTGTAAAGTGTTCTGACAGACGGATAGTATAATAGTCAGAGAACAGCTGACTAATGGGACACATAAACAACATTAACAACTGAGAAAGAGTGGCTTACAGCAGAGAGCTTAAAACCTGTAAACATCTTGTAATGGCTAATTTGCGTTGAATAAACCTTGGTAAAGGTGCTGAGAAGAAATAAGCTAAACTGTAAGTGCCCTTCCTAGGCTCACACTTTCCATTTGGTTACCATGATTAATGCCCTATTCATATTTTAAATCTCAATACAGTCTAAAGGATAAGAGCTAAAAATTCATATGATACAACTGAAACTCTTTTTCATTGTTGTGAAGAGAAAGTATAGTGGAAAGAATGTTGGCTTTGAATTTAATAGAGATTCAGATTGAAATATTAACTCTGACACATTTAGTTGTTACTGGGCCAGTCACTATTTTTCTGAATCTCAGTTTCCTTACATATAAAATAGGAGTAAGAAACATTATTAATAATTGCCTTCCATGGTTTTAATGACAATCAAACGAATGAATATCAGTAAAAGACTTTTCAAACCTTCAAATACTGTTTACATGTAATCTAGCATTGTTCTTATTGGACCTCATATACATAAGATTATCTATCTATATCTTATATATAATTTTATAAGATTTGTATATAAGCTTATATAACAGATTATATTATATAACAACAAAATATTGTCATACATAATATTTATATAATTACATAAATAGATGACATATAATTATATCTGTGGTTTTACATATTATATAAATTGCATATAATCTATATATATAATCATATATAATGACTCTATAAATATATAGTGACTTGTCTAAGATCAATTAAATAATTAGATCTCTCTTCTCTCCTCCTCCCCCCCCTCCTCCTCCCCCTTCCTCCCCCCCTCCTCCTCTCCCTCCTCCTCTTCCTCCTCCTCCTCCTCCTTCTTCTTCTTCTTCTTCTTCTTCTTCTTCTTCTTCTTCTTCTTCTTCTTCTTCTTCTTCTTCTTCTCCTTCTCCTTCTCCTTCTCCTCCCCCTCCTCCTCCTCCTCCTCTTTTTCTCTCTCCCTCTTTCTCCACACACACTTCCACATAACATATACATATTTCCCTCAAAAAAGCTATATTAAAAACATATTAGCAAATGATTCTTAAAGGATTGAAGACTATTAGCAACCATATTAAAGAATTCTCTAAATCATTAATAGTAATGGGAATACAAATCCAAGCACACCAGGGTTTCATCTCACATCCTGCAAACTGGCAAACTGACAGAAGATGAGAATAGTTAATGGTGTAGAGAGGTTGCGGGAAAATAGGTATGCTAATGTATTGTAGATGGAGCTATGAATCATTTTGGAAAGCAGTTGTTGTGTTATTTTAGTTATGCCTGACTCTTTGTGATTCTGTTTGGGTTTTTCTTGGCAAAGATAATGAAGTGGTTTGCCATTTCTTCCTCTAGCTCATTTTACATGTTTACATGAGGCAAACAGGGTTAAGTGACTTGCCCAGGGTCACATAGCTAGCATATGCCTGAGGCTATATTTACACTCAGGAACATGAGTCTTCTCAATTCCAAGCCCAATACCCTATCCTCTGTGCCACCTATGTGCCCAGACAGCATTTTGGAATTATTTAAATCAAATGACTAAAAAATTCTCTCCCTTTGATTCAAAGATTTCCCTACTAGGATTATACCCTAAGGAGGCCAACACTAAAAAGAAATTCCTCAAATACACCAAAGTATTGATAAAAATACTTTTGTAGTAGCAAAGAATTAGGAAAAAAAATAAATGCCCACCAAGTGGGGAACAAAGAAAGATATGTAATGTAATATTACTATGGTGTAAGAAAAAAGGAATATGATGAATACAGAGAAGCATGGAAAGAAATGAACCAGAGCAAAATGAAGTAAGTAGTCAAGAGAATTGCATGTATTTTTCGATTTTTATGTATTAATTGATTTTACTGATTGGTTTTTCCCTTCTTCCCTTTTCTTTATTTAAAAATATTGTTCTTATATAGGATGGCTCTCTGGGTGAAAATTTGAGGAAAAATGCAAGGATAATTTAGGTGATATAAAAACAGGAGGTATCAATTATATTTAATATAGGGTTTGGAAAGTTCTTTTCCCACTATGATATTTCATAATTTAACCTCGTCAATAAATATCAGGTTTAATATATGGGCAAATATAACCACTAAGAAGCACAGTTTTTCCCAATTTCAATAGAGGTGAATAAAGATGTAATAAGAAAATAGTTAAAAGAGATGATGCAGTATAAATGAATGAATGAATAAAAAACCATTTATTTATTAAGCATTTGCTGTATAAGAAGCATTGGGAATCTAGCGAGTAAGGCGAGATAATTCCCTCTGACATGGAGTTCACATTCAAATGGATGAGAAGATATAGGGGTTTAAGCTAAAAGTTAAACAGACAGACCCCTATGATCCTCAGGTTGCCATGACAAAGGACAAGCTAATTCATCTTCTTTAATGTCATTGCCTTTGATAAAACCATATCTTAGAATAATGGTGAGGTATTTAATAGGGTTAAGGACTTTGGTGTTGAGAGCTTTATTTTCAGGTCTTCATTCTCTATGACTTCTGAGGAGAGAGGGGCTGTAGGCACTTGCCTAGATCACATTTCACAAGCATTCCTCCTATGGATGATGTTTTTGGTGGTAAGGCTTATAGCCTGACATGCATAGCTTTTCCTGGAGATCTTATGCTTTCTTATCCATGGATGGCAGTTGGTCAATGGTTGGTATTGATGGTAGAAAGGATGGTTGAATCTCTTCTCCAGAAGGTTTCTTCCTTCAGTGATAGCTGCAGGGGTCAATCCCAAAAGCAGGGCTTTTAGAATAGAAAGAATGTTGGGTTTGGATTCAGAGAACATTGGTTTGAATCTTGATCAGTAGTTTCCACATATGTGACCTTGAATAAGTCATATCTCCTCCATGCCTGACTTTCCACATCTGTTAAATTAGAGATGAGACTTACTGACCTCTAAGGTCCATTCCAGTGTTAATGTAGAATTCTGTGACAACCAGAGGACTTCCCTGGTCATAACTTTCACATACTATTTCCAAATACCAAGTAGACTTTAAACTAAATGAAGAATTTAGGCACTATTTTAGAAAATTTATTTTGTTAGGTCTGCAAAGGGTCAATAAAGAAGAACCAGGTCATTGATTACTACATGCAAACATCAGAAAGTAAGGCTGTCTAAAGGTAAAGGATAATGTCTAGGGTAGCTTCCTTTGCTCCCTTCCCAGTATGGTAAGAAAAAAAAAAGAGTGATGTTATTGACAAGTCAAGAACTTTGGGGCTTATACTTCTGAGTTTTTAATCACTTGAATCTCAAAACTTAAGTGCTACTGAAAAGATCTGCCAGAAACTGGCTTGTACATTTCAGCAAACTGAATAATTCTTGATTTCTATTGTTTTACATTTGATTTATAGCATAAGACTGGAGGAGAAAAAAACGGTCTTTAAAAATATGTTGTCTGACACGGCAGCTACACACACAGTAGCACATGAGTCTAAGCTTTTAAAACTTGAATTTCTTTGGTCATGTTGGTAAATTTTTTTGCTTTCCTACAATTAAATGTCTCCATTTGAAAATATGTTATAAATGCTTCTTCACTTAATTCCTCACTAACTTTTGATCTAGTCTCTAGACTTCTATAAAAACCTTCTATGTTATGGTTTATTTAGCAACAGCAAAGAGCAAAAATAGTTTAATTAAAAGTAATGGATAATCAAGAATAGGGTTTCCAAGAATATAATCTAAAAGATTTTCTTCAACAGATAGTCTAATATCCTTTCAGATAATTCATTAATTATATCATCAAATTACTTTGTGTCCCATACTGTTGCTTTTATATAATGCTCTGCCTAGCATGGTAAGAACAATCAAATATTTATCTCTATTGGATTTGCCTTTATTTATATCATATGTTATTACATTTTTAACTGGAATGTTTTTGCTTGCCCAAATCAATTAGATACAAACAAACACAGTTCAGAAGATGTTCTTTTCTTTTCTTTCTTTCTCTTCCTTCCTTCCTTCCTTCCTTCCTTCCTTCCTTCCTTCCTTCCTTCCTTCCTTCCTTCTTCCTTCCTTCTCTTTCTTTCTTCTTTCTTTCTTTCTTTCTTTCTTTCTTTCTTTCTTTCTTTCTTTCTTCTTTCTTTCTTTCTTTCTTCTTTTCTCTTCTCTCTCTCTCTCTCTCTCTCTCTCTCTCTCTCTCTCTCTCTCTCTCCCTCCCTCCCTCCCTCCCTCCCTCCCTCCCTCCCTCCCTCTCTCTCTCTCTCTCTCTCTCTCTCTCTCTCTCTCTCTCTCTCTCTTCTCTCTTTCTTTCTTTCTTTCTTCCTTTCTCTGATAATGAAGTGTTCAAGCATTTCCTTTCTGAAAATCACGTGGAGGCCTAAGAGATTCAAAAGAACCTTTCATGTTTTCTCTTACCCATTTTATTAGAAAATTTAGGGAGTCATATTTTTAACATGATTTAGTGTTCTAGAAAGGGAATTCTAGAAAAAAAATTATGTAGAACTTTAAAGCCAGTTTCCACTGTTCATAAGATAAAAATCAATTCTATCTTCCAAGTATTGACGAATACAGCTATACCTAACTGTATACAATACATGTACTGAAAAAAAATGCTTAATATTTGTGCTATGTGGATGAACTGTCCTATACGGGCCATCACAGCAGCAGCAGGTAGTGGAAGCCTTAGAGAGGCCAGCTTCCAGCTATGTATGACTTATCATTGAGGGGTTTGTACTATGTGATGATGAAAGTTCCCTAATTGGCTTCTGTACCAAGGACTGATAATTTAGAGGATATACAAAAGCAAGCTGATAGGCTTTTCGAGGTCCTTCCCTTTCCAGTGGGTAAGCATTTATATTGGTTCCATCTGTGCTCAGAGTCAGGAAGAGGTGACTGGCCGATCTCCCAATTACCATCATCTTGAGCACATCAGCTTGTTTTACCTTCAGAGTTCATTGGCCTGTGCTGATGTGAAATGTAAAAAGGCTAATTAGCAGGCTTTCAAACTGCTATACATCTCGAAGAAGTTTAACTACCAGCCTTCTTGTTAATTGTAATAGTAGTTATATGTTACGTACTGAATCCTTTTTAAGTAATTTTGCTAAGGCATGCCATGGTTCTTTTATGTTTAACATTTCTATCTGTTTAATAATAAGGTACCTGTTCTATATCTGACAGACATTGTGCATTGAGTACTCTTTTACTCCTCAATTTGGAGTGACACAGACACAAGTCATAATCTAAACCATGAGTAAAACTGCCCTGAGATAATGAGAAGAGGCTTATTAACAAGCTGAAGATTGAATTTATGAATTGATAAACATTTATTGAGCTTTGATCATGTACCAGTCATGGTGTTATGCTCTGGGGATATAGAAAAAGGTAAAATACAGTCCCTTCCCTCAAGAAGCTTACAATCTATTGGAGGAGACAACATGTAAACAAATATATACAGGATAAATTGGAAATAATTAAGAGAGGGAAGGCATTAGAATTAAGAGGGGTTGTGAAAGGTTTCCTGTGGAAGTTGGGACTCAGAGAAAGCCAGTTGAAGAAGAAGAGCATTCCAAGCATGGAGGACAAGCCAGAGAAAATGCTCTGAGGCAAGAGATGAAGTATCTTGTTTGTGGGACATCAAAGAGTCAGTGTTATTGAATAGAAGAGTAGGCAGTAGGGAATGAGGTGTAAGAAGACTGGAAAGGTCAGAGGTGGGTAGAATATGAAGGACTTTGAATGCTAGGGGACTTTGTATTTGAGGCAATAGGTAGCCACTGGATTTTATTCAGTGGTGGTGGGAGGTGATGTGGTAAGACATCTGATTTAGGAAAATCACTTTGGTGGCCGAATGGAGGATGAATTGGAGGCAGGCAGACTCACAAGCAGGATATTTCGGTAATCCAAGTATCACATGATAAAGGCCCATAGCAGAGTGGTGGTAGTATCAAAACAACAAAAAAAGGGGGGGCATGCTCCTAATTAGAGGAAGCCTCTCTTCCATCTGAACGCAGTCCACAAGCCACACTGGCTGTATTCAGAACAGAGAGTGAGGCAGGTCTCCAGCCCATATAGGCTCAACTTAGCAGGATGTCTGTGTTATATGCAAATACAAAGACTCTGTGATTTTGTCAGTATGGGGAGCTCTTTCCAGTAAAATAGCCTGAGATGACTAAGCAGATAAATCCTAGTAATAATATAGAGGTTAAATAATCTGCCTATTGTCACATAGTAAGTGTGAGAGGTAGGACTTTTCCTAGCTCAAATGCCCAAACTCTAAGTATCCCATGACAGATAGGTAAATAGATATTATATACTTATGTGTATATGTATGTATGCATAGGTACAATGTACCTAGGTTGCACCAAATCCTTGCTAACTCAGAAGAGAAAAGGGATAGTGAAAGTCTGTAAGAAGTTTAAGACACCTTACATGCTTTTGAACATGTGGGAGTAAGGAGAATCATTGCAGTAAGGGAGAGATGATACCAAAAGAAGCCTGATCTTCCTATTTTCAGGGGCCCTTAAAGGTCATACTCTTATGTACACAAGCTAGGACAATCGCTTCAATATTGTCTAGGAAGACCCTCATTGCTACAAAGCCTATGTGTTTTTGGCTTATTTTGTAAATTCAGGGAATGAAAAAAAAAGTTGTCCCAACCTCACTAAAAAGAGACATAAACACTGAGCATGAGGTCAAATAATTAATGAAAATTTTGCAAAAGCAGGTGAAAATAAAAGCCTGTGCCTTACAAACACATCACTTTTCTAATCTTAGGAAATGTATGGTTATATGTTATATGGTATAGAGTTATGTTGTGATCAGCATCTTCGTTTAAAAATTGATGGGAGGAGGAGCAAGCAGAGAAAGGTTACTGACACATTATAAGGTCATGGCATTCTTTCTGCTTCCAAAAAAATGGCACATATAATATACAACAGAGATACAGTACAATAGAAAGCATAGTGGGGTACTCCACATAACCAAAGCACTCTGGAGAATCTGAATAGCTTCTAGATAATCATCCTAATAACCCAGAAGTAGCTCCTCCTTTTTTTGCCCTGGCTTGTTCTTTATACTCCCTTCTTTAGATGTGAAATTTCATAAAATCACTCATTAAAGAACATTACTTTCTAGAAGCAAAGCAGTGTAGTGGCTGGAGAATTGCACCTAAGGTCAAGAAGACCTAGGTTTGAGTTCTGTTTCATAGTCTGATTTTGTGGCCCTAAGGAAAGTCATTTTAAGCTCTGTAGCTTTATTTTCTTTGTAAAATGAGGGGGTTGGAATCAGCAACATTGAAGGGCCTTTTCCAACTCTAAATATATGATCTTTTCAATTATCTTGGATCGAATGGGATTATGCATACAAAGTGCTCTACAAATACCAAAGCACTATAAAAATGAGTTGTTATTTGATTAACATTATTATTGAAAAGCAAGACTGTAATAATGGATAGAGCACTGGCCTATGAGGAGGGTGAACCTGAGTTTAAGTCAAACTTCCAATACATAGTATCTGACTCTAGAAAAGTCACTTAACTACACAATGCCCCAGGAAACTTTCTAAGACTGTATATTCCAGAATAGTTGCTGATATGGCTTGGTAGAAATAGCATTTCCTCATGGGGGAGCTCCTTATTTCAATGAAATCATAGATACAGACCAATAATTATTATTAATAAGCTAAGTAGTGAGGAGTATAGGATTTCTAGTCAGAAAACTTAGATTTGAATTACTATGACTCACTTCATAGTTTTATGACCTTGGTCAACTCTTTTATACTCTATGAACTTTGATTTTTTCAACTATAAAATGAGGTAGTTGTACTAGATGACCCCTAAAATTTCTCTCCAGCTCTATGATCTTTTGGACTCACAGTAAGTTGAAGCAATTGGGTTAAGACCTGCCTTTGTTATGTTGCTGTCATCCATACCTCTTAAGGATTTGTGGCCATGCAATCTCTGATGGTGTCTAAAAGCCCCTACCAACACCTGCCACACTCTAGTTTTGTCTAACACATATGACCACATTAAGCTGATGTAGGAAAGGCGTAATTTTTTCCCAAAGGATTAAAAGAACAGAATGCTTAGAGCATGTAAATATTATGCAGGAAAAATATTTTACATGCAAAAATAAAAGACGTATGCAGTATGTCTAATATGCCAAAATTGTTCACTGAGGGGGGAGGCAGTAGGGGCCTATGCTATGGGGCTGACTGACGAGCTTGGAATCTCATTTTGTATTTCTGAAATTCCAGTCTTTTCATGATTTCCAAAAAATACATTCATCTCATATGTGCATCCAATCCAAAGGAAATAACCTACATTGAAAATGAATACCCATGGAGTATATAGCACAACAGAGCCTAGCAGGTAAATCTGTCCACCCTCCTTTCATGGTAAACTCCATGGAGTTAGATGAATGAAGGACTGATTGATTCAAGTGGTATTCTGAATCATTTCTAGGACAGCCAATAATTTCATCATTTATATTCAGCATTTTATAGTATTCTGTCAACATGTCTCCTTAGCAGTGAGCTGGCCCTTATCACTCTCCTAATCTGACATATGAGACAGGATGGATAAGTTGTTCTGAATCGCTCTGGTCAGGAAGAGGCCTCAGGCAGAAGTTATAACTCCCAGGCTTTGACTATTTAGCTGTGATGTGCGATTCTACTTCACTCCCTGGCACATAGACCCTATAGGCTTCATCTTCTTGGGAAGTAGTAAAGACAGGGCTTCATAGTTAAAGTAAAAATTCTTGCAGTTATGATAATAATTTAATTCTTAATGCTCAAACCTTTGCATTATGGTTCAAATGGAATGTTATTCTTAAATTATGAGGAAATTGTATGAAACTTTATTTTGATTAAGAATGAGTTGTCCTAGTGGTTGAGTTGCATTTGATTAGCATTAACAACACAACCACCATAGCTTAGCAAATTTGAAGACATCCAAATGCTATGACCTCACTCAATCAAACAGTCCTCTCTGTAAGGGAAAAAGCAGCTTGATAGGACAGTTTTTTGGCAGACCAGCCATACTTCCTACTAATGACCTTTTACTGTATCATTTCTCTGGCCATTGACTTGATAATTTACGACCTTAATAAAGGAATCCCATCACTTAGATGAATACACACTGCTGGCATTTTAATCGGTAACAGCTTACATAGTGTACAGGGTAGGTATAGAATGAGATTAGAATTATCATAATGGGACATGAGACCCTTAACTAGCAATTCTAACAATAGAACAAGTACCACAAACCTCACTGATAAATTAGTACATACCTATAAATATATGCATATATATGCATGTGCATATATACATATACTTACACACATACATGTATGTATGTATATATGTATGCATACACACATGTGTATTTGTGTGTGTGTGTGTGTGTGTAGCTACATATATAAAATCTCCTAATATCAATTCAGCCTTCAAAACCTAGAGACAAGGTACAGGACAGGCCACGGAGGCAGCTCATTTAGTAATGGAGTAGGTAGAGGGGAAAGGAACAGAGAGGAACTTTATGGCTTTCTATTTTAAGTCATTTTTGCTGTGGTCTAAAGTAAACTCGCTTGTTTCTACCTTCTGAAGTACAAGTATTGCCAATTCCCTCTAAATTTCAGTAGCCTGGAGCTACCCCCACCCCTTCCAGTCCTGGGCCTGATTATAGCACATCTATAAAAGCAGCTTAGTCAAAGGATCACAAATCATAGATTTAGAAATGGACAGGACCTAATGTCCTATGGGGAAAAAAAAAAGCATAAATGTACTAAAGCTTTTGCTATTGATAGCAGTGATAAGACACATTACAACTACGCTTATAACAGTTATTCTAAATGAACAAAGGGCAGTAGAATTAAGACAAAGAGGTACCTAAAGCGTCCAACAATTGGGAAAACACCTACATTCTTCCTTGCTGATGTAATAAACCAGGAGTCTGTCCAAACCTGACCTTGGAAGACTGGATTGTAGTAGGACTTTTTAATCTATCCTTTGTTTATACAGAAGGTTGATAGGTGATAGCCCTTGAGCATTTTCATGCAATGTTTAAGGCACTAACACTACTGAACACAGTCATTCTTTTCCCCCTGTTTATTCCAACTGTCTATGATCCCTGATGGTGGGTGGTTTTTGTTGGCTCATCAATTCTATTTTTGTTGTTCAATAAGATCCCAAACAGTAGAGTATAGTTGCCAGGAAAAAGAATACCGGTGATAGAAATGGCACCAGAAGAATCATTGCTGTTCTTGGCCACAGACACGGTTCCATCTGAACAATAGCTTGTTTTCTTCATCGTTGTCTCCACTGTCTTAGGTTGTTAATTTAGAGAGAGATTTTGTGATTCTTCAAGTGAATTTGGGAAGAGCTACAAAATAGACATCTTTTGCAGATAGGGAAGAAATCTTAAATCTGTTATGAGAACTGAGAAATCAAGAAGAGGCTTCTAGGTCAAAAGATGACACGTATAGTGTGCTTGAAAATTCAGCCTTCCAGGATGGCTCTGTCAGCAGTTTATCCATCATATCCTTATGTGACTGAATCCATTGCTCTCTGGGGAATGAAAGGAAGGAAGTTGATGAATGAGATATTTGGAAAATTAAAAAATAAAAGATTTGTAATATTTCTTGATATACCTACTATTTAAAAAGTTTTATTAATTTTTTTTCACATTACAAACATTTACAGATGACTTCCATTTCATGAAAAGTTTCTTGTAACAAAGTACAACAGTTAGGTAAATCTAATAATACAGTGATTTACTCTGAAATTACACACAACAATATACAGCTATAGCACCCCTTTCCCTTGCTATGAAAAGAAATCTATTTTGTATTCCTCCTCATTTAAAAAAAAGGAAAAGCAAAACAAATTTCTTGTAATAAAAATACATAGTCAAGCAAAACAAAATACCTCAGTGATTGTCTACATAGATATACGTCTCATTCTGCACACTAAATCAAGGCTTCTTTAGTGCATTCTGTAGTCTATATATTGTTAGTCCTCCAGAAACATAAAAGGTCATTATACCAATTATAATTTTTACAGCTTTCCTAGTTGTTTGTTTTAACAGTGTTGTTATTGTACAAATTATTTTCCTTGTTCTGCTAATATCGTTCCTCAACACTTTTAAAAAGTCTTCAAAATTATTCATTTTTATACAGTATGAATTATTCCTCTGGTTCTGATAACTTCAGTCCTCATCAGTGCATATAATTCTTTACATATCTTCTAAAATCATATTTCCTCATTTCTTATAGCACAATAGTTCTCCATCACCTTCACATAGCACAGCTTGTTCAATCATTGCTCAGTTGACAGGCATTCCTTTAGTTTCCAGTTTTTTGCCACTACAAAAGAAAAAGCTACTATAAATATTTTTGCAATGTAAGACTCTTTCTTTTAATTTCTTTTGAGTACAGGTAGTGGTATAGTTCAACGAAATAGCATGCAACTTTTAGCAACTTTTTTGGTATAATTCCAAATTGATTTCCAGAATGGTTGTACCTATTCACAGGTCCATCAAAAGTGCATCAATGTGCCTGTTTCTCACAGCTCTTTAAACATATATTATATTTATATATATATATATGTGTGTGTGTGTGTGTATACATATACATATACATATATACACACATATTTATACACATACATACACACATATATACCTATATACACACACACATATATGTGTATATATATATGCACATATATACATTGATATTCTTTCATGGAAATTCTTTTAGTAGGCATATTATTCTTTTGATGCCTTTTGTGTAACTTCTTTTTCCCTACTCCTCCAACTTGACCTCATATTCAAAAGGCTGGGTATCTAAAGCATGACTACCACCTCAAGTGTGTTCCCTCAACTGTGCCTCAAAACTTTCTTGAATTGATGAACTGTCAAACTGCTGGATGAAGTGACTCCTACTCTGCTGCTAGATGCCTTGTGGATAATGGGTGAAAGGAGATAGAAATTCCCTCCTCTCTCTCTATCAGAGATTTCCCCCAGAAAGTGTTCCTAGGCCAGTACTTCCTCCTAATTAGGGTTTAGCTATTTGAAAAACTCAGGGGCTCAGTTAATTTTTTTAAATTTCAAAATCATATCAGTGTTCCTTTCTGACTCACTCACAGGGTTTGTTGTGCCTCCTAAAGGCATGGACACAATTTCACAGTTAATTTTATACATTATTACCACATTGTCTAAATTTTATGATGATATAAAATGAAATGGGAGCTGGGAAACACAACCCTTTCCCTTACACTTCTTTGTTTCTTTTGGGGAGCAGTCTTGAACTGTGATTCTATAAACTTTTTCTACTGATGCAGCTAAGAAAGTGGACTGTAACCTATGCTTATAAAGAGTTTCCTGGGGGCAGCTAGATAGTGCAGTGAGCAAAGCTCTGGCTTTGGAGTCAGGAGAACCTGAGTTCAGATCTGGTCTCAGACACTTGACACTTACTAGCTGTGGGACCCTGGGCAAGTCACTTAACCCCAATTGCCTCATCAGAAAAAAAAAAGTTGCCTGGCCATGATGGTGAGTAAAAGCAGTGACTTGCTTGAGCTCTCCCCCAAACCCCCTCCAAATACCTTTAAAAAAATGCCTCTAAACAAATTCTAAAAGAGCAGAACCCACAGAAAGACAAAGTGAAACAAATTTCCAGTCCAAGACAACCTGGATGGTTAATCTGAAAAGCATATCATGCCAGGCTGGGAGAGGAACGCAGTTCATCTGGACACACAGGCCTCAGCAAACCTGGGGCAGGCCTCAGGGGACTGAATCTCAGGCAACTGTGGTGGTTTCCAGACTTCTCAACCCATTAATGCCAAAGACAACTTAGAACGTCAGTAGGAAAAGTCTGTGTCTGCAGTGAGAAAGAAGCTAGGGGTCCCAGCCCCAGTCCCTGAGCATGGCCCCGGGGCAGTGGCTGCCTCCAGAGCTTCCGGCCCACAGACTGAGAAGGAATCAGGAATTGAATGGCTGATCTGAGGGGGATTACAGGGATCTCTCTGCTGGTGCAGGATTTTCTTGCTTTGCCTGTGCTTGGATCAAGGTCATAGTTCTGGGTGGTGGTCCTAGGGCAAGGAGGAGAGCTGGTATAGTGGTGCTTGAAGTGGCTATGGAGAGAGAATCTTTCCCACAGTTCCAAGACAGAAAAGAGTGCTTGTGATCACTCATAGACCAGAGCACAGGCCAGGAAAGGAGTAATCATCTTGCCCTTGATCATAGCACCTTGGAAGAACTGAAAATTTACAGGTCCCAAGAAGTATCTCTGAAAACAGCTGCACAAAACCCCTGAAGCTTGTGACAGTATATTCTCCACCCTGGAAGCAGACCCTTACCTTAACAAAGAGTTTATAACTCAAGTAATTGGCTGGGATCATGAGCAAGCAGCACAAAAAGAGTCAGACCATAGAATCTTACTTTGGTGACAAAGAAGATCAAAACATACCACCAGAAGACAACAAAGTCAAAGCTCCTACATCCAAAGCCTCCAAGAAAAATATGAATCAGTTGCTGTGGAAGAGCTCAAAAAGGATTTTGAGAAGCAAGTAAAAGAAGTAGAGGAAAAACTGAGAGTGATGCAAAAAAATCATGAAAAACAAATCAATAGCTTGCTAAAGGAGACCCCAAAAAATACTGAAGAAAATAAAACCTTAAAAAATAGCCTAACCCAAATGGCAAAAGAGGTACAAAAAGACAATGAGGAGAAGAATGCCTTAAAAAACAAAACTGGCCAAATGGAAAAGGAAGTCCAAAAGTTTACTGAAGAAAATACTTCCTTAAAAATTACAATGGAGGGGGCAGCTAGGTGGCGTAGTGGATAGAGCACTGGCCCTGAATTCAGTAGACCTGAGTTCAAATCTAACTTCAGACACATAACACTGAACTAGCTGTGTGACCCTGGAGAAGTCACTTAACTCCATTGCCTAGCCAAAAAAAAAAAATTACAATGGCTCAATTGGAAGCTAGTGACTTTATGAGAAATTAAAATACTGTAAAACAAATCCAAAAGAATGAAAAAAAAATAGAAAACAATGTGAAATATCTCATTGAAAAAACAACTGACCTGGAAAATAGAACCAGGAGAGAGAATTTAAAAATTATTGTGCTATCTGAAACCAATGATCAAAAAAAGAGCCTAGCCATTATCTTTCAAGAAATTATCAAGAAAAACTGCCCTGATATTTTAGAACCAGAGGGCAAAATAGAAATGGAAAGAATCTACCAATCACCTCCTGAAAGAGATCCCCAAAGGAAAACTCCTAGGAATATTATAGCCAAATTTCAGAGTTCCCAGGTCAAGGAGAAAATATTGCAAGCAACCAGAAAGCAATGATTCAAGTATTGTGGAAACACAATCAGGATAACACAAGATTTAGCAGCTTCCATATTAAGGGTCCACAAGGCTTGGAATATAATATTCTGGAGGCAAAGGAGATAGGATTACAACCAAGAATCACCTACCCAGCAAAACTGAGCATAATATTTCAGGGGAAAAAATGGAAATTCAGTGAAATAGAGGACTTTCAAGCATTCTTGATGAAAAGACCAGAAAATTTGACTTCCAGATACAAGACTCAAGAGAAACATGAAGAGGTAAACAGGAAAGAGAAATCATAAGAGATTTATTAAGCTTAAACTGTTTACATTCTGCATGGAAAGGTGGTATTTGTAACTCATGAGTCCTTTGTCAGTATTAGAGTAGTTGGAGGGAAAAATTATATGCATGTAGATAGATAGATAAATAGATAGATAGATAGAAGACATAGGGCGAGTTGAAGATGAAAGGGGTGATATCTGGAGAATAAAATTAAGGGGTGATAGAGGATTATTTGGAGAGAAGGAGAAAGGGAGAGGTACAATGGGGTAAATTATCTCACATAATACAGACCAGAAAAGGCATTTACAATGGAGGGGAAATGGGGGAAGGTGAGAGGGAATGAGTGAATCTTATCCTCAGCAGATTTGGCTTAAGGAGAGAATAACATACACACTCAATTGAGTATAGGAATCTATCTAACCCTACAGGAAAATAGGTGAGGGGGAAGTGGACAAGAGAGCCGGGGGTAACAGAGGGGAGAGCAGATTGGGGGAGGGGGTAATCAGAACCAAACACTTCTAAGGAGGGATAGGGTTAAAATAGAGAATAGAATGAATAGGGGGTGGGATAGGAGGAAGGGAAATTAACTTAGTTTTTCACAGCATGGCTACTATAGAAGTGTTTTGCATGACTACACATGTATAACCTGTATTGAGTTGCTTGCCTTCTCAATGGGGGTGGGGAGAGAGAGGAAGGGAGGAAATTTGGAACTCAAAATTTTAGAAACAAAAGTTTAAAAAAGTTGTTTTCACATGCAACTGGGAAATAAGATGTAAAGGAAATTGGGTATGGAAATCTATCCTGCCCTACAGAAAAATTGAAGGGGAAGGGGATAAGAGAAGTGGGGGAGAGATAGAAGGGAGGGCAGATTAGAAGAAGGGGTACTCAGAATGCATGCCATCTTGGGGTGGGGAGAGGGATGAAATGGGGAGAAAATTTGGAACTCGAAATCTTGTGGAAGTGAATGTTGAAAACTAAAAATAAATAAATTACTTTTTTTAAAAAAAGAATTTCCTAAGCACTGAGAGATTAAGACAACAGGTTGTTAGTGATTGTCAGAGGGAGTATTGAAATTCAAGTATTCTGATGACAAGGCCAGCTTTCTATCAGCTATGCTATGCTTCTTCTCTTAACATTTTTTTTTCACAAAGATCCCCAAATACTCTAGAAATATTAGACTAGTTGTACACATGCAATAGGAATTTAGGTTTAATAACTGTGGGGAAAGAGTAATGATTTGAAGGAACATGAACATTTTAAAAAAATCAAGGTTGGAAAGCACTTCAGAAGATCTGTAACGGAACAAAAATTCATTTTACAATATATGACAACAAATGGAATTTGTATTGTACTTTAAAGTTTATGAAGCACTTTAGATATATTATCTCATTTAATATTCTCAACAATCCTATGAGGAAGGTCTTCTGGGATTATTATCTATATTTTACAGATGAGGAAACTGAGACTCAGAAAAGTCAAGTGACTTGTCCCATAGCTATTAAGTGTCAGAGAGGACTTGCCTTCTAGGACTCTGACTTTTAATGCAGGATTTTATCTACACTAGGGGAGGGAAACCTGTGGCCTTGAGGCCACATGTGACCCTCTAGGTCCTCAAGTGTGTGCCTTTGACTAACTCCAAACTTCACAAAACAAATCCCTTAATAAAAGAATTTGTTTTGTGAAGTTTGGATTCAGTTAAAGGGCCACACTTGAGGACCTAGAGGGCCACATATGGCCTCAAGGATGCAGGTTCCCCACCCCTGATCTACAGTGTTGTACTTGCCACAGCTATGAAAGACCTAGAAAAAAGAAAGAAAGAAAGATCTAGCCAACAAAGTCCTTGGTACTTTCAAAGAGTTCAACACCTCAGACAAATAATGTCAATGGAAATGAAACTAAAAAAGATGCATTCTCATTTTTTTTTTGCTGCTACATCCTAGTAACTTTTCCATTTGACTTACAGCTGAAACGTGTTTATGTTGCCTTCCCTATTAGAATGATTCTGTCTTGTCTTTTTAGTTGTATCCCCAGAATTTCGCATGGTGCTTTTGCAGAATAAATGTTTAATGCATGTTTTTTTCATTAATTTGTTCATTCATGTCCATATTGGACGCATCTGACAAATGATTGAAAAGTTTTTGTTCAAACACCTCTAGTGAGGGGGAAATTCGCGACTTTCCAAGGAAACCCATTCTACTTGAAGGTAGTTCCAATGGTTAGGAGATGATTTTCTTTTTTCTTTACTGAAGGCCTAACTTGCGTGAGTTCTTTATAAAATTGTCTCACTTGCTAGTCAGAAGAAGCGATACAAGGACATTCTCAAGGTCTCTGAAGAACTTTGGGATTGATTGCATTACATGGGGGCTGCTGGCAAAGGACCACCCAGCATGGAATGCCTTCATCAAAGGTGCTATGCTGTATGAGCAAAGTAGAAATGTAGTAGCTCAAAATAAAGGTGAAATGAACAAATTTAGAGACAGCTCCACTCCGGATGTTCATATGGACTATTTGTGCCCAATCTGTAGTAGAGCCTTCTGAGCTCATATTATTCTGATCAGCCACAGTCATACACACTGTAACTTGACTCCAACATAGTGACTTCACTTTAGTCCTCTTCAAGAACGAAGGGCAACAGCCAAACAACCAACCGATTACAAGCATAAATCTATTGCTTCACTTTTTTCCTATTACTGTCATCATGCCACCTAGGGACAAGTCAAACAAATTTAATCCCCTTCCTTATTACATTCCTTCCAATATATAGAAAGGATGGCTATTACATCTCCCTATGTCTTCTGATCTCTATCCTAAACATGATTATGGTGGTGGACAGTGTGTCTTTAAAAGGATTTGTTTTGTGAAGTTTAGATGCAGTCAAAGGGCTGCACTTGAGGACCTAGAGGGCCACATGTGGCCTCAAAACCACAGGTTCTCCACCTCTGTGACAAATCAAGAGTTGAACTATGGGAGGTGAGAAATAGTGGATTCAGATAAAAGTCAAGGGAAGTCCTTTACTTGATATCACCATTATTTTAACAGAATCGTAGACTCTCCTTCTGCCTGTCTGGTGCTGGCACTAAGCTGTATGTGGTTCCTTGTAGAAACAACAAAAAATGCTTAGACCTCTCTCAAGCCCTTAAATGGCTTGATTTCTCTATCTCCTTCTCTGACCCTCTGTCTTTCATTCTGAAACCCAAGTGTTAGAGAAGGTGTATGAAGTCTCTAATCAATCTGATGTCAAAGGCTCTTCACTGGAACAAAGAAGATGTAGGACAGGGAGAATTAGCATTTTGTCTGTCACTGCTGTCAGCAACAAAAGTGGCCATAGGCTAATTAATGAGTCTATAAAAAAAAGTATATATTAAGCAAAGATTAGGAGTAAGGTACTGTGTTAGGTTATGGAGATTTAAACATACATATGAAATAGTCTCTTAAGGGATTTATATTATGTCAGGGATACAGTATGTTTATGGATAGGAATACATACACACACACACACATATATATGTAATACAAAATAAGTTTTTGGAGGAGTGAGGAAATAGCAGCTTGAAGGAGTCAGGATAAGCTTTGTGCAATTTGCCTACATATCCTATCCTCTTCTACCCTTTCCTTCTTCTGGACTCAGCTCTTTTATAAAACTTTTCCATAATTACAGAATTTTGAGAGTTGCAACAAGGACTACTGAGTCCAATCTATTTACAAAAGAATTTCTGTCCCTGAAACATACTTGACAATTGGTCATTTAGCCTCTGCTTGAAGATTTCCCAGGAAAGGTAACCTACCACCTCTTGAGACCACAGCTTTCTCTTTTGGGCAGATTGAATTGTCATCTATTTTTTTCTGCCTGGCATCAGACTCTTTGAATTTTCTCTTCATTGTTCCTGCTCCTACCCTCTTGGGCTAAATCAGAAAATTATAATTCCTTTTCCACATGACAAGCCTTCAGATACTTGAACTTATCTATCATGTTTCCCCTGAATCTTCTTTTATACAGAAGAAATATCCCCTGTTTCTTCAACCAGACCTCACATGACATAGAACCAAGGCTGTGCAATATCAAAGTTGACCTCTAGAACCACTCTCATTTGTCAATGCCTTTCTCAGAATTTGGTGCCTAGAACTAAATTCAGTACTCCAGATGAGGTCTGACAAGGGCAGTGTACAGACAGACTCTTACTGCCTTAGTCCTGGAAGCTATGCCTTTTAATCCAACTCAAGATTACATTAGGTTTTTGGCTGCTAAATCACACTGCTGACTCATAGTTTACTAAAATCTCCAGATATTTTTCAGACAAACTCCTGTTTAACTTATTTCCCCATTCAGTAGTTGAGAAGGTCATCTTTGAATCTAAGTGTAAGATTTGATAATGTACATGTAATTATTTGCTACAGTAATACATTCATGGGTTAAGGATAAGGATAGGGACCTGAGATTTCTCTGGTATAATTCTGGGGTGAGAAAATAACCTCTGTCAATGCAGATCAGAACCTTCTTTGCAATTTGTCTATATATACATGAATGTAATTCACAAATAACTAAATATACATATTGTGTGGGTGTGTATATATATTATTTACTGCTAGAGATATTTATAGATTGATGTTTGATATTATCTATGTTGGTGGATATACATTAATGCTTTGCTCCTTCTCTCATTATCTTCAAATTTTTACTCATGAAAAACATTTTCTGCAGAGGCTTCTCTGATTCCCACAGAAGTGTTATCTCAGTTCTCAACTTGTTTAGGGTATTTTGTCTGGACCTTTCCTTTGCCCTTGTTATATTCTGCCTTATGTAATATTTATTTATAATTGTATAATCTCCCACTTGTAAGTAATTTGAGGATAGATACTATATAATCCTTCATCTTTGTGTTACCAAGACCCATTACAGTGCCTTGTATCTGGTAGGTACCTACTATTTGTTTAATTTAATTATATTAATGATAATTGATATTTATTTAACATTTTAAAGGTTGTAAAGTATTTTATGCACATTATACTTTGGTCTCCCCAACAACTCTGTGAGGTAAGTTCTATGAGTACTATTATTCCTATTTTAGAGATGAGGTAACTGAGGCTGATAGTGGTTAAGTGACTTGTTGAGGGTCACATAAGAAGTGAATGATGGGCCTGAATTTGAATATAGGTCTTCCTAACTCCAAGTCCAGTGATGTACCTACTACATCATTCTGCTTCTATCACTGAACAATGGACAACATGCAGTTTGATTTATTTCAAATTAGAAATGTTAAGTGCTTATTGAAATTTATTGAGTGATAGTGGAGCCCTAAAAAAGTTAATTCAATTTCCAAAGGTACCTATATAGGAACTTAGGGATGGGAAGACTCTTGTTTAACAAATAATACTTTAGATGATTCATCTTCATCCTAAAATGGAGGTGTTAACATGATAAATGTCAGTTAACAATAATTAAAAATCAAAGATCTTATAGTGAGATTTCCAGGAAAAGTTGATATGAACCTTCTAATGCAAATCACACATGACTGGGATCAAGGATTGAAGGTAAACAAAAATTCTGCTACAAAAAGCCAAAATCCAAAGATAAGTAGTTCCCAGAAAAATGTATGAGTTCTGGAGATAATTAGTAAGTTTCATAAACTAGGCTGGCCCAGAGTTCAGGCTCTTGAGATAAAGCACAGATCCAAATGAAGTTAGCTTTCCTTTGGCTCAAACAAGTGAAACAATGCCAAAGCTACATATTTTCTCTAGCTGGTGAAGAAAGAAATATACTTCTATGGAAACCTCTCCCCCCAAAAAGAAAACCAAAAAACTACTCTAGTTTAATGATGAAAAGTGGGAGTTATTTTCTACTTTAAAATGAAACATACCTCATTTCTTTTCTGGACCTACTTTGTCAGATGAATCCTTGAAGAAGTGACTCAAGTTGAGATAAACAGACTGGTTCATCTCTGAGTTCCTAGGTTCTCATAATGGAATGAAGAGGAGATTTGACTTCAGAAGGCCAAAGTTCATAACTGAGTTCTCTTATTTACTAGCTTTATGACCTTAGTACATCATTTCATCACTTCTTTTGTAAAAACAGGTGGTAAGATTAGATGATTTCTAAGTTTCATCTCTTCCTAGGTCTATGATATCACAATCTTTTCTTCCTCTAAGAAAGATTCTTTGTTATACATGTTATGGATTTTTAAAGATATAAATCACAACTAGTTTCACTTGAAAAGATAGTTGCCTGTAAGTTATGAACTAACATAAGTGTACTTCCCCAAAATCATCTGTCGTGTAACATCCTCCGGGGAGGCTTGACACAGAAAAATTCCACCATTAAAGGTGGGTAATATGAGTATTATTTTCTCCATTTTACAGATGAGGAAATTGAAGTTCAGAGAGGTTAAATACCTCATTAAACATCACACAGTGGCTAAATTATAGAGTCTGGATACAACACCATAAATAAATAAGGATGGGAAGGAAGAAGGGATAAATTTCATAGGATTATCCAGTGCTGAGGGAAGAAAGACTTTAGTGAAGAACTGTAGTGGCCACATGAAGTAATTGAACATTTGAGGTATGGAGGAAAGGAAAGATGACAGGGTGAAAACAAAGTCAATCTACTTCACAATATTGTCCAGAACTTGTTATTGGGAAACTATTGGTTACAGATATGTGTTATTTGTATTATACATATATTTTTGACATTTGATGTAGGGTTCCAAATCTTGGTTACTGTAAGTACATGAATCCTTAGCCACTTAATGACCATATACAAGTAGTTAAAGTAAATAATCAGATGATACATATTTTTTCACTAATTACTGGGACAATTTAGTAGAAGATTTTCTTTTGTAATATCAATGAATTGCCTCATTTGTATACTTAACTTTGTATGTATTTGCAGGTAATTCATGAGAGTATATCACAGAATTTGTGATTCGTATACCATTTGACTGAGATACAACATCCAGATGGGCAGATTCAATCTACCACTAAAGTTAATCCCAGCTATTTCTTTCATTGAAATAAAAATAAATCCAGGGAAAGCATGTTGTATTAAGTCACAAGTATACTTAAGTCACAAAAATCTTTGAATATGGACATTTGACACACAGTACAGGATATCAAGTTGTTATTTTAAAATCATACAAGGGGAAAATATGCAAGTACTGAAAAAATGTTTTAGGAAAAATAGGATAAGTTCTGACATAATGTGTTAGACACTAACAATAAAAATTTCTACCGAGTGCAAGTGGCTAAAGTCACAACTAAAGCGAGTTGAAGAATTGGAATTTAAAGCCATGTTCACTGATTTCACATCTATGGCTCTTTCCACTATGACTCACCAACTTTTCACTTCCATTTTTTCCCCATATAATGATATGAACTTGCTTTGTTTTTCAAATATTTCAGAAATTACTTTCAGAAAGGTAACTATAATCAAGGCAATGTGATATAGGTGAAAGAGTTCCTAGAGTAGAGGACTAAAGACATGGATTTTGTTAAATTTATAAGTGAACAAAAAATAATAATGGGTAACAATCATGAAATATCACATATATAATATAGTTTTATAGAAATAATATATACCATATTTATGTATATGAATAAAATATTTATTAACCAGTTATTGTACCCATCTTACTTAAAAAAACAGTAGAAATCATAGGAATAAATGGAGCCTTTGAAAAAATATGTAGTATCTATCTAAAACCAAGAACAAGCATCACCTATAATAGGTAAAAACTAGAAACCTTCCCAATAAGATAAGGAGTCAAACAAGGACGTTATTACTATTATTCAAAACTGTATTAGAAATGTTAGCTATAGCAATAAGAGAAGAAAAAGAAATTAAAGGAATAAAAATAAGCAACGTGGAAGCAAAACTATCACTCTTTTCAGACAATATGATAGTATTCTTAGAGAATCCTAGAGAATCAACTAAAAAAACTAATTGAAACAATTAGCAACTTTATAAAAAACTGCTGGATATAAAATAAACCCATGAAAATCATCAGCATTTCTATATGCTAGCAATAAAACCCAGCAGGAGGAGGAGCTAGAAAGAGAAATTACATTTAAAATAACTACAGGCAATATAAAATACTTGGGATTCTACCTGCCAAGACAAACCCAGGGAGTATATAAACACAATTACAAAACACTTTTCACCCAAATAAAGACAGATCTAAAGAGTAGAAGAAATATTTATCGTTCGTGAATTACAAAGTAATATAATAAAAATGACAAACCCACCTATTAATTTCTTTATTCAGTACCTTAACAATCAAACTACGACAGAATTATTTTCTATAGCTAGACAAAATAACAAAATTCATGTGGAAGAACAAGAGGTCAAGAATATCAAGGGAAGCGATAAAAAAAAATGTGAAGGACAGCAACCTAGCAGTACCAGATTTCAAACTCTATCACAAGGCAGTCAAATCAAATCAAATCAAAACAATCTAGTGCTGGCTAGGAAATAGAGTGATGGATCAGTGGAATGGATTAGGTACAAAATACACTGTAGTAAATTACCATAGTATTCTAATGTTTGGCAAACCCGAAGATCGAAATTTTGGGGGTAAGAACTCATCATTTGACCAAAAAAAAATGTTGAGGCAGCTGGAAAGCAGTTCAGAAGAAACTAGGCAAAGACCAACCTCTCATACTATATACCAAGATAAAGTCAAAATGGATAAATGGTTTAGACATAAAGGATAATATCAGAAGTAAATTAGGGAAGATGGGAAAATGTACCTGTTAGATCAATGAATAAAGGAAGAGTTTATGCCCAAACAAGAGACAGAAAGGATAACAGGAAGTAATTGAATAATTTCAATTATATGAGATTAAAAACCTTTTGTATAAATAAAACTAATGCAGCTAACATTAGAAAGAAAACGGGAAACTGGGGAAAATTTTTTAGGTT
Source organism: Phascolarctos cinereus (assembly GCF_003287225.1). Taxonomy (NCBI): domain Eukaryota; kingdom Metazoa; phylum Chordata; class Mammalia; order Diprotodontia; family Phascolarctidae; genus Phascolarctos; species Phascolarctos cinereus. Next base: position 98,815,063 of record NW_027556402.1, on the reverse strand, counting down.
AAATTTCTCTGATAAAGGCCTCATTTCTCAAATAAATAGAGAACTGAGGCAAATTTATTTAAAAAAAACCAAGAATTATTTCCCAATTAATAAATGGTTAAATGATATGAATGGGAAGTTTTCAGAAGAAGAAATGAAAGTTATAAATAATCACATAAAATGCTCTAAACCACTATTGATTACAGAAATGCAAGTTAAAACAACCCTGATTTACCACCTCACATTTATCAGATTGGTTAAAATGACATAAAAGGAAAATAAAAATGCTGGAGGAGCTGTGGAAAAACAGGTACGCTAATGTACTGTTATAGAAACTATAGATTGATTCAACACTCTGGAAAGTAATTTGAAGTTATTCCTTCAAAGGTATTAAAGTGTACCTTCCCTTTGCCCTAGCAATGTCATTACTAATTCCATACCCCAGAGATTAATTTAAAAAGGACCTTTGTTTACCAAAAAAAAATTACTTATAGTAGTAATTTTTATGGTGGCAAAGAATTGGAAAATGAAAAGATGCCTATCAATTGGGGAATGGCTGGACAAGTTATGATACATGAATGTGATGGAATACTGCAAGAAATGATGAAGAGTTCTATTTCAGAAAAAAAAAATTCTGGGAAGACTATATGAACTGATGGAAAGTGAAGTGAGCAGAACTAAGAGAACAATTTATACAAAAACAATATTTTAAAATTAATCAACTGTGAAAGACTTAGCAAGTCTAATGAAGAAAGTACCTAACTACCGTTCCAAAGGACTCATGGTGAAACATGCTATCTGCCTTCAGTTAAGAACTGATGGACTTAGAATGCAAACTGAAGCATATTCTCTCTCTCTCTCCACACACATGCATACATACACACACACATGAATGTGCACACACACACACACACACACACACACACACATTGAGGAAATTTGTTTTCCAAGAACACACACACACCTCTCTCTTCATACACACACACACACACATACATATATATACATATATATACATACATATATATACTACATACATATATATGCAAAAGGTTATATTTGTCTTGCCTTCTCAATGTGTGGAGGAGGGGGAGGGGGAGGTAGAGCAATTGTATTGAAAATAAAATGAAATTTTAAAAATTGAATGATATCAATGAGAAAATGTTGGTATTCAGTGTCATAAGTTATAAGGTTTTAGAGATATTGAAAATGATACGGGTTAAGAAAAGGTTATTAAATTGGGCAATGGAAAGATGAGAGTGTTAAAACCTCCAGGTCATGGTCTGTGTTCTGGGTGTCATAAGATGGTTGTTGAGAAGATTGTTTGTGTGTGTGTATAGGGTGGAGTATATTGGGAGGGCAATTTCTGTAGTGAGTGGAGGTTTGGTTGAAGATGAAAAAAATACCTATTATACCTGTTAAGCTATTGCAAGAAATTGTGAGAGTAACTATGACCTTCTTTGACCCCTACCTTTGGAATGTGGGTGACAGAAGACTGGTCTGGCCCAATTCCCTTTCCACCCACCAGGGAGACATACTTTATAGTCATTAAACCAGCTGCACACATAAAGAGAGTTTCTTTATGATTATCAACTCTACAATGTTTTCTTCTCTTGAATTCCTGACCCCTTTATCATATCACAGATTATACCCTGCTAAGCCTCTGCCTCAAATGACTCCCACATGCACTGCCTTCACTTCTACATACATGCTGCTTAAAGAAGGTGAAGAAAAACACACAACCATTCTAACTGCATCAGCTACAAATTTATAGTACACAACCTCAATGGGGCCCTTAATGCTGCCAAGGCAATCTTTCTATACCTCTCTTCTTAACTCACTATCCAACTCTCCAGAATGACTCTTACAAATCTTTTCAGCCCTCTTCAAATTTCCCATGGCTTCTCCTCTCTTAGCTAAGAACTTTTCCTCAAATTTTGCAGAAAAAAAAAATGAGGTTGTTCACTGTAAGCTCCCTCTTTTCTCCTTTTCCTCATCTTATCCACAGAAATGCTTTCTGCAACTTTCTCCTCTTTCGATCCTATCTCATACAAAGGTATCTTACTCCTTACTGAGGCTAACCCCTCTACCTGGACAAGTAAACTCATTTTAATCTCATTTCTTCCAACAGATTGTCCCCCCGCTGATCCTCACTCTTACTTACCTTCACTCTCTGCCTGTCTAATGGCTCATTCCTTACTGCCTATATGCATACTCATGTCTCTCCCATTCTGAAAAATAAAAGAAAACAAAGAAAAAACCTTTTCACTTGATCCTTCCCTCCCTACTATTTCTGTATATCTCTTTTGTCTTTCTTGGATAAACTCCTAGAAAAGTCTTTATACAATAGGTACATTCACATTTTCTCCTTTCCCTTCTGAATCCCTTGTAATCTGGCTCCTGACCTCATCATTCTACTGAAACGGCTCCCTCTTAGTTGCCAAATCCAATGACCTTTTTTTTGCTTTCATTCTCCTCAACCTCTCTGCAGCCTTTACCACCGTTGATCACCCTCTCCTATTTGATAATATCTTTTTTCTAGATTTTCAAGACCCTATTCTTCCTGGTTCTTTACCTACATATCTGACCACTTCTGTTTGTTTTGTTGGATCCTCATCCATATCATGCCCTCCAGCCATAGGTTTCCCACAGTAATCTGTCCTTGGCTCTCTCCTCCTTTCCTTCTATAATACCTCATTTGATGATCTCATCACTTGCCATGGATTTAATTGTCATCCCTAATGCTGAGGGTTCTCAAATCTATCTTTCCCGTGTAATCTTTCTGCTGACCTCCATTTCACATCCCCATCTGCCTCTCAGACATCTCAAACTAGACATCCAATAGGCATCTTAAACTCAACATGTCCAAAACTGAACTCAGTATCTTTCCCCCTAAACTCTTCCCCACTTCTACCTTCCCTATAACTGTGGAGGACAATGCCATCCTCCCATTCCCTCAGACTCACTACCTAGATATCATCCTTAATTTCACTATGTCTCACTCTCCATGTCCAATCTGTTGCCAAGGCCTGTCTATATTTCACCTTTGCATCATATATCAAATATGTTTCCTTCTCTGCTCTAACACTGCTACCTCTCTGGTACAGAACCTCATTGCTTAATGTTTAGATTACTGCATTAGCCTGCTGGTGGTTCTGCCTTCTTCAATTCTCTTCTCACTTCTATTCAGCCACCCAAGTTATTTTCCTAAAGTAAAGTTCTCACCATTGTTAATCACTACTCAATAAACCTCAGTGGCCCCCTGTTGCCTCCAGGATCATATATAAAATCCTCTGGTTTTCAAAATCCTCTATAACCTGTCCCCTCTACCCCTCACTTTTTCAGTCTTCTCACACCTTATTCTCCAACACATACTCTTTGATTCAGTGACATTGGTCTCTTGGCTGTTCCATGAACAAGAAACTCCATCTCTTGACTTTTTGACTTTTAAGACTTTTAAGACTCATTCCTTTTAGTTCATGGTCCTTACAATATAATAGAACTCCATTCAGTCAATAAAACTGTATTCCTTAGTGCGAAATTTTCTGTGTCTGAGAGTTATACACAAATGTATACATATATTGTGTAAGTTATGTATTTACATATGTATGTGTACACATTTATTGTTGGTTATTTATATTACATATTTAATTATATATTATATATAATTCCATAAATATGTAATTCTAATTCCTTCTTTCAGTTATCTCCAATTTATCCTATATATTGCTTGGTTGCACATAGTTATCTGTATATTTCCTGTCCCATTAAGTTGTGAACTCCTTGAGAGCAAGGAATGTCTTTTACCTTCCTTTGTATCTTTCTGGGCTTAGCAAAGGGCCTGACACATAGTAGGTATTTGCTAAATATGTATTGGCTATTAACATATTTGCATATGTGAGTATGTACAGCTTGCACTAAAAACTACGTCAATATCGATATATACACATAAGTACCATATATGCACATATATACACATTAGTATCTGGAAGTGTGCATGCATGTATTGCATACACATATGCATTGGTAGTCACATGAAAACATACATGAAACACATGTAAACATATGTGTATATCATTTAAACTTGTATATATGCAATGATTTAGTTTTTAGTGTAGGCTCCAACCCTTACTAATTGCTTCACAGAATCATTAGATAGATCAGATGAAACCATGTGTAGAAGAACACTTTGAGAATACTCAAGTTCTCTATAATTTTATGTATACATCAAATGGGACAGAAAGAGGTAAACATGAAATATTTGTAATTGTGCTTATATGAGTCTAAACAATTTGAAATCCTGAAGCTGGAGGAAAAAACTTTATAAATCATGGCTTTATAAACACACACACACACACACACATATTTGTATATATACTTGATATAATCAAGTAGTCATCCTGTGTACTGGCTAAGGGTATTCATTAGATTCTCTGAATACACTCAGCATAGCCTTTGGGCATTTTCACAAAGTAATCTTAACTTCTATAGTTAGTACTACTTAAATTGCTTATAGTGCTCTAGCTACGTGGAACATAAACAGAGCAAAAGACTAAGGCTCCTGAGGCAGATAGCATTTGATTGTATTTTATAGGTATAACAGAAGCCCTGGAAATAAGAATTTCAGAAGACAGTGTGGGGCAGAAAGGGCCACTCCAGAACCAAGAAGGATTCTTTCTAATCTCACTCTATCATATCACTGTTTGATTTTGTTCAAATCACCTAATCCCCCAGAGTCTAATCTTTCATCTCTGGAAGAAAAGGTTTGGATTAGAATATTTCCATGATTCGTTTCTCTGTGACAGTATGAAAATGTGTTTAAAGGCAACACTAAGGGTGAAGTTTTGAAGGAATTATTTGATTCCAAGATTTGAGTCACAAGCACGGATGAATGGGAAAAACAAAGCAAAAAAAAAAAAAGCAGAAACAACAAAAAGAACAACTCCAATTATTTCTGACTTGATTGCCTGGTATATAACAGTTTCACGAATGACAAAGATCCTTTAGGAAGTATTTTAACTCTTCATCATATTTAACAGTAAAGGCTATTGTACCTTGTCATTCCTTTGGCAAGGAAGCTTTGAATTTTGGCCCTAAGAGTTTTTATTTTAGGATTTCTTAGAAGAGGTGACTGATAGATTCTGTTTTCACTTTGACCTCTATTTTAAGATATCTGGGGAAAATTATTTTATTATTTATTTAAATATGACATCTATAGCTTTTTTTTTTTTCTGTTATGGGTTTCATGTAGTCCAGTGATTCTTAAATTATGTCTCTTCAGTCTTTTTTCTAGGTCAGTTGTTTTTGTTCTGTGATATCTTACATTTTCTTCTACTTTTCCCCCCCCATCTTTTGATTTTGTTTTAACATTTTTTTCTTATCTTATGGAGTCATTACTTTTCATCTGATCCATTTTAAATTTTCAGGTAGTTTGTTTCTAGGGCAAGGTTTTGTACCTCTTGTGCCAAGTGGTTAACTCCCTTTCCAATTCTTCCATCAATCCCATTTCTTTGCCCATTTTTCTGCTCTAAGCTCTCATTTGACTTTTATTTTAAACTCTTTTGAAATGCTTGTTTCCTATTTTCCAAGAGTTCTAATAGACCTAGTGTTCAAATTGTGTTTTTCTTTGAGGCTTTGCTTTTAGGAGTTTTATATTCATTCTCTTTTTTCTAGGATTTTGTCTCAGCTCTTTTATTATATTTTTTCATAGTGGGATTATTTTATTGTGTGCTCATCCTTCCAGCCTACTTCCTGACTTCAAACTTTATTTGAAGGCTGGGTGGGCTCTATATGCTTCTGGAATGAATATCTGGGGTGAGCTTATATCTTCTTTGATCATTCCTTCCGCTATCTTTATGAAGGTATTCAATGCTGTGTTATTCCAGAGTTCAGGGATAGTTCAGGCTGGGGATCTCTAAGCTTTCAGTGCTTCCAAAGTTGTCTACTTTATGGAAAAGTGTGATCACTGCCCTTCTGCAGAGCTTTCTTGAGTTTTATAAATTTATGACCTGGGTTTGAGAAACACACCTGTGTCCCTTGTGGGAGATCTGGTAGACTCAGTTGGACTCAGCCACTATCAGCCAAGTGAAGAACTTTGATGGTTCATAGTGAAAGAACTGCAGGCTTCCTTTTGATCTGAAATTCCTGCTCAGGATCAGAATATCCTGCTAGGATATTCTCCTAAAGGTTTCAGATTGGGCTGGATAGTAAAACTGAGATCCTGTTCCTCTCCTGGGTTCACAACCACAAAGCTGCTGCTCGCTTCTGAACTTGCTCCTTCCTCAGTTTTCATGGCCACTTCAGTTTATCCTGGATCTATGACCTAGAATAAGGTAATGAGTGACAGAGCTCCTAGTTGGCACGTGATTCTTGACACTGCACAGTATTGGGCTTTTTTATCTGGGATGGTAAAGGCCTTGGTCCTCTTTCAGTTCTTGTGCTGGATTGCTCTGAAAGGTATGCTCCTGGTTAGACCTTGAACCCAGTTTCCTTAGGCCTTTCTGTCTTTCTCTCTATGCCAACTTGGGCTTGGAAAATTGCCCATTGTATTTTTTTTCCCTTGAATTTCCCTATCCTGACTTGGGCTGATACACTTTCTAGATCTTTGTGATAAACTTATGGGGAACTAGGTTTTACTTCTTCCTATTACTCTGTCATTTTGGCTTGTGAGTCATTGAAGATCCATTAGAACATTAAAGAATATTGAAAATTATTTTCCTTAAACTCTTGGAAAAGATTTAGCTTATGGACTTATGAATAGTATTTTCTGTTGACACCAATATTTTGAGGAAACATAATTTCTTCCCTTATACTTATAAAAATGTGACACTTAACTAACTCTTTGGGATCGATTTTATATTTCGCCTCCTACGGATAGTAGCTCAAGGGTTCTACTTGGGATGTACTAACTTTAAAAAAAATTTGATAAATGTTTTATTATAATTAGTTTCCTTTATATTCCTACATATTTTGACAGCAGATTTAGAGGCTTTGTCACACTGCCAAAGGAATCTATGACAGAAAAAAATGGCCCCTGAACTACACAATCATTGAAAGTTCCATTTGACTTAATGCACTAAATGACAAAAGGGAAAAGTAATTCAATAACGTAATTTCTTCAAGTAAAACAGTTACTCCAAATTATCAAAATGGAGTAGCAGATCCCCAGGGATTATTATTATTTGTATAATTAATATTATGTTATATAATATTATATGTCACATATAATATAATTTTAAAATTATTATTTTCTGAATTTGAAAGAAAATAGAGTCTTTCTTTTAGAAAGCATTTGAAATTAGAAAAGTGAAAAGTGGCATGTTCTTTTTTTTACTTATGTCAACATCTTAGTTCTTTGTGAAGTTCTTCAGATTTTTGCAGACTTTCTTATATATCTTGGTTTGTCCTAATTTCCTTTTCCCTAGGCAGCACCCATTTGTGCTCAGACATTTGTAAAAACAACAGCAGTAGCTATGATGACAACAGCAACATAACACATACATAAACACATCACAAAACAACAAAATCCTGCAATTCATTGATCACAATGATGAAATGAATAAAAATGAGAAATATGGAATTTAATTTTTTAAGCATATTCTATCACTCTATCTTCCACCCACATTTCCTAATTGTTTGTTGGTGAGTTCTGTCACACCTACTTGTTTTGTCACCTAATTGAGGTGTTCTGTACCAGTCCAAGTTTTCATCATGAACCAATTAACTCTTGGAATTTTATATCACATTCCAAGGTATTTTATTAACTATGATGTGGTGATTAGATACATGGTGTGTTTTGATAATTCCTAGACTCCTTTTCACCACTTATAGAAGTAATGTACATAACTTTCTATGGGGCAAATACTAAAATACCTTTGATATTATACTTACAGTTTTCATTTAAATAATGTTCTATGGTTGTAAAGCATTTCATACATGTGATAGATTTTCATGTATACGATATCTAATTTCCCTTCTTAGTGGCATATTTTACATAAAGTTGATAAGGAAAGAAAGATCTAATAAGTCATATTTGGTTAATAAGGTTTATAAGATTATAATATAAGAGATTACTTACTGAATGGGACTAGGTTAAGTGAGTTTTCACTCACCTGCCAATCAGGAAAGATCAATGCCAGCCCTGTGTAAAAGGCTAATGTTGGATGGAGTACCTCCACCAGGATAATGGCAATAGGTATCTCAAGATCCACTATGGAGAGCTGTTGTTCTTTCAAAAAAAAAAAGAGTTACATAGGAGCACTTAGTGTCACTTTGTGAGTAGTATCCAACATAATTTTAAATGTGTTGGCTGCCTCCTTTTAAGTGCCAACTAAAAGCTTTTCTATGGAAAGCCTTCCTTAACCTCTCTTAATTCCAGTGATTTTCCTCTTTTAATATTTCCTATTTATCCTGCATATAGCTTGCTTTGCATATTGTTTACCTCATGAGACTGTAAGCTTCTTAAGGGAAGAGGTTGTCTTTTGAGCATTTAACACAATGCCTGGCACCTAGTAGGCCCTTAGTATTTATTAATTTATTGATTGGTATAAGTTTGGAAAACAAAAGAAATTAAGTGAATACACATGGGAAAGTAAAATGTTGAAATCTCTCTATTTGCAGATGAAACAATGATTTATTTATGAAACTTAAGAGCCTCTATCAAAAATTAATGGAAATAATGAATAGCATTGGCAAAAAAGCAGAATATAAGATAAGCCCAAAGACCATCAGCATTCCCAGTTATCATTAACAGGTAGAACAACAATCACAAACAGGAGAAATTGACAGAAAAATAACATTTATAGTAATTACAAGATATGAGTTGTTCTAGGCAGGTTTTATAAGACTACAAGTTGTATAGAAGGTTAGTTCAATTCCCAATAACAATTAAATCAAAAGTCAAGTCTGTCCCATAATACATAATTTGGCAATAAAGTTCAAAAGACAATCTTTGTTACTATGATTTCCAGGGAGGAAAAATAACATTACCCATAGCAATAGGGGAATCTAGGAAAGTTTCCTGAAGGAGATGACATTTCAGTTGAGCTTTAAAAAAAAAGAGTAGGTATTCATTGTCACTCTCTTCTCCTGCTCACTTGCTACTGAATAGAGCTGGAGAAAATCACATAGTTCATTTGATTGGATCTACTACACATTTATGTCATCTAATCACAATGGGCCGTCATTAGTATAAGGTAATCCTTGTATTCTTTGTTAAAGTATTCTTTTTGCCTCCCATTTTCCCTAGTGGCTGTTTCAAACTTACTGTCTTCTCAAACCTCCCGAACCAGTTCCTACCCATCCCTGCCACCCCCCTCTTCAGCTAAGGAACTGCATTCACACTTCACTGAGAAAATATTGGTTGTTTGCCTTGGACTCTCTCTTATGTTCTCAAAATTCTTTGGCATCACCTCTCTACTCCCATTCTCTTCTCTTCTACTCCAGTTCCTGAGGAAGAGATGGCCCTTTTCATTAAAGCCAAACCCACAAGCACTCTTGATCCCATCCCCTCTTAGCTCCTCTGAAAACTTGGCCTAGACAATCACATTCCCTTCTCATTGGCCTCTCTATCTACTACTTCCTTTCTCACTGTCTACACCTATAACTAGATCTTACTCATTAAAACAAAACAAAACAAAACAAAACAAACAAACAAACAAAACAAAAACCTCAGTTGACTCTCCTATCCCCCAAAGTTATAATACTCTTCCCTTTCATAAACTATTTTTTTTAAAGCTACTTACTGGAAAATGCTATCCGCATCCAGAGAAAGAACTATGAAGTCTGAATGCAGATCAAAGCACACTATTTTTTCTCTCTTTTTTATTTCTTTCTTGTGATTTTTACCTTTGGTTCTGATTCTTCTTTTACAACATGACTCATGTGGAAATATGTTTAATATAATTGTACATATAACATATATATGCACAATATATGTGTACAAAAAATTACACATGCATAGCTTAAATCATATTGCATGCCATCTTGGGGAGGGGATTAAATTAGAGAATTAAAATCTAAAAGGTTGAAGACTGAAAGTAAATAAATAATTTTTTAAAAGCTATTTACCCTAATTGCCTTAGTTTCTTTCACTCAATTCTTAGCCCTTTGTAGTCTAGATTTTAGCCTTATGTCTCAACTAAAATTGTTGTCTTCCAAGTTACCAAAGATCTGATTACTGGATATTTTCTCAATCTTTGCTTTTCTTGAACTCCCTGAAACATTAGACACTGTTCATCACTGTCTCCTCATAGTTTCACTTTCCTTCTCATGATACTGTTCTATCTTGGTTGTATTCCTATCTATCTGATATCTTTTCTCCTTCTAACTCTGTCTCCAACTGTCTCTCTCTGTCTCTCTGTGCCTGCCTTCCTGTCAATCTATCTATCTGTCTATCTATCTATCTATCTATCTATCTATCTATCTATCTTTCTATCTATCTATCTATTTATCTTTCTTTTTCTTGGATCTCATCAACTCCCTGGGTTTAATTATTAGTTGGTGACTCATAGATCTACATAATTACTATGCATATATAAATCAAACCGCTAGTTTATTTCCTGAATTCCACTACTGCATCAACAACTTCCTATTAGATGTTTTCAAATGAAAGATAACTCAAGTTATTGATAATTGTAGTTACAGCAATAACTTTACATCATACATATTCACATTTGGGGAAGGTGACTTTATATATAATTAATTTAGAAGTTTCTTGGCACCCCTTTTGAGGAAAAGGAGAAATCAAGGATGAAGAGGGAGAGCATAGGAAGAGAGGGAATGGACACCTGCAAAGCAAACTTCATCTTTAGAGGGAGGAATATAAAGGGAGTAGCATTAAAGGAAATAAAGAATGTATGTGGACCAATTATTGGTGTCTGAAGGAAGATGAAGAGAAGAACAGAGTAAGGGCAGAGGAAGTGAAGTCAATTAGTGTAGAAGGCTGTCTCCAGGAAGTTGGCCATAAAGGAGAGGGAGAGAGAGACAGAGACAGAGAGAGAGAAAAAGAAAGAGAGAGAGACAGAAAGAGAGAGAGAGAGAGAGAGAGAGAGAGAGAGAGAGAGAGAGAGAGAGAGAGAGAGAGAGAGAGAAGAGAGTAATGGTCAGATAAGTGAGAGACTTTTTTTTTAGGAAGGAGGAGATATGAGCATGTTTATAGATAGCAAGAAGGGTCATTTATTCATTCACAAAAAAAAATTGAAAGAGGAGATAGTGAGGGAAGACAGCTCAGTGATCTAAAAGGAAGGAGGAAGTGAAAATTGGGAGTCTGTGATGAGCACTCTATTTTTTTTTTCAGTGAAATAGGAGACAGGGTCTTGAGTTTGAGATAGAGATAGTTTGCCATGAGAAACTTGAAAAGGGAGGACAAGGACCAAAGGTGGGGGGTGATACCAGATTAGGGCTTGACTAGACAGGAATAGCAACAGAAAAAGAGAATAAGGGACTTAATACTATAGATAATACTATGGAATTGAACTAGCCCACTAAAGGGTAGATAGAGGTAGGGAAAAGATCAGCATATATGCCAGTGCAGGGGTGATGGCCTAGGAAACAACCAAGTGTTAGAGGGATTTGAGGTCAAGGTAAGAATGAAGAATAGGTTTAGGATCACAAGAGAGGATGAAACAGCATTGAAAAAAAAGATTATAGTGACGTAAAGGAGTTTCAGAATTCATGAAAATGGAAGTGGAATAAATACTTGTAGGTGTTGTAATAATGATCAGAGGCATGGTGATAGCTGTGTGTAACTGAGGTGTAGTGGAAAGTAGGTCATAGGAAATGACTAGATTAAGAAACTAGGAGATTAGGGCTTTGAGGTAGCATCAACTTGTATGTAGAAGTTCCCTAATATGAAGGCAGGAGTTTGGGTTATATTGAATGACTGTGATGTAGGTGCTGAACTCATTAATAAGGAAAGAGAATGCCCTGGTGGTTAGTAGTAAAAGGCTACTAGAATTTTCATGGGGTGATGAAATTTCAATAGAATGAAGATCAAAGGGATAAAGGTCATTCAATGATGGAAGTAGCAGGAGAGGGTAGAAATGGAAATAGTAAGAATTATTGTGTCACTCTTCTCCTCCCCCAATCATATCAACAAAATGTAATAACGATCACATGGAGAAAATGAGTTAAAATTCTTCTACATTTATTTATGAGAATTTGAAATCCTAACATGTTGGGCAATTTTCTAAAGACGCTTGCTCAGCTGAGAACATGTATATTCATTTTAATTCAGTCACTGCTAGAGATCTGTTATATCATATTTCTTCCACCATCCTATTCATTTCAGTTCCTTATTTACCTTTTTGTTAAGTTTTCCTCTGTATGAATGGGGCACATTGAGGTTCCCAACAATTACAGTTTTGCTATATGTTTCTTCCTACAATTAACTTTTCCTACAAGTTCTTGGATGGTATTCCATTTAGTGCATGTATGTATATATGTATATGCACATATTTTTGATGTTATTTTTATTGTATAGTTTGTCTTTATGCAAGCCAGCCTTCATCAATGTTGCTGCCCTCCACCATTTGCAATTTTAGATGTGTTAAGAAAGGATCACCTCTGAGTGAGATTATTATCTTTCTCACAGTTTGAGCTAAGATCTTATTGTATTCCAAGATCCCCTCTTATTTTTTAGTAGAAGCTGCAAGGCCTTGTGTGATGTTAGTTGTGGTTCCTTGGTACATAAACTTTCTTTTTGGTTGCTTACGGCATATTCTTTTACCTTAATATGAAAGATCTAGGTTTTGGTTGATATTTCTGGGACTTTTCAATTAGGAGTTTTTTTCAGGATGTGATTTATGAATTCTTTCTATTTTTACTTTTTCACTTTGTCCTCTGTTTTTTTTAGATCCGGACATGATTTCTTTAGATAAAATGTACAGGATTGAAAAAAAATTAGTCATATTGTTAGGGAGTCCATTGATTCTTAAATTATATTTCCTTAATTTGTTTTCTAGGTCAGTTGCTTTTGATATCAGATATCTTACATTTTCTCCATCTGTTGGGGGTCATGTTTCTCCCCACATAATTACCACCATGGAAAACCACTCCAGGCTTAGGTGAAAGTGAGGTTACATTCCTACATGTGTATGAGTGTGCATGTTTGTGTGCATATATCTGTCTTTATCTATCTATCTATCTATCTATCTATCTATCTATCTACCTATCTACCTATCTTTGGCAAACTTCACAAACATTTATTTGCAATTACTAAATGCCAGAAACTTTGCTAAGTTCTAAGGATATATAGAAAGGCAAAATTAGTACCTGTTCTCAAGGAGCTCACATTTAAATGTGAGAGAAAACATAAAAATAACTAGATACATACAGACTAGATGGAAGTTCATCTCAGAAGGGAAATCATTAGTAGTTGGGGGATAAGGAAAGGCCTCCAGGAGAAGGTAGGATTTGGCATAAGTCTTATAAAAAGCCAGGGAAACTAAGAGATAGACATGAGGAAGGAGAGAATTCTAGCTATCACATAGATATGAAGATGGGAAGTCAAGTATCGTGCATAAGGAATAGAGTACATAGGAATAGGAACCTAGAATAGAAATAGAACCAGTGTACCAAGATGTCCATGTTTATTTAAGGGAATAAAGTAAAGAAGACTAGAAAAGTAGGAAAAGGCCATGTTATGAAGATCTTTAAATCCCAAACAGAGGACTTTATATTTGATTATGGAGGTAATAATAGTGATCCCTTGGAGTTTACTGAGTATGAGGGTGGCATGGTCAGATCTCTGCTTTAGCAGAATCACTTTGTCAGCTGAGAATGAGTTTGTAATGCTGCATACCTGTGTAAGGAACTCCCTGACATGCTTCCAGGCTTTCCTGGGAAAGTGGAAATAAATGCAATAAAGGAGTTCAAGACAGACAGTTGAGAGAGAATGACTTAGAAAAGTGAACTGGACCCTCCTAAGATCTCATGAAGTTTCAGAATCCCAACAGGGATTAAACTTTGAATTGTAGTAAAAAAAAGAAAAGAACATTTCAGACAGCTGGGGCTATGTTGGGAAAAAAAAAGTTTAGAATGAGGTATATGGGTTTGGGGTAATCCATGCCTGGGTTTTCCCTAAATATCCTGTCCAATTTGGGCTGACAACATCCCAGAATCCCCTAACACAAGGATATTTTCTTGCTGCACATATTCATGAATAGTACATAGCAGATGTTGAATGTTTAATTTAACACATTTGTCTAATCAACCTCTGCTACTCTCTACACTTTATGATAGAAATAAACACTTGGATTTATACTCCCATTATCTCTTTTAGAGAAGTCTAAGTTAAACTGCTTCCCAGGAACTTATACAAAAATAGTCATTCTTTATAACCTAATAGACTGTCTTTTACAAAAACAAACAAAAACACATGGATAATTATTTCATTCAGTATTAAAACTGCAGTAAGAGGCAAAGCCCAGGTGAAAAGAGAGAAAAAAGGTATTTGATTAGCTTCCATGGAAGAACTTTTTAAAGGTTAATTAGTCCACACTAAGATATTCTAGGAAGATGGTAAATACTGTCTTCATTGTCTCACTCAGTGAGGCAGGTAGGGGGCACAGTGGGTAGAGTGTTGAATCTAGCATCACAGTCCTGCCTAGGACACTTAGGAGCTGTATGACTCTAGGCAAAGTTGCTTAATCTTAGTTTCCTGATACATAAAAATACATAAAATAACAGCACCTACCACTCAGGATTATCATGAGGATAAAATAAGTTGATATTTGTAAAGTCTTTTGCAAATCTTGAATTGCTACAGAAATGCTGTGTGCTATTATAAAGTAAGGATGGTTATTTCTGAACAGATTTTTTTTTTAATTTCCAAAAAGATTGGTGGAAATGGGATCCAAAATATATGAAAATGCCTATAAGACATCTAGTATTCTGGGTAAATACTCCTTAGAGGAATTACGGAAGGGCAAGGAAATGGGAAAGCATGGTTGGGGGTTTGGTGATTCACCAGTTCACCAGTGCAAGCTACTGTCAGAGTGTGGAAGGAGGAGGGAAGACTTATACCCATGAGATCACAGATCCATTGAACTATAACCTTTCTTTAAAAAATCATGAATAATAAAATTAATGTACTCATAACAGTAGTTGCAGGTGGAGGTGAAATGAGGAAATAGAAATCATTAAGAAGTAGGGTTTTGTGAAGTCTGTCTATAAAAAATATTCAGAGAACCGAAGTCATCTTGTAGAGTGTTGGGTGAATAGTCTATGGAGGAAGATCAGTATGCACAATTCGTACAAAATTGAAATGCTTCTTTGAAAGAGAAAGGTGGGGTGGACAGAGTTACCCATTCCAATGAGATCTCAGAGCAATATCAGAATACAAGTAAATCTGCAATTATCCTTGCATACCTGGGAACAATAGAAGAAAAAAGGTCTAAAGAACCATATTAATAAAACATCATTAATCCTTTTTTCCTACCTAGGAAAAATGATTCCTGCAAATATACAACATGCTTAGAGATTATTTAGATCTAGTTTACATATCAAAGTATTATATTGAAAAAATCTTTGGTTTTATCTGACCTACTTTAAGAGTCACAACCTACATGATATATTAGCTTGCCTAAAAACATCAAGCATTTTTTTTTCTTTTTTAAGCACAGAATGATATGGAAATAGAGTTACAAATTCAAAAAGGGGAATAGAGGACCAAAATAAGATGTACATCTATTTTAAATTAATGTTTTGAAAGACCTACTTTTTAGAAACAATTTAAATTTATGTAATATTTTCATATACTTCCTTAGAAAATGAACTGTTAATATTAAAATGAGCATAGATTGAAGGTATAGATTCAAAACATACTTTTAATATACATGGATAATACAAAAATTATACCTGCATAAATTTTAAAAAAACTTTCAGAATCTTCAATTTTTAAAATGATACTGTCTTTGGAAAAGTAAATAAAATTCATTTTGGTTCAACAAACACTTATTTACCGCTTATTAATACAATACATTTAAGGATTGTTAATGACACTAAAGAAAATAAAATAAGGAAGAGCGCTTTGACCTAACCAAATACACAGACACACACATCATTGCTGGAGATGATATAATTGTACAGACACTGAGGAATCAATTTTCAAAATAAAAGAGAATGATTTTTAAAAAAAGAAAAAAAGATCACTGTTGTCACTTTTAACAGACAACATCAGCAACTACCAACTCACATCTCTAGTTTCTTACCTGCACAGAATCTTATAATAATGGTGTAAGGATGCATGCATTAAAGATATCCTTGATTAAAATAAGAAAAAGGAACAGGTAGATTTTTACAGATGATTTTTACATCTGCATGGTGACGTATCTGAGTGAGAGGCTTAGAAAACCTAAGACCTTGATTCTTCTATTGTTTATTGATAAAAAAAACCCAAGAGTTTCCCCCAAAAATGATCACATTTCTTTCAGTAGACTAAAATGAAGACTTAGAATCTGTCTTCCAAAAAGTTCATATATATATTAAGTTCAAGAGACATTATATGCCAGATATAAATATAGAAATACCTTTATTTATTCATTATTCATAGGTTATCAGCATCAATCCATGCATATACAACAGTGAGACTAATGTTTGGCTAACTTTGGAATGTATCAGTGTCATGGAGGTTGCTTACAGTTACCACATAAAAAGATTTTCTATCGATGGTAAAGTTATCTAGATCCTTCTTCTAGGAGATAATATTGTGCACTTGTATTAAGTTCTAGAACACTATAAAACCTCTTTAATAAAGTCAGTTTAAAAAGATCAGCCTAACATCCACTTTAGGAACATTGCAGCAAACAGTTGAACAGGCATCCCATTGAGTTAGTCAATCCATATGTAGATCTTGTATAGGATCTGCACATGGAAAATGAAGTAGGCCAAAAATTGAACAGCAGAAAGACAATGGGTTTTATTGCATTTGGGAAATTCTACAGGACTTTCAGCAATTCCTGATATGCTTACTACTGAAGCCAGATATGGCAGTCTAAGTCCTCAAGTGTGGTCCTTTGAATCCAAACTTCATGGAACAAATCACCTTAATAAAAGGATTTGTCCTGTAAAACTTGCACTCAGTCAAAAGGCCACAACCAAGGAGCTACAAGGCCATCTGTGGCCTTGAGGCCTCAGGTTCCCCAACCCTGGTTTAGTGGAATAGCTAAATCAATGACATCATGTCTTTGCTGAGGTGTCATATTTTACTCAAGGAACTGGGCTAGGTGGTGGACATAGAAAGATGGAAAATCATATATTCCTTGCCCTTTTTCATTCGTACAGTGAGTTAATGACATTTCCCCTGACAAAAATACAATCCCTAGAAATTTAGAACTAGAAGGAAATTTATTGTCAGATTCTACCCCTTAATTTTACAGATGAGGAAACTGAGAATAGAATCATTGTATGTCCATGGCGAACAGTGTCTATAAAATAAGAATGTGAAAAATAAATTAGACATGTCCTAGTTTATGGATAAGAAATACAGCAAAATTTAGTTTAAAAGTGAGCACCCTGCTTTTTATAATAATAAATATTTTATATTGTATATTAAATAGTTTTTGTTTCCTTTTTTGGGGGGGTGTTGGGATGAGAGAGAATATTGGAGTTAAATTTCTTAAAATAAGGTCAGGATATTATTTGTTATCCCTTCAAAACACTGTCAATTCTATATGCCAGATTTAAGGAACTGGAAGAGCCCTTTTAAAATGATTTATTTTCTACCCTATTCCACTGCTTTTGGGTAGGATAACATGTGAGGCCTACAAAGGAGGAAAGGGAATTTACAAATTTCTTGAGCAAGTGGCAGCTTTCTTAGCTTAGAGTCAGAAGACCTTGGTTTAAATGCAAATTGTTCCAGTAATTAACTGTGTGAATTTGGGTGGCACATTACCTCTTTAAGTTTCTGTTTCCCCATCTGTCAAATGGGAATGATAATTACTTTTTGCACAAGATCAAAGGACATAATGTAAATTGTAAAACACTGTACAGATAAAGTATTCTCAGTACTAGGGTGCTATTAGGCTTCTAATATTACAACTTTTAATATGTTTTATTGAAAACCATCAATAAAAACATTGAATTAAACACAACCATGAACACTTAGTTGTATTTTTTTTAAACAATACTGTCCTATTTGTTTCCACATCTCCTAATTGCTTTGGATTCTTTTTTTTTTTAAATTTGCTTTAGGACATTTAGAAAGAAGTAATGGACATATTCATATATTCTTACCTTTTGAGGTCTACGTCATGAAGCACAAGCATAATTTCCTACAAAACATTCTTTGGTGCTTGTCAGTAGATAATATTGGTTGAATGGACCATTGGTCTAACCCAATAGGACATTTAAAAGATATTCTTTTAGTCAGGGAGCTCTTAAATTGTAAACTGATTTTTTCCCCTTGAAACAAGTTCATTGGCTTGCCCAAGATTTGTAGATCTGCTCACCTATTTCTTATTTAAGATTCCTTCACATACTTAAATGATTGCAATAAAATCCCTCCCTCAGCTACTTTTTTTGTAAGGTTATCTAAACCCAATTCCTTTAGAATTTCCTTATGAGGTCTATTACCCAAACATTTAATCATTATTGCAGGTTGCCTTCAGATACTTTCAAAGTCTAAAGTCATGATTTGTGGGCCCCAAGGGGAACTTGAAATTTTAATGAAGTACTAGTCTTTCAAGCTTAGGAAGATGATATATTTTCATTATTTTATTTTTACAGTGCTTATCTAGATGCACCATAATGTCATTAGGAAAAGCTGATATTTTCCAGTGTTCTGTCATTTGGAAATCTCTGTTAAGCAGAACTCTCCTGCTTCTTTAGCACAATGCCAACTGACTTTCATAATGTTGACCTTGACGCACTGAAAGACCTTGAAATGCATTCTCAACCACAAAAGAAAGAGTATATCAAACACAGTGTCTTCTCAACTCATAGTTAGGAGGGAAAAAAGTTCATTTCTTCTCCGAGGGTCCTTGACAAGCAGCCTGCACCCAAACAGTATCAAATGTTAGGAAAACAAACAAACAAGAATTGACAGCCCTCGGAAAGCAAGGGCCACATCCGATCTTCATGGGTAATAATACAATGTGTTATGAATTCATTTCTCAGCACGAAATGAAATACAGAACAATTTAATGAGGATGACCTTAGGTGTCAAAATCTTTGGGGCGTTTAGGGACTGACATTGAGGGATTCATTTAGGGAAAATTCCCTGATCTAAGTGCACTGTGAAAAAAAAAAAAAGCAAACCAAAACGAGAACATCCTATTTCTGTATGCTTCGGGTGCTGAGCAGTCACAGAACGAGACCACTCAATTCCACCGTCCCAAACAACTGTCTCTGCTCCTGCTGATAGTCTCCTTTTTTCAATGCACCCGCTGATAGCTTAGCTATCCTTGGTTCTGTCTTCTTGCCAAAGCCGCGAACCTTCTTGGAGCGGTCTGTCCGTTTAGACTAAGGAAGCCCTGAGTCTGGCCCTCCTCCCCCCATGCCTGCATCCTAGCTCTGCTCCCCGGACTGCAGCTTCGCGATGCCCGCAGCGGGGTCCTGACCGCGCCGGAGGACGCCCGGTCTTCTGGGCGCTCTCGCTACGGCGCAGGCTCCACTGCTCGGAGCAGGCGCGTCAGCCGCAGCTGGGCTCGGGCCATCAGGGGGAGAACTGGCCCCTTGGCTAGGCTCGCAGCCCAGCGAGGACCCTGGGCTGCTGCCTCCACCGTCGACGACGCGTGCAAGGGCCCTCGCGCTTTCCGAGCTTTCCGCTTGGTGGGCGGGTTTGTGCTAGGGGCGCCTTGGGGGTGAGTACCAGGGGTACCATCACAAAGTGAGGGTTAGGGGGTGGGGGGAAGGAGAAGAGCTTGTCTGGGCCGAGGACTCATGCGAACTGGCTAGGTTTTTGGAACCGGGCTAAATAAACCGAGGGAAGGCTGGGGCAAGGAAAGGGGGTAAGATCCTTTAGGGAAGCAAGGACTGGGGCGTAGGGATATAGGGGAGAAAGAAGCAGTGGGGCATCAGAGCTTGCGGAGAGGAGACACTGCAATTCCATCACCTTCAGTGCCCTGCCTTGCCCAGGGGTGCTGATGGAGAGGGGCTGGGCTCATTCGGTGATAGAAAAGGGAGAGGGACTGGGGAATTGGGACGCAGGATGTCCCAGCAGCAATCTTTCTGCAAGTAAGCCCCAGCAGACATTATTGCTGATTTTGGAAAGGTTGGGGGTTGTTAGCTGAAAGAAGAAAGACTGCTTTCATTCCAACCTGCTGCTCTTAGGGCGGCCCTCCCCCACCCCCCACCCCCAGGGAATCAAAGTGAAGGAAGGACCTACTGGCATGGGTGAGGGTGTCTTAGAAGGAACTAGTGCCCCTTCTAAAATGGGGGAAGGGAGTATTTTTGCTGTAGTTGGCAACTGAGACTTTCCTGCAGTTGTCATGATAAGCCATGTCTACTGTAAAAGCAGCAAAGAAAAGGGCCTACTGGATTTCCCCTTGGGGAATAGGCAAGGAAACGGCTAAGTACAAAGAAGACCATTTAAAACGTTGTTTCTGAGGTACCATGAAAATCTCTTAAGGCAGAGAGGGAAGAATGCAATGGCATTAAAAAAATTGGAATGCCTCTTTTCACCCTTTGGTAGACAGTGAGGAAGCTGTTTATGGTACTGAAAGTAAAAGATGCAGAAGCAGAAAGTTATCTTGATCCTGGGTGGGGGTAATGTGACTCTGGTCTGCAGCATGAGAAATATTGAGTGTGATCAAGCCTGTGACCCAGAGTGGTTGTTGTTTCACGGTCTCCTTTAATGTTTCCTGTGACTACATGAACAATCTTTTTATGATTTATTTTAGTACTCTATGGCAAAGCCTTCTCCAGCTAATATCTGCCTTGGGGAAAAAAAAACCAACCCTTTTCTGCTTTTAACACTTTAATATTAGTGCTTAACACAGTGCCTGGCACATAGTAGGTCCTTAACTTTTTTTTAATTGATTGGTATTGAGTTTTAGCCTTGTAGGAATAGGTTTGAGTGGAAGTATAGTTTGAAACGATCCCAATAGTTTTTTTTCTTTTAGCTTTACTGATATTTGTTAAAATTTTAAAATTGAGATTAATAAAATTTCATACACATTTGGTGATTGATTTTTCATTATGAGTCCTTGTGAATTCCATCCATTGTATTTTTCTCAATATGACACACTCATGAGAAGAACTTAAATAGGCTGAAGATGAACAATTGGTAATTAAACTCAGATTTTAACTGAAAAGGTTTGATCTCTAAAGATTTGAGAAGATAAAATACGGGCCCTTTTGGTACAAATAAGATACACTGGAATAGAAATTCAGATATTTGCCATTAACTTCACTAATGTAAACATTTTATTTTTTTTTCTCTTATAGATCAGTCTGGACTTTATTCAAGATGAAGTTCTTTTGGGGGATTCTCTTTCTTATTTTATTCTCCTTCTGGGTTGAAGAATCCTATTCTAAAGAGAAGTCTTCCAAGAAGGGGAAAGGGAAAAAGAAGCAGTATCTGTGCCCATCGTATGTTCTTTATATTTTTATATGCAGAAGCAAGCTTTGATTTATTTTTTTAAATCTCTAAAGGGAAGATATTGTAAACATGAAAGCTAATGCTTCCTATTAGGAATTAAACATGTTTCTCTTATATTTAGAACAAGGTGAGGTGAAGAGATAGTTAAATGTGATGGTTAGCATCCATTGTTTAAAAAAATCAATAAATTAAATGCCATGAGCTTGTAAAATTTTAAAGTTTCTTATAAGACAGTAAAAAAGCCATTATAGTCTCCTTAGTCTGATTGGAAGCTTTTCATGGGTTACTGAAGCACCATGTTTCTTTAGAATATGCCAGAAAATAAGTCTGCTAAAATTGGCCTGGATATCTTTATGGGGGGGGTGTGTGTGTGTGTGTGTGAGTGTGTGTGTGTGTGAGTGTGTGTGTGTGTGTGTGTGTGTATAATGTCTATCCATCTATCTGTCTCTCTGTCTTTCTACATATACATGCATATGTATGTGTGTATATGTATATATATACACATATATACATAAACGCATATAAATATACACACAAGTGTGTGTATGTGTGTGTGTGTGTATAATGAATGAACATCTACCTAAGCAATGAAGTATTCATAGCTACCTTATTCTCCATTTTCATGAATGTGATATTATAGACAGACACACACATATTTAAAGAAACATTTGCTGAAAAAAAACAGTTAATGAGGTCATTTCTACAACAGTGTTTTTTTTTTCCTAAATCAGTGACAATATGTAAATTTAAAATGCCAAATGACTGAGGCACTGGTTTGTGTTTCAATGTTGGCTATTTCTTTTAAATCTAGTATAATTACTGTAACTAGTGAATAGCATTGGATAATGGCCTCCTGAAAGAGCTTTGCTTAAAAAATTGACTTGCATATAAGTGAAATAAAGATTTAGTAGCATAAACGTAGCTGTCCTATAGGTAGATCTATATCCTATATAGTAAAACTGTAATGAGAATTCAATTTGCATTAAAGATCAAAGTATTACCAATTATGAATTTAAAATATTCCATACTTCTGTCATCAGCACTATGTTACTCCTGTGTCATCACTTCTTGAAAATATAGATCATTGTTAGGTTGAAGGTCTATATGAGATATTGGAGTCCTTTCTTGTAAAGTGTTCTATGTGAAAAAGGGCTACTTTATGAAGACAAAAAACATTAGGATTAGTTCTACAATATGCATATATATGTATTTATGTACATGTATTATGCATATATACATGATACTGTTTACACATGTGTGTATATATGTGTATGTATAGATAGAGAGAGATATATAAAAATGTCTGAAAATATTGGAATGATTTCACTTATCTTGTGGGGGAAAACTTAATTCTAGGGACACTTTCCAATTTTTTAATAAATGCATCTAAATATACATACATATCTGTAATGCACCTATATACACACATGTGTGTATACACATCTACACACATACATGTATATGTGTGTATGTGTATACACACACTTCATATGTCATTGTCAAACTCCTGAAGTCAAGAGTGCTTCTTTGTTAGTCATTGAATTCATATATTTTTCAGTGATACACCATATGTTTAGAGAATGCTCTGCATCTGCAAATCATATTGCCTTCCACCGCAGTTCAGTTCAATAAGTCAACAAGAATTTATTTGTATTCCTACAATGTAATAGTAAGTGTTTGGGTGCAAAGACAAAAACAAACAAAAATATTCCCCGCCTTCAAGAAGTACTCATCCTAAAAGAGTAAATAATGTGCACACAGATGAATAAATACAATGTAATCTGAAGAGGGGTTGAGCATCAATGAGGAGGAGATTCAGGAGTGTCATAGGAGGTGACACCTAGGTTGAACTTCAATGGAAATGGGAATGAATGAAAAAGGGGAGTTAAACATTCACAGGATGTTTTCTACTCTCTGTAGAACAGAAGAGGAACAAAGATATAAGACACTGATAAACTACATACTCTTCATGTCCCATTTTGATTCCTTGTCTATACAGGGTACTAGGCAATTTCATCTCTATTGTGCATTTTGGGAACCTTTCTTATTTTGGGTATTTTAATCATCAGACCCAGTTATATCATTAAGGGAGAAAATTGAATATATACTCTTATTGTGTGTGCTTACATTGTTTTATTGCTCCAAAGCAGCTATTCTTTAAAATGACTTATTAGAATTATTTAAGCAAATATTTAAAGTGTATAAAATTATGATTTCAAGGTACCATAGTCAATATATGTTAATGATTTTTTTTCACTTGATGGTAACTCATTTGCAAGTGGTCAGCTTTCAGTATATTATCCTAGTGAATTTTTTCAAAAATCTCTACAAATCTCTGATGGACCTGGAAAGGCTTACAACTGCCATATTTGTGTTTTGGAGGATTGTTTTTGGTATGTATATATTTGTTATCCAAGTAAATAGTTATATAATTGCTTAGGAATTGTGCCATATTCCAACATTCTGTCTCATTTCGGAACACAATTATCAAATTACTTTATAGCATATCCAAAGGTAATTATATATGTTAAGGAAATATAGCATCTGTTGGGCATGAATTTACAATTAAATCAAGTAAATATAGGATGAAATAACCCTGTTTTGGTGAATATGGAACCCCTCAACTTGAACTTTTGACAAATTACTTGACAAACTCCATCTTTAGTACTTTGATTATGTTTATGATAATGTATATTTGAGGCTGTGACTTATCCCTATGCTTTGAAATGTTTTTGTAGGACTCTTAAGTAATTCTTAAGTAGGCCTGTATTCATAATAAAAGTTGCATAGAATTGCTGATATTTGCAGAATAAAATTTCATTTGCAGAAATATTAACTTTAAAAAGTTAATGACTATATACAGATATAGCTATAGAATTATAAGCTTGTGTGAATCTTTTCTACAATTTGCATAACAAGATAGATATTTCATAGGCTGGAGTCATTTGTTTTTGCATTGAACATAGTGCTAATGAAGTCTTTCATTTTATTTTCGTTGAACACTGCTCTGAACTTAAGGGGATTCCTACTTTCTTAGGCTGTTATTAAAGAAAATGTGTTTAGTTGCTCCACATCACAAAATAAGGTTTCTTGATGTCATACATGCCATACTATTATGCTAAGTGTTTTGAATGGAAAAAGAAAATACATCTTTACTTATGCTAACCTCTAATTAAAATTCATTTCCTTCAATAATGAATGTAGGTGACAAAAATTATTCTGTTATTTTTCTGAAATTATCCATGGGCTTTACCAGATTGACAAAGGGATTTGTCACAAACATATACACACATACATACCCATGAAGATCAAGAACTCTTATTAATGGATGGAGGGATTATGTACCTAATTTGTGTTTTCCTTCAGGAAATAATATAATTAACTTGTCTTAATTTTTTGGTAGGATTACATTCAGAATTTTTTTTTTTAGTGGGGAGGGAAATATCTGAACCTGTGATTTTATTGGTAGAGGTAATTCCCAGGGAGGAAACTCCCCCTACCAGTGCAGATCAGCAACTGTTCTTCAGCTGAGCTTCTCAGAGAATTGCCTGGGCCATGGAGAAGTTAAGTGACTTGGCAGGTTCACATAGTAGCTATGTGTCAGAGGCAGAATTTGAACCCAGGTCTTCCTGACTCTAGGGCTGGCTTTCTATTCACCATACCATGCTGCCTATCATCCTATGAAATAGTGTAACAAACAGATGATTAAATATTGCATGAAATGTAAAAACTTTATAATAGTATTCTGTAAATTTGATAGTGATATTTTTTGGACTTTTGGGTAAAGTGCTAAGATCAGTGATTTGTTATATTAATAAAAAAAACCAGAGCAAATTAATTTTTAAAATTTTACTTTGATTAATTTTTTGCAAAGGCAGTAAACTGGAAAAAAACCATTAAAAAACTATTAAAAGCCCTCCACAAAAATCACGAGTTAACTTAAATTCAAGCCTGTAATATTAGTGTTGGTCTTGACGTAATCATATATGTTTACCAAATCCTTGCTTTTTAAAGACATGTTCATACTCATCTTGATGTGAAAGAAGAAAACATTTTTCAGTGCTTTACTTTTGATCTTGTATCTCATTTGGCTCACAATGACCTTGAAAATTTGGCAATGCAGGTTATAGTCTTCCCATTTTGCAGGTGATCTTGAATCTCAGAGACTGTAAATGGTTTGCCTAAAAGTCACATTACTAGTAAATGTTAGAGCTGAGTCCTTAACCAGATGCCAGTCTTCTGACTTGTTTCAATGCCCTTTCTATACTTCTTCTATGTGAGCTCATCCTCTGAAACAAGAATTCTTTCACTTTAGGCAAGACCCATTGGCACCTTACTCTTCATCTTTTTCAACAAGGCTTCTAAATAAAGGTATTGGTTTACTTACTGTGTGTGGGGAGTTTTGGACTTTGTGCCTTTGAAATTACTTGCCATGAGTAAGCACCACTAGGAAGGATGACAAATGTTATGACTTTGGCTTTGGAATTCAGACAAACTGAGGAACTCAGGGTTAAAAATATAGGTCATCCATCTAATATTATTGCTTTTTATTTTTTTTAATAGTTGTCTGCTTCGTAAGTTTTACTTAGAAAGGGAAGAAGACCAAATGTATCTGGGTACTATTCATTCAAACTTCTGTATAATATACTACAAGCCCAGTGACTCTTTTCCAGAATACTGTCTGCAGTGTTCAGATGTAATCACAGTGAACCAGTTATGGAATTATACAGTATATCCTTGTTTCAGTGAAAGTCACCATAACACTTCAAATTTTATTCCAGTCATGTGACTATGGAATATTACCTCCTGCTCGGCAAACCCTCTTTCATCCAGTTGCGGCATAGCTTTAGCTTTAGTATTGTATTTGTTTAAAATTTTAATTATGTTTTCTAGGTATGGGAAAAAAAGATATGACCCTCATATACTTTTTAATATCTCATTAAATTACCACTGATGAAAAGCTTTCCAAATTAATTTTCAAATCTGTAATTAGCAGGTTTCTTATTTTAATTCTTGAAGACTTTTCATATAACCTATGTCAGTAGTTTGAAAAGCATAAGAAAACATATTGTCTTTCTCATTTTTTTAATAGTATTAATAGCTTCCATTACTGTAGTACTTCGAGGTTTACAAAATGATTTCTTTAACCTGTGAGGCAGATAGTTTAAGTATTTTTTTTTATTTTATCCATTAGCAAACAGACAGAGAGATAGGCAATCTACGTCTGTTCACATCACTTCTCTATTCAAAAACTTTCAGCAATATTTTCCTTCCTCCAGTCTCCCCACCATCCCAACCAGTGCCTACTGTCAGTGTCATTAAGACCCTCTTTAGCTGCGTTCCTATATATCTTTCTATCTTTTTATCGTAATATTCTTTATGTAACTCAATGGGTCAACTGAAATGGACTACTCACTGATTCCTAGATACTTTTTAAGCTTTGTAATATCCCTACACTTGGAAAGTTTTTTTTCTTTCCATTTCTATTATTGAAACTCTGTACCCTTCATCAAACTTATTTCAAATTCCAGCTGCCAACCCCATCTTTCTGTCTCTCCTCTTTCCTCTGTCTCTAAGACAGAAGTTCTTTGGTGATTGTGGCTTTAGATTTACATACTGCTTTGTGCCCGTTATGGGTTATTAATATCATATCTAGTGTTTAAGTTACTTAAGTACATATTTTGTTTCTTTCTTCTATTAGAGTACAAACTCCTCAAAGGCAGGTATATAATTTGCAAAAAGTTAACGTGAAACAAAAATCAAAAGAGCATAATTTTTTAAAAAAAGCTACTATTAAGTCTTTTGGTTTAACCTGAAGAAAGTAAGTTATCTTTTATTTTTCTGGTTAACTCTGATTAATTCCATGGGTAATAAGCTAAGCAACATTTTCCCCCAGTCAAATAATTCGAGTTTTGTTACTTATAATGTGACATACTATATTGCTCATTTTAAAATCCTAATTGATTTTACATAGCTTTGTAAAATGTATGCCCTTTCATTTATGCTCTATTCTCATGTAGAATTAGGTGCCTCCTACCCAGTTGTAATACAGAAGAATACTTTTGAAGAAAATTTCTGCAAAATAGTTGGTATTTTACTCTGATAAAATGGTATTCTATTTTTCTGAGAAGTATCATGACATGGTTAAAAGAGACCTGCACTTGGGTTTCAGTCCCAGTTCAATTACATCTGAGCTTTTATGATTTTGCACAAGTTATTTATGGACTCAGAGCCTGTTTCTCTACCTATAAAATGATGATTTTCTCTACTTTATGGAATAATTCCGAGGAATTATACTTTAAACTGTAAAGTATAACATAAATAGTAGTTTTTATTATTCTTAGGGGGAAAAAAAAACTATTCGAGGGTTAGACCTAGAAAGGATCTTAAAGACCATCTTATTTTACAGATGAAGAAACTAAAATTTCTAGAGGTCAAATGACTTGTCCAGGGTTACGCAGAAATGATATTCAGACTTTCGTCCTCTGATTTCAATTCCCACGCTCTGCCCTTTGTGCTAAGCTATAAAAACTCACGCTAACTTAATGAAACACATTTTCTATCATTAGGTTAAAGTCTAGAAGATATGGTACCTTTGTTGTTTTTGGTAGAGGGAGCTCTGGAGTCCCATTAGTACACAGAGAACTGGGTCTGGAGTCAGGAAGATCTGAGTTCAAATGCACCTGAGATACTTAATAGCTCTGTGACCTCTGAGCAAGTCATTTAACATTAATAGCACCCTATTAGGGTTCTTATAAGGATCAAATGAGATAATATTAAAAAAAACACACAGCACAATGCATTGCTAAAAGTTAAGGGGAAACATTAGGCACTATATAAATAGTATGCACATTCTAGGCACTATATAAATGCTTATTCCCTTCCTTCCTTTCCACTTCCTTGAATTTCTGGAGAGACTGCTAGCTCATGACCTAAGGGCCTAGTCCAGCTAATAATTACATTGTTCCATGTTAGATGTTGAAACTTCAGCTTGGAAATATTCCATCTCCCATTTTTATCTATTTTCTGTACATGACATAAGATAACACTGTGTCCTTAAACAGATCTAGAGAAGTATTACTTCTGTACTAATATACTATAATGTTGGCATGTTTTAACCTTGTATTTTCCTGGCTGTATTATGGTCAAAATGTTTATGGGAAGGGGAGGGAGGGAATGAAGATGGGGAGAGTGGGGGAGTTTTTCTTTTCTTTGTTTTGTTTTTAACCACCGTTATAGAGATAAGCTTCATTCTTATTTTGGCTTTGCCATAGATGCAGCAGGTATAATGGAAAGGGCACATTTTTTTTTTTATTTGTACCAATTGTTCTACTTACTCAGTGGAATTAATGGTATTTCCTTTTTTTTGCAAGATTTATTGAACTTCAGTATTGAAAAAATGTTTTGTCTTTTCTTCTAAATGAATTATAATATACCCTTTTTAATAGGTAAATTATCACAACATTTTGAGTGCTAGTGCCTCTTAATTTCTGTCATAAAGTACCCACGGGGATACTAAGGGTACCTGAAAAGCATATAAAATTCCTAAAATTTATTATGGCTAATGTCCTTCTGTGCCAGATTTCTAACAGATTTTCTATAAAGTAGCAGCATGAATTGACTTGAATTTAATTTCCTCTTCTTGCTGTCTGCCTGACATACTCAAGTACAGTGTGGACTAATCAAAATATCAATAGCTTATACTGTGAGGATGATAATTCATACTTCAAGTACTTGTCATTTTGTTGGTATGGTTATTTTTTTACTGACACAAATTACAACTCTACTTCTCAACAGACAGTTTTGGGGAGTTCCTATGGTTGAAAAATTCATCACCCTACAGCAGGAGTTCTTAATCATTTTTGTTTATGTTATGGGCCCTTTTGACAATCTGGCAAAACGTTTGGGCCCTTCTGAGAATAATGTTTTTAAATGTGTAAAATAAAATGCAAAAGGTTGCCAATTATATTGAAATACATGAAAACAAGTTGTATTGAATAATAGTAATCTAAATATATATTTTAACAAGTTCACAGACTCCAAATTAAAGACCCCTGCCTTAAAGCCAGTCTGGATGACTGGTCCAAATTTAGCTAGGTCCAAGACAATTTGTCATAAATGGCATGTATCATCTGTCTTTGGGTTCATATTCAAAACTTTTCCAGCCTGGTCAGAATTATCAGAGTTTCCATTGTACTGGTTTGGGTTTCAGGAAGCCTGGATCATCTCCACAACACAATGAAGCAAAAGTCATTTGTAATTAAAAGATAACTACTTTTATTGTTTTAACCTTATTGAATTTCATGATTTCTCTTTAATATTTACCTTTTAATGATTCTTTTAAGTCTTTTATTTGAAAGTTAAATTTCTATTATGCTTTGGTCTTTTCATTCTGAGCTCTTGAAGTCTTCTATTTCATTAAATATCCATTTTTTCCCATGAAGGATTCTATTCGGTTTTGCTGAGTAGGTTGTTCTTAGTTGTAATCCTAGTTCCTTTGCCTTCCAACCACTCTGCTATTTTAGTGTGGTACCTGTTAAATATTGTGTGACTCCACAATGTTTAAATAGTTTCCTTCTGGCTGCTTGAAGTATTTTCCCTTTGACCTGGGAGCTCTGGAATTTGGCTATGTTCCTAGAAGTTTTCATTTTAGGATCTCTTTCATATGATGATTAATTGATTCTTTCAATATCTATTTTACCCTTTGATTTGAAAATATCAGGACAGTTTTCCTTGATAATTTCTTGAAATATGATGTCTAGGCTCTCTCTTTGATAATGACTTTCAGGTAGCCCAATAATTCTTAAAATATCTCTGCTTAATCTATTTTCCAAGTCAGTTGCTTTAGGTATTTCACATTGTCTTCTCCTTTTTTATTTTATTACTTCATGATGTCTCATGGAGTCGTTAGCTTCTGTTTACCCGGTCCTAAGTTTGAAGCAATTATTATTATTATTATTAGTGAGCTTTTGTACTTTTTCCATTTAGCCAATTCTATTTTTAAGGTGTTATTTTCTTACTTTTTTTTTGGTTCCTCTTTTACCAAGTCATTAATTGTCTTTTCATAGTTTTCTTCCTTTGCTCTTACTTCTTTATCTAATTTTTCCTCTACTACTCTTATTTGATTTTGAAAACAATTTTTATCTCTTCCAAGAATTCTTGTATTTGAAAGTGAAATTTTCTATTCAGCTCTGGTGTTTTCATCAAGAATGCTTGAAAGTCCTCTATTTTGCTAAATGTCTATTTTTTCCCCCCTGAACGATTGCACTCAGTTTTGCTGGGTAGGTGATTCTTGGCTGTGATCCTATCTCCTTTGACCTCCAGAATATCATATTCCAAGCCCTCCAGTCCCTTAATGTAGAAGCTGCTAAATATTGTGTTATCCTGATTGTCGATATCAACAATAGTTGAATTGTTTCTTTCTGGCTGCTTGCAATATTTTCTCCTTGACCTGAGAACTCTGGAATTTGGCTATGTTCCTAGGAGTTTTCCTTTGGGGATCTCTTTCAGGAGGTGATCAGTGGATTCTTTCAATGTCTATTTTACCTTCTGGTTCTAGAATATAAGGGCATTTTTCCTTGATAATTTCTTGAAAGATGATGTCCAGGCTCTTCTTTTGATCATGGCTTTCAGATAGTCTAATAATTTTTAAAATATCTCTCCTGGATCTATTTTCCAGGTCAGTTGTTCTTCCAATGAGGTCTTTCACATTGTCTTCTATTTTTTTCATTCTTATGGTTTTGTTTTACAATGTCTTGATTTCTAATAAAGTCACTAGCTTCCATTTGCTCCATTCTAATTTTTATTTTTTTATTTTATTATTATTTTGGGGGAGGGCTAGGCAATGGGGTTAAGTAACTTGCCCAGGGTCACACAGCTAGTAAGTGTTATGTGTCTGAGGCCGGATTTGAACTCAGGTCCTCCTGAATCCAGAGCTGGTGCTGTATCCACTGCACCACCTAGCTGCCCCAAGCCCCATTCTAATTTTTAAGGAAGTTTTTTCTTTAGTGAATTTTTGGACTTCTTTTCCATTTGGCTAATTCTGCTTTCTAAGGCATTCTTCTCTTCATTGGCTTTTTGGACTTCTTTTGCCATTTGGGTTAGTCTATTTTTTAAGGTGTTATTTTCTTCAGCATTTTTTTTTTGGTCTCCTTTAGCAAGCTGTTGACTTGTTTTTCACGATTTTCTTGTGTCACTGTCATTTCTCTTCCCAGTTTTTCCTCTACTTCTCTTATTTGCTTCTCAAAATCCTTTTTGAGCTCTTCCATGTCTGGACAGATTCATACTTTCTTGGAGGCTTTAGATGTAGGAGCTTTGACTTTGTTGTTTTCTTCTGCTTGTATGTTTTGATCTTTGTTACCAAAGTAAGATTCTATGGTCTGACATTTTGTGCAGTATTTGCTCATGATTTCAGCCAATTATTTGACTTTTAAACTCTTTGTTAAGGTAGGGGTCTGTTTCCAGTGTGGAGAATGTACTGTCCCAATTTTTGGGAGTTTTGTGTAACTGTTTTCAGAGATACTTCTAGGGACCTGAAAAATTTCAGTTCTTCCAACGTGGTATGATAAGGGGTGAGGTGTTTACTCCTTTCCTGGCCTGGGCTCTGGTCTATGATTGACCACAAGCATGCTTTTTCTGCTTCAGAACTATGAGATGGTTTCCCTCTCCACAGTCACCATAAGCTCCACCATGCCAGCACTCCTCCTCACCCTAGGACTGCCACCCAGAACTGCAACCCAGATCCAAGCATGCACAAAGCAAAAGAATCCTGCCTCAGAACCAGCAAAGAGATCCCTGCAATCCTCCTCTGATCCCCCCTCTGTCTGTGGTTGGAGAGCTCTGGAAGCAGCTGCCGCCCTGGGGCTATGCTGGGACTGGAGTTGGACCAAGCTCCTCTCTCACCATGGTCAATAGACATTTCCTATTGACCTTCTGAGTTGTCTTTGGTGTTTGTCGGTTGAGAAGTCTGGAAACCACCACAGCTGCCCATGATACAGTCCCCTGAGGCCTACTCCAGGATTGCTGAGGCCTGGTCTTTGCTGATGTGGCCGACACTGAATTGTGCTCCTCTCCCAGCCCAGCACAAGAGACCTTTCCTGCTGACCTTCCAGGTTGTCTTGTCCTAGAAATTTGCTTCACTCTGTCTTTTTGTGGGTTCTACTCTTTTAGAATTTTTTTAGAGTAATTTTTTACAGGGATCTGGAGGGGTTTGGGGGAGAGCACAAACAAGTCACTGCTTTCACTCCACCATCTTGGCTCTGTCCCTTCTCTTCCAAGAATTCTTGTTGGGCTTCTGTCTAATTCACATTTTTATTTGAGGTTTTGCTAGTAGCAGTTTTGACATAATTGTTTTCTGAGATTATGTCTTGATCTTCCCTGTCACCTTTATAGATTTTAGAGGTAGGTTCCTTTTTGCTATTGTTGTTGTTGTTGGCTCATTTTCTAGCCTATTTCTTGACTTCAAACTTCATGTTAAAATTGGGCTCTGTTACTAGGGTTGTTGGAGGGGGGCCTGTCCCAAGCTTCAGGATTTTTTTACGCTGCTGTTTTCAGCACTAGTTCTGGGGGGTTTGGAAGTTTTTGTTACTTCTAAGGTTGTGTGATCTAAGGAGAGGTGTGGTCACTGCTCTTTTGGTCTACACTCTGGTTCTTACCTAGGAAGGGCCTCTGCTCCCTTGGCACTGGAAGCATCATTGCTCCTCAGGTATCTTGCTCCCTCATGATCAAAAATTCTTCTCTCTGCCTTTGAACTCTGACCAGGAAGTGGGTATAGAGAATGGAGTTGCTAAACAGCATCTTGTCCTTTGCCCATTGTTGGCACAATGGGTCTTTATAAACTTTTTCTGACTATTTGCCTGATCCCCTTACCATCTCTGGCTGTAGATCTCCCAAAGTTGCTGCTGATTGTATTGCTGCCACCAAGTCCCACCATGGGTGTTTCCTCTACGGTCCAGTCCTCACCCTTGTGTCAGAGGTTCTCCTTCAGACTTCCTAAGTTGTCTTGGGCTAAAGTATGTTTCACCCTGATCTTTTGTTCACTCTGCTGCTCCAGAATTTGATTTGAGGCATTGTTTTTAAGTTGTCTGGAGGGGTATATTTATAGAGTTTGGTGGTAGTGCTTCTTCTACTCTGCCATCTTGGCACCACCAATACTTTTGTTGTTTTATGTTAAATATGGAGTCTAATTAATAAAAAAGAACTATATAGAATTTCTACTTTTAAATCAAATTAATTACCTGATATCCTGGTGACAATATGTAGTCCTTGTCTTGTGTAGCTTCCATTTTCTGGGTGATGAAACATTTATTTCTTGCTATTTAATGTCTATAGATTCAATTCAACTTAGCAAGTATTTATTAAGCACTTATTATGTGTAAGGCACCCTGCTAGATGCTGGGAAAACTAAGCTGAAAAATAATGTCTCTACCCTTAGTGAATTTATAATCCAATAGTTATATGTCATATATTAAACAAAGTTCAGGGTACTCTTTAGTATTCCTTAGCACATATATACAAAACACAGTGGGAGAGGTTAGAATAAGTATAAAAAAGTCTAAGAAAACTTAAGGAGGTGTGTATGTGTGTGATATGTGTGTGTGTCTGTGCATGTGCATGATATTCAGGGACCAGGGAAGGATTAAAGAAAAATATGGTATCTGAACTGAGGCTTAAATGAAGATAACTTCTTAATGTCAAATTTTACCAATGAAATAATTAGTTTCTCCATATATATCATTGATTTCAGAGCTCAAAGGGAGTCTACACCATTGAATCAAAGTCCCTCATTTTACAGATAAGAAAACTGAGGTCCATAGCGGTCCATAGACTTGTCTAAGATCACACAGGTAGCAAATGGCAGGCCGAGGATTTGAACCAAGCTATACTGACTTTGAATCTCACATGTTTTCTGTGTCACGGTGTGTCACTGGTACCTTGGAAGCAGTGATTTCCATGATGTAGTAAGGTGGAGGGTAGGACTTGCAAAAGACCATGAAATTTATTTTTAACTTAACTACCTAAAATAGGTGTGCCACTTCTACTTCACATAGCATTGATCTTCTGCAGAATTATTTTTGTAAATAAATTACTTCATAAAATAAATTATTTCAAATTCATGTCCATCAAGATCTCTAAATGCATGACATAAATATGGAGTCCTATCTCAGGAGTCCTATTTAGGACTTGGTAATTGAATATCTTGGTTAAATTGAACTAGTTGACCTTTGCTGTTAGTCTTGAACTGAAGATGGATACATCTGTACCTCATATACATTCTTGAAAACAGACCATTCACATGCCTGAGGATTCCACATCACACTAAGCAAATGTTAATCTCAGCGGCAGAGACCTTGTGGGATTCTTTGTATTGAAATATACCTGTCAGTGGAACAAGTGGCATACCAGGCATGTTAATCCAGCTATCTTGCTACACTCTGTCGTAGCCCCCTCTGCTGTTATTTAAATCCCTTTGCCATTTGCGTTGAACATCTGTTCATAATTTACTCTTAATTGAAATGGTGTAGAGAGTTTGAGTTTCTCAGTCTGCTAATAGATTACCAGGTATTTTTGTGAGACCACGTAGTTTACCGGCTTTTGACAATCAAAAAGGTATTACCTTACAATAGACAACTCTCCCTTTGGGTATTACCAAACTATTGCTACAAAAGCCCATCTCTATTTTTTTTATCTAAAAAACCCGTTTATTTATTTTTAACATTCACTTTTAAAAAACTGATGAGTTCCAAATTCTCTGCTTCCCTCTAGACCTTTCTCTACCCACTGAGAAGACAAGCGATAGGATATCAATTATACATGTGAAAGCATATTTCCGTATTGGCCAAAAAGTTCATCTCTTAAATACCAACATTCTCTCAGTAATGTTATATAGATCTAGATCATGAAAATTGTGCTCTAGCATTTTACCAACAATGTCTTATTTATAAGAAGCATAAAATGCATTATTAGTATATGTTATCTACATTTATATCTATATCTATCTACGTACACACATATATGCATATATGTATACATGCATATATACACACACACACATACAGACATACATACATATGTATGGACTAGTTGTATAGGAATGAGAAACCATAGATGAACAGTCCAAATGCTATATTAATACCCCTGAGATATTAAAAAAAAATCAGGAGATTCCCTTGCCCTTTAGGTAGTCTGGTCAATATTTCTTAGAATATTTGGAGAAAGAGTTGGACAAGATGGACAGAATAGATTATTCAAATATTGACAGCAGGAATGCCTATACTGATGAAATCCTAGGTCCACCAAAAGGTATGTTAGCTTTAGCAAGTCCCAAATCATGGCCACTTAAATAATTGAATATTTAATTGATTTGGTTTATTAAATTTCTACTCTTTCTAATAGCATAGCATTATTTGGGTTTCTTCAACACAGTATGCCATCACATAAGATATATATTATTCCTAAAGAACCATTATTGCTAAGAAATGACATTGTATATCACAAACTACCTTTAATAGATGTTATATGAGCATCTGCCAATTTGCTTAAAGATATTCGTGTTGGGTCTAATTTTCTAATATAGTTTCTAAATCCAAATTCAATTTCAGCTCTTCTCATAAGCAAAAAGTATTTACTATATTCATAAGGTAATAGGAATATAGAGTTAGAGCTAGAACGGAATAATAATAGTAATAATAATATTAACAATAATAATAGTAATAATAGTTACATGCTGCTTTAAGGTTATGTTTTCTGATTAGATGTCTATAATAACTCTACAAAGCGGGTGCTATTATTATCTCCCTTTTATAGATAAGGAAACTAAGACTCAGAAAAGTTAAATGCCTTGCCCAGGGTCACTTAAGTGTCTGAGACAGCATCCAAAATCAATTCTTCCATCAACAGTGGTTCCCTACGTTTTTTGTTCTTCAAAACCACCGCTACAACTACTACCACTGCCACCAACAAAATGTGCTGTGGACACCCCGGCTAATTTAATACACTACTCGTTATATTCTTCAATTATTTACTACTTAAGGTTCCATTAAAGAAAATTTTAGCATGAACTCCTAAATAGGACCCATTATTAATCCAATCCTCATTGTACACATGGACAAACACAGGCCTAGGTAAGTTGCTTGCCCACCATCATTTTTGTAGCAAGTGGCAAGTCTGGGATTGAAACCAATGTGCCCTGAATCTAAATTCCCAGAGTACTTTTCTTGCTACCACACCTTCTCAATATTTCTATTAGGTGTTATTATTCCATCCTTAACTATTTCCTGAAATTTGATGGCACTACAAGCTGACTCTCCCCACACACAAAGGATGTGAAAGAGAAACAAAGGAATTGCCAACCAAGAAGTGAAGCAGAGAATGCACATTCCACTTACCTCAGGCTTTCAGGAAATAATACTGAAGATACTCTTTGGGACCTTCACAAGACATAAAGGTGAGTTAACTAGAAACCTCTTATTGAAATCATGATGAAAGATTTGTGTTGATATGGAACCCTTAAAATTTATATACAAAACTTAGAATAGCTCATTTGTATATGGTGATAATTTTTCTTTTCTTTTCTTATTTTTTTTTGGTTCATAGGATCTAAGACTTGAAAATGAAGATGACATTTGGTGTCATATACATTCCTAACTATTCTTAACTGGATTGATTGTTGTGGCCAGTCTAAGAACCACATAAAGAAGGTAAACCATTATCAGTAACCAAAAAATTCATGATTAGAAGAATAAAATTAACCTATAACATCAAACAACTGAGCAATACTATATGACCCTCTGCTTATCAAACTTAGATCATTTCTTGATCATGACTGCTAGAAGACAACTGTACAGGTAGCTCTAAATAAATATAAAAAATACAAATACACACATGTAGTGTTCATATAGTTTCATTATACATGCAAATTGGAATAACTGCAATTAGGAGAAATTTTAATATCATTCTAAAATGATTATTATTAAAATTATAATTAATAAAGTGATCTAGTCTATAATAATCGCTCATGAATTCTTAGGTTTATCTTCACTCTTTATTATGTTTATAGCAAATATAATTTTAAATGTACCCTTTTGTACATTTGCATATATGAATTTGTGTGTTTATATGCATTTGTGTATGCATGTGTATGTATGTATGTATGTGTGTATATGTGTGTATGGAGGTGGAAGAAGTACAGCCCGATGATTTTCATAGTGTGGAGAACTTCTAGTATGTAATCTCCCTTTACTGATACAATTAGGCAGCTTGCCTATAGTTTATAGTCTTATAAAATTCCCTGGAGCACCAAGAGTTTCAGTGACTCTCCCATGAGCACATAGTCAGTATGTCAGGGTTTGAATTTAAATATCTGTCATACCTCTAAGCCTTGTCCTCCATCTACTAAGCCATGTTGCCTCTCAAGTAGTAGATAACTGCCAAATAATTAAAATTTAGATTTTAAGATTAACCTTTGTGTTTTACAATGATTCTCTCTCATATTTTGGAAATTTATATGACTTCTGACAAAGTAATGGAACCTAAATTTAGGTCCAACTTAGGAAGATCAAAAGCTGTTTTTTTTTCCCCCCATTCTTAATTCCATTTCCTGGAAAGACAGCAGGCCTGTCACCATCATGTCTTTTGTATGTCAAAGCTTGCTTTCTGCATGGCATCCATTATGACTGGTAGGTAAAGAGAACACAAGGGAGTAATCAACAAAATATGACAGAATATGCCAGTTAGCTTAGTTCATTCAAACCTTCCCTTTCATTTTCTGCTGGACTGTTAGACCCAGGCAGACTACATTAGTGGAAGAATTAAGGAATTCAGGAGTTCTAAAGACAAACAAGTTCCCCAGGGATAATGTACTGATGGATAATGGAGAGTTAATTGTACAAATAAAAAGTAAGTGCTGTTGTTTTTGT
This sequence comes from Phascolarctos cinereus, assembly GCF_003287225.1. Classification (NCBI taxonomy): domain Eukaryota; kingdom Metazoa; phylum Chordata; class Mammalia; order Diprotodontia; family Phascolarctidae; genus Phascolarctos; species Phascolarctos cinereus. Next base: position 98,776,627 of record NW_027556402.1, on the reverse strand, counting down.
GCTATTCTTTGATCCCATACCAAGGGAATAAATATTTACATTCCACTCTTCTATTTCCACAGATTATAGAAGAGCATGTAGCTATTCAAGAAGAACTTTGGGTGTTGGACTGGTCTTGATCAATCTGAAAAATCTATTTGTTACCAGAATTGAATGAATTCGCCTACAGTAAGCTCTATGTACCATCCAAAAAACACAGATACAAATCACTTGAAGAATTGAAATCAACTTCCCTGAAATGTATGGTTATGTCGGGCTTCAAGATAGCTAGCATATTGTTGTAAGGCACAGTAAATTAATATATTTAATCCTGTGTAAGACTAGGTAGAAGATAAAAGTCTTTTTAGTAGTGTCATAGAATAAATATTATTATATACTTGGCATGAAATTTCACCTTCCAAGTGGAATTCTAGTCATTTTTTTCTAAAATCAAAATAATATTTTGTAACAGTATTTCCTCATATTTGACTGTCAGGCATGCTTATCTTCTAATGATCTATTTTATGCTCATTTTACTAATGGAATAACTGAAAATTAGGAGAATTTCATATCATTTAAAAATGGTTATTATTAAAATTGTAATGAATACAGTGACCTAGTCTGTAATAATTGCTCATGAATTCTTAGGTTTGTTCTCATTCTTGATTATGTTTATAACAAATATCATTTTATATGCACCCACAGCACAAAAACTACCCTTTATTACTCTAGAGAAGTACCCTTGTATTTAATCTTATTTATTGACCAGCCCCTGCATTGGGAAATTTTTTATCTTTGTATTTCATATGATCAGTTTTCTTCCCAAAAATGCACAGAGATTTCTCTTATGTTCACACTACAGGACTTGTTTGATACTGCTTATAAAGACTTGGAGGCTTCATAAAACAGTTCAGTTTTTAAATTGAGAGGTTGCCCGTGGGAATGTAAAGATTTGTGTGATAGGCAAAATGGTGGATCTTCTAATGTCCTCTCAGTTGATTGAGAGTAATTTCTAGCTTGTGGCCCACCACAAGCAGAATCTGTTGTCATTCTTACGCCTGTCAGAAACTATAAAGAGAGAATACATTTGAAAGGAGATTAAATCTTTTATTCAGTCTTCTAACTTTACTACTTAAGATCTCATGAGAGTTTGATTTTTTTTAATAAACAATGTGACTGTGTTGCCTTTGACTGGTATTCTGTCTATAGCTAATGCAGTGAAATGTTTTTCAATGGAGGCAATTTTCTTTGCTTCTGAACGACATAAATCTTACAGATAAGAAATTACATAACAGATGACTACAAATACCAGTGACAGCAGAAATGTTTTGATGCTAGCATGGTATCTGATACATAGTAAGTGCTAAATAAATGTTTATTGACTAACTCACTTTCTAGTGAACACTAAGAACCTAATGCCTAGCATAGTGCACAGCACGCTCCATGTATATTGAACTGAATTGAATGGAATTGACATGTTTCATAAATTTTGAGGCCTTGTTCTCACAGTGAAGAGCTCATGCCATATGAAAAGGCATCGAAGGAACTGAGGTGAGTTAGCCTGGAAAAGTAAAGACGTTGAAGGGTCAAGATAGCTATCTTAGGCTTCTCACATGGAAAATGATTGGATTTGTTCTCCTTGGCTTCTCAGAGAGAACAACAAGGAACATTGGCTTGATGTAAGAAATTAGAGCTATTTAAAAGTGGAATGGGTTGTCTATGAAAACAGTGGGTTCCCCATTACTGATATCTTCAAAAAAAGGTTTATGAACACCTGTTGAATGTGTTATAGTAGGCATTTTTGTTCAGGCACAGTTTGAAATAGAATCTGTTCTTTGAGATCCTTTCCATCTCTAGATTCTCTGATGTTTAGATACAGGTAAGTTGTAGATTATATAAATAATACATCTCTTTTTTGGTTATAGTATATAGAAAATGGCAGCTCCCTAAATCTCTCTACTTTTTTCCTACTTGCAATGGCCCAGCATACCTGTGTGATTCTTCTTTTCTAATTTGTAATCCAATAAAAGAAAATGTCTTAATGACGAACTATAATCTTTGTGTAAAATCCTTGGAAATTGAGCTAACGATATAGAACTCTCTCATAACGTGCTGCTTTATGACTTGTAATGGGGAGAATGGAACTCATTTAGAAAAGAAATGGGCTGGGAATCTTTTGTACCACCTTCTTATTATTGTCCACTATGTAAGTACTAGAGTTCAAAATGTGCTGGCATTTTTATGACATGTAACAGTAAGAAAGTTTTTTTTTAACTTTTTTTTTTTTGATGCTGGGTATCCTATACCACGGAGACAGCTGAAGTTGCTTTATTTTTGTTGCATCATTTCTGCTTTGGAGAGATTTAAGAGGTTGTGGAGATCAGAGAAAATGTTTAGTCCTCCATCTTGTTGCTCACATGACCTGGAAGTATAAAAAGTCTTTTTGACAAAATTGCCTCAAGTGTAATTCGTGTAATTCATTCTCTCTCTCTCTCTCTTTCTCTCTCTCTCCCTCCCTCTTCCAGCTGTGTACGATGTAGATGCATGTGTGAGCTTTCTTTCCCCACCCTCTAATATGTCATAAGTCTCACAAGGGTGTAGATGCCTAATTACCTGTGGACTGGCTTGCTTTTTTCAACTCTGCCCTCATACTAGCAGGTGTAGCGTCCTAAAGAAGGACCATCATGTAACTGCACTCAAACTCTCCCAGGGGGGTCACAGAAGTAACCATTCCTCCTACTCACAAACTTTCGCTCTTAAACTGCAACTAGTATGTTTTCATTTATACTTACAATCATGTCACATGTCGCTCCTGACCACAACTATTTACTTAACAATAAAGCAAAAGAAATAATAATACCCAAGGTATACAGGCAAAATAAACAATATCACATTGGGGGTGGGATGGGGGGAGATTGAACACATATTTACAGAAACTTGGCAGAAATTGAGGAAATTCCATGTGCTTGGGGTAACTCATAATGCTGGACTGTAGGCTTTGGTAGGGGCTATTATTATCCTCTTTTTAGAGATAAGGAAACAGAGGAAACAGGGTTTAAATGACTCGCCCAGAGTCAGAGCTAGTAAGTGTAGAAGGCTGGATTTGAACTCAGTTCTTCCTAATGTCAGGTCTTCTTTGATGTCATTAGTACATTTATAATACCGCATGAAATAACTTTTCTGGTGTCTTCTCCCCTTCTGATCCTCACTGCTCTCCTCCTAGGCATATTATCTTCTCTTGTGCTGATAAACTCTCTTTTAAATTTTCTCTCTCAGACCTGAAAGGGCAGCAGAGAGCATCAGACACTTTTGAGAGGCTCTATTTTAAACTATGTATCTCTGAAGGGCCATAAGCTTATTTTATCTTTTCACCTAAATAGGCATCTCATAGCTGAAAATGATGAAGTCAACTTTCTGGTCTGGCTTCACTCAGATTGATAAAGCTCTTTTTCGTATACCCACTGCTGAATCTTCCCTCTCTTTCCTGAACTTGACCAATCTAACCAGGTTTTTTTCAATAAGCATTTCAATAGCTTAAATCAAGGCTTCTTGTAGTGACTGAACTTGTATAAGGAAACCCCCCCCATCATTTTCCCCCTATAAAATCCAAGGTTCTTATCTGTTCATTCTTTCATCTCTAGAAACTTAAATGGTTTTTCATTGTGTTAGCTTTAGCCTTGTATATCTTAGAGCAATTAAATACAGATGAGCTAAGGGGCCAATATTCTCTGTAGCCTTGGGGAATCAACTGCCCCAGTTTCAAGGCAATCCTCTTCCATAGGCTGTCTTTAAAAACTAATTTTCTTCACATTTGTATTTATGAATTTTTAATGAACAGAAGTTTTTTTTTCTAATCCTTTGAACCATCAGACAACTCACATGCAAAACAGGCATCTTACATCCTTTACAAAGTCATTTAAGCCTTTATATTTAAGCTATTTTTTGCATCAAATCTTTCATTTCCCATTTGAAAACTATTTGTTTACACATGGATTTTAAGTTGCTTTTTAAAAAATTAAACCGAAGTAAGTTTTCTACTTCTTCCAGGCATAAAACTATTCACTTGTGAAATAGGCAATATCTTACATTCTTACCTTACATAGTTTATTTTTCTTTAGAACAAATAGTTTTCCTGCCATGTGGAGTACCAAACAGGTCCATATAAAAAGGCAGTATCTAAAAGGGCCAGACCATATACAATGGCCAGTTAAACTTAATAAAAACCTTTTATAGTATACTTTATAGTGAGACTTACAGTAATCCTATTATTTGATATTATTTTGTTGACAATATTATTTTGTATACAATCCTATATAGATCAATAATTCTAAGGTTTACCCTTTGGTATAATTTCCTTTTAAACATCATCCTTAAATGTATGTATTAGTTGTAAATTTGACTGAAATATTGGAACAAATAGACTTTTGACACCCCCCCCTCAACATACCATGTTGTAAAAGTGATGGAAGTATTCAATTTTCTTGCTTATAGAAGACAGACAATCTTGTGCTTTTGTAGTTTGAAATAAATTCTCTTTGACTAAAACTAAAACTGTACCTTAGATTTACAGTACTTTGCTTTTGTGGGACCAGAGTGTTTATATGGAGTAATACAATGTTCTGGAAGGTACCCTAATTCAACCTCTTCAATTTAGAGATAGGAAATCAGGTCTTGAGAGATGATGTTGGAGAGATAATCAACCACCTACAAAGTTAGTTACTTACTCCTGACTCCCAGTCAATGTTTTTTAGAATACCCTGATGCTAAGCTTTTCATTGTTTATTCTTTCATTTAATTCTCCACAATTTCTGTGGCAAGGCAAAAAGAGACATGTTTTATTAGGCCCATTTTATAGATGACAAAATTGGCATGCAAGACAGTTGAGCCCTATAGAATCACAGATTTTCAGAGTTGGGAAGGACCTCAGTTTGATAAAACTGAATTCTTACAGGAAAGGAATTCCCACCATAACATACCTGACAAGTCATCAGCCATCTTCTGCCTGAAGATTTCCAAGGAGGGGCAAGCTTGAGGCAGCCCATTTCACTTTTGTTCATCTCTAATTGTTAGTACCTTTCCCACTACATCAAACCTAAATTTACCACTCTACAACTTCTTCCCTCTTCCTGGCTCTGCCTCAGGGGGGTAAAGGGAAGAAATATAATCTCGTCTTCACATATCAGCCCTTTAAATACTTGAAAATAGCATTCATGTCCTTCCTAAGACTTTCCTCCCAACTTATATAGTTAATAATTTCAGCTAGTTCTTATACAAAATGGACTGAAGGCTACTCACCATCCTGTTGGCCCCTCTATGGATTTTCTCCAGCTTATCAATTTCCTTCTCAAACTGAGACTGGTCTGGTCATTATCAGGGTTAGGAATATAACCAAGGCCTTTTGACTACTACTTCAAGAGTTTAGCCTGCCTCTGGGCAGCATGGGGAATGCCTGCAAGAAACCAAATTGTTTGGATTATATTTAATTAAAAATTATATAAAATTATAATCTGACATGAATCAGTGAAGAATAATGAGAGTAGAAAGCATTTATAATTCCTCATGGAAAGTAGTAAGTGAATAAAATGTACTATTGTGGAATTCATGGGGTGAAGGTTTTCTTCTGTGGCAAAGATAAAAATGATCAATAGACAGCCTTTGACTATTTTTGGAATAGCCAAATTTAAGGGCCTATAATTCAGCTTTTTTTCACCCTCTAATAGATGATTCTAATTTATGACAGTTTTCTCCTTTGAGCCATGGATGATGTAAGAGCACACAGATGAGGTAGACAAGGCATAAAAAGAAAACATTGCTAAACAGGCTCCAACAATTTCTGGAGTATAAGGGAAGGAGAAATTCATGAATGTTGTGGAACATTCTGTTCTTTATCTTCATGCTATTAAAATGACAAGCAGCACCAAACACATACTAGTGCACACCCACGCTATTTTCAAACAAATATAAACCAATTAACTCACTAATGATATGGGCAGCATCATTGTCTGTCCTTAAATCTCTCCTAGTCACAATTCCATCTGTTAGACAGTAATAGGAGACAAACATAATAAATTTCAAGAAATAATACATTCATTAATGTATTATAGTTGATGATTTATTATATACAATGCTTTTAGCTCTTTGAAAGAAGATGACTCCAAAAATATAGACTTTTCAAAGTAATTTTCAGTGTGTAGATATAGGTCTGTTAAGTTTTATGCCTAAATCAAATATATTGAGAAAGTATATTTTATGATATTTTTATGGAGAAATCACTGAATTAATGCAATGTATTTGCAAAATATATGATATGGTATTAACTATCAATATATTATTAAAAATTACAAATAAATAACTATCCAAATAGTTAAAAATCCAGCCTATCCTCTTCTCTAAAATCTGAATCCATAAATGATCACTCAAGGAATAATTCAAACAAATAAAGGATATCAATACTCCAATGAATATTACCATTTCATCAAAGTGGACATTCCTTCCAACAGTGTAGGTCACATACCTCCCCAACCTATATGACTCTTGCATATGTCTTCACCCAAATCTTTAACATGCAGCATTCTGAGGATGGGGAAGGGGAGCACTTTGCTCATGTTTCTTGCCATTGTATAGGGCACATAGGCACATGTTAATTCTTCCTTGCTCTCACTGCATGACTGTCCCTTTTTTGGTGGGCACATTTTCATAGGTTGATGTTTTATTCCTGGGTGGATGTTATTAATGAGAAGGTCAATAGTCTTGTTTCCCAATTGTTATATCTTTGAAAAATGAAGAGGCAGCATGGCATAATGTATATACTACTGAACCTGGATTCAGGAAGACCTGAGTTAAATTCTTGACTCAGATTATTAGCTACATAACCCTAAGCATGATAGGTCACCTCTCTGTAATTCAGTTTCCTTATGTAAAATGAGAAGTTTATTATACTCTAAGATCATTTCTACCTATAAATCTATGAACCTGTAGATCTTGTATCATTTCTACTTATGTATGAGAGACATCCGGTTGGATGAGAATCTTTAATGCAACATTTAACTCCCCAAATCAAATACGTCTGTGTGTTTAATAGTCAGCAAACAGTAAGCATGGTGAGATCTCCTATGACACCTTTACCTTTAAGTCAATTGTGTGATTGTAAATATGTAATCTCTTTTACAGTATCCTTTGTGAGACCCTGAATGTTCTCTTCTCAAATACCCATCAGGAATTCTAGTAAATTCTATATTGATTGTATTCATATAAGAGCCTTTAAGGTTGAGAAATTTAGCAACATAAATGTTAAAATAAAGAAATGTTATGTAAGGAAAAGAATTTTAAAATTCCAGGACTCTAGCCATTCTAATCTGGAACATGTAGTTATTTCTTGGACCAACATCTTCCTCCCCTATTTACTGCTACTAGTAGCTTTCCTTCCTTGTTGATGTAGTTTGGTAGATAATAGGGTCAGAGAGTTAAACTGACACAGTGGTGGTTCCAGATCATTTATAGCTGTATCATATGGTTTCATGTAATGGTGAATATGGACATATTAGAGTATATTTTCCTCCTTCTGTTCTTCCCTCTCTTTCAGAGTCCAGAATTCCTGTGGTTACTAAATATGAGCACATTGCCCCCCACCCAATAAAAATAATACTTATTAAAGGTCTTCCTTTGTAGAGAAACTGTTGTTAATATATAAAACTCTTGCTCTTACATTGACATACCTTCCTTCACAAGCTGACCTTATCTGTGCTCCATATGAAGACCATGGAGGCTGCCCCAGAATGGAACTTCACCTACATTTTGGAAGGAAGGATGAGTGCTTATTCTCATTTTCAGGACAGGATTGCAAAGGACATCCTTAAATTTTTTTTAAAAATACCTTATGGTAGAGGACTATAATTTGATTTACTTAGATATTGAAAGTGTGCTTTTCCATGTCCATTCTATAATGAAAGTAGCTACCTTTTTGTTGACAGGATAGCCATAGGAGAGGTAGCAAAGAAAAGAATAAATTATTCAAGTTAATAGTCAAGTGAGGATTTAAATCCATCTCTCTGGGTATGATTTTTTTTTCCTGTTGTAGTGGAATGTGTTACATCATATAGCTGTAAAACCATATGCATTCCACACATAACTTTATATATTAGTAATGACATCAGCTCTGGTTCAGACAAGTGAACAAGAAAGGGCTGCTTTTTTTTCTTAATTGAAAACTATTTTTCTAGTTAGTTGATTATTTTTGTCTGAGGAGGAGTTTTTCTTTGTGTTTCATACTTTTTTGTAAATGAATTATACATATACATGTAAACATATACATATACATATGTGTGTGTGTGTGTGTATATATATATATATATGTATATATATATATATATATAAACAGTGCATGATATTGCAAATTGTTGATAGGTTTCTTGAAATAGCTTAAATAGCATAGTTAAATGGGTAGAACAATAGTATGAATCTAGAAGATCCAAGAATCCCCAAATGTAAGGGCTTGAAAAGACCTCACATAATATAGTATGTAATATAGCATAATATAAAATATAACATAATATAAAATAATCTAGTTCCACCTCTTTATTTTCAGGGAAACTGAAACCCTGATAAGTGAAGTTATGTTTCCAAAATAAGTCACATAACTGAGGGATATAGATTTGACTTTAACATTGGTTTGACCAATTAGTAACAGTCACATGCCCTCAATAAACCCAGCTTCCATTAGGATATTTGTAATTTCCCTCCTTTGTAAGTATATCTTAGGAAAATGGGAGAGCATATTGTATGCAAATGTTTTGAAGCTATTCAGAAGAAATTGTTTATATGAATTCGGACTTTTCAAGTTTTCGGTGTATAACTATGTAGGCAGTTATATTAGATGTTTTCTAACACTGAATATAGTACACATTGCATTTGGATATGTTTTATTGGAAAAATCCCAAATTTCATGCAATATATGTGTGAAATGTTGTTACAGATAACACATTTAAATACTGTATCAATTTTGACTTTTGTAATTTAAGGGGAAACTACACTCGAAGCAGTTATACTGTCATCATATATCTCAAATGAACACTAGAGCATATACTTAAAACCAAATGAGAATCAGAAAGAATTTTCTGTTTGGTTTAGTTTTGATAGAGGCAGGTATATACAGAGGAACTCTGCATTTGTTTGCTGGTAACAGATGTTCATTTTCTTGTGTATAGATTTTTGCTCTGGAGAGAAGTTAAAGGAAATAGGAATAGCTAAAGGACAACAATGACAAAAGTAGGAAAAGCAAATTGAAATTTTCTCAAACTAATGATTTTGAGAATCATTTGCAAGGCTGCCACAGCTGACACCATAGTATTTATCCAAAGCTGCATTTCCTTAATTCATTTGGCTATAAATTCACTGGAATTGAAATAGATTGAAAGATTTTTTTTTAGTGTATTGATTGGGTTTGCTGTTTCTCTCTCCCTCCCTTACTCCTTCCCTCCCTTCCTCTTTCTCTCAAAATCTTTGTTATGAGAGACAACTCTATAGAAGGGATATAGTAGGAAACAGGCATTGTAAAAACAACCAAATGTAATTAAAATGTAATTAAAAATAGAAACATTAACAATTTTGTTAACATTTATTAACATGTTAATATTAACATATTAATGTGTTTGTTAACATTAACATTTTTTTTTGAGAGGGGAAGAGGTGGTGGCACAGAGACCTTGGTCTGAATCTATGATTTTGTCAATTTAAGGGACTCCTGGTGTGGAAACTCCCCTCACTGATGCAGATTGCTAATTTATTTTACATGATACTCGTTTGTACTTAATGTTCTGTGGGGTCATTCAGAGGTTATGTATCTTGCTCATGGTCAAATAGCCAACATATGCCAGATATGAACTCTCGTCTTCCTGACTGTAGGATTGGCTCTATCTACTATACCATATGTATACTTATCCTGTCTTAATTTGTATTCTATTTACTTGTATCCATATTATCTCCTTAGTAGATTTTCCTAGGGCAGCAATCTCATCCAGCTGTTTTACCCTAGCATAATTCCTTGTACTTTGTAGGCTGCCATTAATTTGAATAAGATTATAATCGGGTACAGTCAAAATTTATTTACTTACCAGGGAGATCCTCTTTCCTGTTGTTACTAAGAGATTATAAAAGAATTTGAATACTACCCTGAATACTCAAATCCACTCTTACTCCTTCCTCTCCCATTCCTTACTCTTATTGTATAAGACACTTCTTTTGAGTGACTTAGATCCAACTCAGACATTGGTCAAGATATTGCCAACATGTAGAATATAAGCTCCTTGGAGGCAGATATTGTTCTATTTATGTCTTTGTATCCCCATTGCTTTGCACATATTATGCATTTAATAAATGCTTATTGGGTTGGATTGGACTAATGTTATCTTTCTGAATTCCTTATTTATTATATGTTATATATTACACACAACATAAAACCTGTCTTGAAATGCTTCACTAGATGGAACTAAAGCGGCCACTTCCAGAAGTTGCAAGTTCAGTTTAGATGTTTTTTCTAGAGTATTTAGTCATTTTCAGAGTATTATCTAAATGTAAAAAATATGTATGGTACTTGATAAAGATAATTTTTTTTTCTGGAAAAAAACTTTGTTTAACATTGTTCTGTGACACCTATATGATGTGTCTGGTTTTTGGTTCTTTTTTACACTGAGGTCCTGAACTTAGCAAACATCAAATAGGAATTAAGCACTCACACATAAAATGTACAATGCGGGAACAAAAGATTGTGCATGAAATTATGACTATCTATTATATGCCGTTTGTTTTTCCTCTTAAGTATGTCATGAATTGAACATGTAAGTTTTAAAGATGTTCTTCTTGGCTTTGGTTCATTCTGGACTTTAAAAAAAATTTCTTCTGTATATTAAAAATGTTTCAATGATCCCTTTTTCTTTTTCTTGTTTATTGACAACTATTTTGCTAATTGTCTTTCCCAACAACATTCCTCCAACACATTAAACAAACAAACAAAACCCTTAGCTTTTGTAAGAATTATGTATAATTAAGCAAAATATATTTCCATATTGTCTATGGCCAGAAATATATATTTTGTTTTGAATCTTGAGTTTAGCACTTCTTTGTCAGGAGGTGGACAGCACGTTTCATCATTAGCCCTCAAGCTGTTTATCAGAGTTTTTAAATCTTTCAATTTTTTTTCTTTACATTGTTGTTATTGCATGAATTGTTACCCAAGTTCTGCTCACATAACTCTGAGTCAATTCATAGTGTTCCCAGCTTTCTCTAAAACCATTTTGTAATTTCTTATAGCATAAAAATATTCCTTAATATCCATATACCAAAATTTGTTCAGATATTATCTAATTAACAGATACTCTCAATTTCAAGGTTTTTTTGGCAACCGCAATAGAAAATTGCTGTAAATATTTTTGTTCGTATAGATCCCTTTCTACTTTCTTTGATCTCTTTGCAATATAGATGGGTCAAAAGACATGCATAGTTTATGGCTTTCCAGAAGTAGCTACTTTCCAGAATTCCAGAATTCACGGTTCTATCTGTAGTAATTTTTTTCCCATCTCTCTCCACAATGAAAACATGTTTTGCTTTTTTTATTATCTTTCCTAATCTCATAGGTTTGAGATAGAAATCTATGGTTGTGTTAATTTGGATTTATCTTATTATGAGTGATTTGGAGCATTTTTATATAGGTATTGATAACTTGTACTTTTTTTCTTTGAGAACTTCTTGTTCATTTATTTTGCCCATTTATATATTGATGAATAGCTTTTGCTTTTATATATTTAAATCAGGTCCTTATGTACCTTGGGTATGGATTCTTTATCAGAGAAACTTGCCACAAATATTTTTCCCAGTTAACTATTACCGTTTAATTTAATTTATTTGTATAGAAGCTTTTCAGTTTTATGTTACCAAATTTGCTTGTTTTATCTTCTCTACTCCTCTCTCTCCCTTGTTTGGTGATGAACTCTTCTGCTATTCATAACTGTGAAAGGAATCTTCTTACTTGCTTGCCTAATTTGTTTATGATGATACCCTTTATATCTGTCATATCTCTATTCAGAGCTTTTTGTTGTATAGAGTATGGGATGTTGGTCTTATCCTAAATTCTGACAGACTGCTTTCTAGTTTTTTTTGTTTTGTTTTGTTTTAGTGAGGCAATCGGGGTTAAGTGACTTGACCAAGGTCACACAGCTAGTATGTGTCAAATGTTTGGTCTGAGGCTGGATTTGAACTCAGGTCCTCCTGACTTCAGGGCCAGTACTCTATCCATTGCGCCACCTAGCTGCCCCATGCTTTCTAGTTTTCCCAGCAGATTTTGTCAAATCATTATCCCAAGGCCTGGGAGTAATATCTTTTTAACTTATTATGGAAGAATTTTCAATAGACTTATATAGTCTCTTGGGTCTCATTTGTTCTTAAGTAACTTTTTCAGTTAAAGTCAGATCAGAGGTCAATAGTTTGAAAATAACAATGATAATAGCTAGCACCTGTATTTCAATGTAAAGTTTGCAAATTACTTTGCAAGTAGTATCTCATTTTATCCTCATAACTCTGGGAGTAAGGTGTTATTATGACCATTTTTTGGATGAAGAAACTGAGGCAGACAGATGCTAAGTGCCTTGCTCAGGGTCACATATCTAGGAAGTATCTAAGGCCATATTTAAATATAACAGCCTTTCTCTGCTAAGAGATAACAGGAATTCTTACGTATACTATGAAGACAATAAAAATTGTAGCTTCTTGATACTGTTGCCAGTAGAGGAAATTATTTTGCTAAATATTTTCTTACCAGTATATTCCCCTCTTCCCGAAACTACCATTTAGTAGTGAATACAGTGAAATGAACTTGGTGCTCCATGGAATAAAAACATTCATAGACATCATTACTATTAAGTTATACCTTCTTTATGCTCTATTTCCATCTTTGATACCTTCTTCTGTGCACCCATTCTTTGATGACTCTTATGCTTACCTTGTGTTGTATTAATGCTAAATATTTTTAAGTCACCTGTTTAATCCATATACTTTCTAAGAGTTTATCTTGTCTTTTAGGCCTTTCCGGATTAAGGATTGCAGTCTCTTTAAGGGGAAGGAATGTTTTGGTTTAATTTGATCTATAGAAGTTTAGGGTAATAGTGCATAATAGGTGGGATAGGAGGTAGTTTATAAATATCTTTTGGATGATTTTTATAGAAGATGGCCCCCAAATTAAAAAATGTTCAAGTCTTTGCTTAGATGATGCATTTATTATGAACTCCTAAAACCCTCTTGGCAAGATCTAACTCTCCATGTAAGTATATAATGGAACACTACATTGATTGCAGATTATGGGCAGAAAACTTGAGATCAGCATTTTGGCATGGGTAAAAAGCTATTCCTTAATGTTAATATTTACTATTGCTTGGTATTTCAATAGTAATCACAAAATTCTTCCTTTTCTTTTATTTTATAGGGAGCAGTCTGCTGAAGACCTTGCCAGAGTACCAGCTAATTCCACAAGCAATATCTTGAACAGACTATTAGTCAGTTATGATCCCAGGATCAGACCAAATTTCAAAGGTTTGTCTTTATGAAGGTATCTTCATCCTTTGAACCTTAGGAATTAAATCCACTTATAAGTGTAATATAAGAATCTGTATAAAAGATTTCTCAGTTGGAAGGAGGAATGGGGGAAAAAAAGAATTTCAGAATGATTTTGAATTGGCAAGTCATGTACTCATATCATTCCCTCCAATTTGTGTGTGTGTGTGTGTGTGTTTGTGTGTATGTGTGTGTGTGTGTGTTTTCCCATAGTAAGTGGATATTTATGAGATTTAGGAATAAAGTTCAATAAAATTCTAGTGTTGGAGGAATATAATTTACTATAGTTTATAGGCTAACCATGTTAAATTAGACTTTTTGAACTCATAGTTATATTTCAGAGAATATGATTTGTCAGAGAATTTGCTGTGGCAAGCAGTCTGCATGAAAATCAACCATGCTAAGATGTAAGATAATTTTTAAAGTGCATTTCACCTTTTATGGGGAGGAGAGGAAGAAAAACACCAAAATGTTTTAAACAGAAAAGCTAAGCAGACTGTATTAAATTTATACATATCTAATTCCTTGAATGAAAATGTACTAATATAATTAAGGTCTTATATTATTACTAAATGCATGCTAATTTGACTATAACTAATATTGTCCATCTGCTTTAAGATGATAAATGATAGTTAATGGGTTTGTCATGTACTATTTTTTAAAATCCCTTAGCTTTTACTTTTCTTCATTGCTTCCCCCAATCATTCTAGCAACTGTTGTGGTATTTGTAAAAATGATTTGCAATCTTAAAATACTACACACACAGACACACACAGAGACACATACATATACACGTACTAGCTATTATTATAATTATTCTACTAGGCTCCTTTACAACTTATATAAAAATTAACTGAGGATAAAAATGTTACCACATTTTATATAGCAGATCAATATTCACCTTACATCATGACTGCTCTGATGTGTGAACTCCTTTTTACAAATACAGGGGAACTCTAGGTGAGGAACTCCCTCTATCAACACAGATGAGAGCCCCTCTGTGACTTAGATTAAAGATGACAAATTTAGAGTAGAAGGGAATTTGGAGATGATCAAAAGTTACCCGATAGATAAAGAAGTTAAAGCACTTGCTCATGGTCACAAACTTAATAAATATAGTTAGGCTTGGAAACAAGGTCTTCACAATTACAAGTCCAGTAAAGTTATCCACTATGATGCCTGCACCGAGGTATGAATTATAAAGAAAAAGGAATGAAGCGTATGTTGATTTGTATAGAAATTACATGTTAGTCAGTAAATCACAGCGGAAAACAAAAGCCCATTTCTCTTTTCTAGCTGCTTAATCAAAAAAGTACTACCTTTGTGGCTAAAATGAAATGAGTTTCCTACAATCAAGATTTGTTTCTCTTCTAAGAAAATCTTATCCCTACACCTTATGAGAACTAAAACCATACTTGTCATAAAATAAAATTAAAGTCATGAGCAGATTGTGCAGACCTTATTCCTGATGATTTAGAAATGAAATATATGAAAAGGCTCCCCTGAAAAACATTAATCCCAGTTGTGCAGTTAAGGACAGGTATGAACATATATCAGATTAACATCATAAGGTTTTTTCATCCTTTACAGAGGAAAAACAGTCTGCAGCTGCTTCGAGTCAACTAAAGTTACATAACTCTGTTGTAAAAATAAGGGGTTTTGTTCATTACCAGGGCCTATTCAGTTACTTTCAACATCAGCCATGGCCTGGGTTGTCACATGTCCACCATAAACCCATTCACCACCTGTTTTTCATCAGTAGGTGGTTATATGGTTAAAAGGCCAACTGCACATTTTCCCTTTGCTCTGCTCCCCCCTCTAGCATTACTCCCTCCCCAATCCACTAGAAGTCAGCAAAGCAAAGAGAAAGGGGGCTGCAGCGTTATTGTAAAAGTCCTCCTTCTGTAAACAACCTTATTTTTTTTCCTTTCTTGAAAGTGAGGTGAACAGCTTTAGTGTGAATTTCATGTAAGTTGATTTCCTTTTTAAAAAATTAGTCAAAGTTTAAAGAAAATGGTTTATGATCAGCATCAAATACAATGACATTTCTTCTTTCCCCATTAAAGTAAGTTTCCTCATATGGTTAAAATGCCCATATTGAAAATGTTGGTAGTAATATGCAAATCATCAAGCCACATTTTGCTAATCATTTTAATGAAAAATATGAATACCATGACCTTTATAGGAGGAATTTTTTTAGAAACATATTTTAAAAAATAAGCAAAACCTGGACATCTTTGTGTATATACACACACACATACACATACAAATATACAAGCACACACACATATGTGTGTGTGTGTGTATACACATATATCCTTATGTAGAAAATAGTAATATCAGTGATTAATACTGTTGCACAGTAACAAATACAGCTCATTTTCAATATGTATTATCTAAAAGTTTTGGGGGTGGAGGCGGGTGGCAATGAGGTAGTCAACCTTTCTTACATTTTTAAGCTTTACAAAGAAATTTATACATATTGTCTCATTTGATTTTCACAATAGCACTTTGACATAGATCCTGTAGGGATTAGTATCCTCATTTTTCAAGTGAGGAAACTGAGGAAAAGAGATGTTGATGACATACCCATAGTCATTTAGCTAGCATGGATGAGAGGAAGGATTCAAATCAAATTCTCTTCTGGCTGAATGCAATACTTGTTGAATTATATTAGGCAGATTCTGTGTATTGTCAGTACTAATTGCTGATGATGAAGAAAATATTTTGAGACTATACTATAGTGATTCTGTAAAACCATAATGAAAATTAAACGCATGTCACTTAGAACAAAAGATCTTTCTGATCATGTTATTTACACGAGTGCTTCTTTTTACCTTTGTCTTTGTAGGTATTCCAGTTGATGTGGTGGTCAATATTTTTATTAACAGCTTTGGCTCTATACAAGAAACAACAATGGTAAGAACAAAATTTGAATATTCACATCCAGATGAGTCGAAATATTTTCATCTGGGTTACTTTGTAAAGCTAATCTTTTTTTTAAGTGAAAGGATAATGTGACATTTTAATTAAAAAGAAAGTTAAACACTTGTTTTGAGTATTTATGGGTTAGGCATTTATTGCTAGAGTAAAATATTCAAAACTTTCAAGGTCTTATGAATCATGTATGGAATAGAGAACTCTATTTTCCCCAGAGTCTAATTTACTTCCTAGATGAAATGTAACAATAATGCTACATGGTACTCTAGTAGCTTGAAAGAGTTAACATCCCTGAATAGCTACATGATTACTATCAGGGAAAAATTTATGCCCTGGGAACACTGAAGCTACAATTGTCATGATGTGGTTATATATATTTGCCATAAATCATAGTACAGAAAGATAGAATTTAGAGGCCTAGTGATGCATTTTAAACAAGACTATTGTAATTTAAGTCATCTACAGACTAGCAACAAGATAATAGTGTGATTGGAGTCATTATTATTCTTGCTAATAATTGCAATGAGATATTTAGCAGGTGTGGTGTATATAATACACCCAGTACAAGAAACTTGTTGCATTATATTGCTAATCTGCTGATATTGCTTTACCTAGGGGAAAAACAAACAAACAAACAAACAAAAACCAAAACCAAGACAAAGTGAGTTAAGTAAAGATGCGTTATTTTCATGGTCTGTATGTGAACATTTCTAGTGATTGATTTTAAAGGAGATTTTGGAAGCAAGTCCAAAATTCATATCTATACCACAGGGCAGATTAAGACCAAGATACTCCCAAACTCAATATCAATGTATATTCTCTTTTAAAAGTTTCACAAATAGAATACGCACTGCTGTTTAGTTTTGGAGTATACCTTTTGGTCAGAAATCAGATGCAGTCTATGTAGCAGAACAATGGAAGTGGTAAATGATGCCTTCTTAATTGTAAAACTTGTTTAGTCAAACCCAATGTATAGCTATGGAAAATTTGGTGGGCCATCTACCCTGGCTGAAGTGCTTTGGTCGGTCTTCTGGCCTCTACTGTCTCCACTATTTGAGTTTATCCTGTATGACCCTGCCATTATCATTTTTTTTTTTGAGAGGAGGGTAGTGTTGAGTCAGGGTAAACCTTTGATTTTATTTGTGTGGAAAATTCCTGGTATATAAACTCCACCCACTCATATTGGTCAGCAACAGAGAGTAATATAGTTTTAACAAGATGGCTGGGGCACCAAGATATTAAGTGGTTTGTCCTCAGTTAAACAGTTAGCATGTTAGAGTTGAAACTTAAACCCAGGACTTCTTAACACTAAGGTTGACCTGTCGTGATGTCTATGATTACTGCTTACTAATAAATTAATCATCAAAAAACAGTGTTTTTGTTGTTTTACTCAGAAATCTTCTATGGCTTTCAATTGCTATTATTGGTAAAAGGCAAAACTCCTTAATCTAATTTTCATAAATCTTGTTTCCCCAGATAGTTTATTTTTAATTTAATTCAATTTTTCAGTTAATGAGAATTCATTTCCTCTACCTCTTATCCCTCCTAATGATAAAAATAAATAAAATAAACAAAGTCCACATAACCAGTATTCATAGTTAAGCAAAACATATTCTTGTGTTGACAGTGTCCAAATATACATACACAGATATAATATATGTACATACATATATGTGTATTTATGTGTATATATGTATCACAAATCTATATAGATACATACACACATACATGTACATATATACATATTACATATACATACATATAAACATATGCATAACCTGAATCCATTACCATTAATTACCTCTCTCTCAGGAGATGTGTAGCACATTTCAGCTTGAATCCTTTGAAATAATGGTTGGTTATTGTCTTGAACAAAAGTCGTAAGTCTTTCAAAGCTGTTTATCATTACAATGATACTGATCATAATTCATCAATACTTTCTCATTCTTCTTAACTCTTATATGTAACTCCTCCACAAGAGTCCACCCAGAATGCTCAGAGCTTTCCTCTAGGTCTCTTGGTATTTTGTGGGTACCAATGTAGCACACAGACTACTCATCTCTTATACTTTGCACTTCGTACATAACTGAATCACTCTTCTGGCCATAGTTTATTGATGGTATCTTTTATGCTGAATTTTTATTGTGGTTTGGCATTGTTAGTATAAATAAATTTATGCTTCTTTCCATTGTGCTTGAATGAACTAAAGCTTCGCTTCTTTGCAGATAGAAGGAGGATGGGAAAGCGGAAGGAGAAAGGGAATGGAATAAGCATTTATATAGAACCTACAATGTGCCAGGCACTGTGCTAAGCGCTTTATGATTTGGATCCATATTAGTATCACCAGAAGTTTATTGATGATTTTTTGTTTCAGAGAGAAGCATGGGATTATTGACAACCCTGGAGTGATTTACAAATATATAATTAATTGATGAGGCAGCCAGGTGATGTGGCAGATAGAGTGCCAGGGCTGGTGTCAAGAAAACCTGAGTTCAAATCCAGCCACAGGCAATAGCTGTGTGAGCCTGGTTAAGTCACTTAACGCTGTTTGCCTCTATTTCTCATCTATAAAATGGGCTGGAGAAGGAAATGGGAGACTACTACAGTATCCATGTCAAGGAAACCCCAAGTGAGGTCATGAAAAGTTGGGCATGACTGAAAAATGATTAAACAACAATAATTAATTGATAGCATCAATTTCCCAAAATCCGATTTAGCCCTTCTCTGTCTCTCTATTCAGATACTTATTCATCTGTAGTATCTAAGATATAGAAAATGAAGAACTGACTACATATCATAATCAGATAGACATTCTTCACCTGCTTGGTTTTTCTTATATTTTCTTGTATAGGTTTAACTCTTTTTTTAAGATTGTGGTTCCCACTGAGGAAGCCCTATGCCATCTATAAACAGGAGCTTCAGGACTTCATTATGTATAAGCAATTTCTCTTCCATTTGAACTATATATTAGACATTCTAGAGGCAGTTAGGTGGTGTAATGGATAGAGCTCCAGGCCTGGAGTCAAGACGACTCATCTTTCTGAGTTCAAATCCGGCCTCACACACTTACTAGTTGTGTGGCCAGGGCTGGTGTCAAGAAAACCTGACTTCAAATCCAGCCACAGGCAATAGCTGTGTCAGCCTGGGCAAGTCACTTAACCCTTTTTGCCTCAGTTCCTCATCTGTAAAATGAGCTGGAGAAGGAAATAACAAACCACTCTAGTATCTCTGCCTTGAAAACCCCAGATGGAGTTACAAAGAGTCAGAAATGACTGAAAATGACTAAGCAAAAATTGGACATTCTATATGATAGTATCAAATACCTTTGGCAGAGATATTTCTCCCTCTTTTATGCCTAGCTTGATATAATAAGCAGAGCCTTGTCAAACAATTCTATTACTTTCTCTACCAAAGAACCTCTCATAAACATAACATAGATGGAAGAAACACTTTAAGATGGTGTTTTGCTTTATTGAATCAAATGAGTAGTTAAAGGCAACAAACAATAGTAGTAAAGGTGGGCTTTTGAAGTTCTCTGTTTCCTTTTTGTAATCTGTATTTCTGTGAAGATGTGGTCAGAGATAGAATCCCATTTGCAAAAGCCTGTCTTTTCCCTTCTCATATGTTCATAAAGGATGGGCTGAATAAAATAAAATAAAATGAAATAAAAACACAAATAACTGCAATGATGTTTCGGTGCATAAGTAATGCAAGTTGCCAACTGCAAAGGTAACTCAAAGAAGGGCGGGAATCAGTGCTGGGTACTTAGTGTTAAATATGTATATAACTATAGCATTGTAGGAATTTTAGAGCTTGTGCTTACACTAGGGGAAATGAAGTGAAGATTTTTTTTTTTTGATGTGCCATTTGATTTTGCTAATGTTACAAAAATTGGATTGTTTAGATTGACTGTCTGAAATGACCAAATTAACTAGGTAACTTTCGGATCTCTTTTTCACTTTGTATGGCTGTAAATGTTGAGAATCAGAATCTAACTCTTCCTATCTCACTTCACCTCATATTCTGCTTTCTAGAAGAAACGTTTCCCAGTTTTCTTCCCAGCCCCCCAGTCCCAACACTGTTAGTGTACGTATCATGTGTTTTTTTTCTGTTAAAATTATCTTCCCCATTAGAAGCTAACATCCTCAAAGGTAGCAGCTAATTTTTGCCTATCTTTGTAAGCCCATGCTTAATACTATATCTGACACATAGTAAGTTCTTAAATGATTATTGACTGACTGACTCTTAAGGTATTTTTAAAATTTAACTTTTTTGTACCTTCTGAACACTAAATTCTTGAATACAACTTACACATTTTATACTCCTCTGAGTATATAAAACCTTTTTTTGTGAAGGTAATTTTTTTTTTGTTTGCTTAATACATTTGAACAGAGTACAAATGCAAAAAAAACATTGAGACACAAGGAAAGCATTTGTTCAACACAAATGAACCTATAAGAATTGGATTTTGGGAAGATGAGCAAGATTCCCCAGATATTTCCTTTCCCATGAAGTTTTATGGACTTACTCAGTTTTCTCAAAGACAAATGCCCTGAGACATTGCTACTTATTAGCCAGGAAAGTCAGAAGCCATTATAGGCATGTAGTTATCATAAAAATAAATACTTCTGAAGTCAAGAGAATTGTCATTGTTATAGGAAAATTATAGAAGTCGTCACGGGCAACAAGCAGTAATAATATTGACAACCAAAAGAAAAGGCATCTAATGATTACCTAAAGATATTTTAAAAATGAAATGTCCTAATTTCTAGATGTTGTCTTTGGAAACTATGTTCTAAAGGGAAAAGAGATACATGTTAGCAAAGAACTCCATGTAGCTAAGTTGACAACTATGTCTAGGGATTTAAATTGGTTATTTGTAATTTTTTTTTTAGCTAGAGTAGTTTCCTCATTCCCTTAGAAATATGGCATACTATCTTCATACAGTGAGTTATTCTGCACTCTTCCCACATGAAATGAAACATCCTTTATTGTATTTATAAATAGATTTCACTCTATTAACCCTCTCCCTCTCCCTTTTTTCCCCCTCTTAACCCCTCCTTTAGATATATTCAGTGACTCTTTATCGCCTTTAGGAAAATGTGCCAAATCATCAGTTGGCTAAAAAGAACATTCACAACCTAGGTAGATAGGTGGCACAGTGGCTAGAGCACTAGGCTTAGACTCAGGAAGACTTATCTTCATGAGTTCAAATATGCTCTTGATACTTACTAGCTGGGTGACCCTAGACAAGTCATTTAACCCTTTTTGCCTCAGTTTCCTCTTCTGCAAAATGAGGTGGAGAAGGAAATGGTGAATCACAAAAATCTTTACCAAGAAAACCCCCAATGGGGTCAGGAAGAGTCAGACACAACTGAACACGTATTTGTGGTCTTCTTTTAGATTGCTCCTTTTAACACACTGTTCTAGCTACCTTGGACTCTAATCTTTCTCAGTACATAACATTGCATCTCTGATCTCCCTGCTTCTGGTTATCTCCATGTCTGGAATGCAATCTCTCTTCATCTCTGCCTTGCAAAATTGATAGCTTCCCTTAAAGCAGGTCAACCTCCTACATGCAGCCATTCTGGATCCAGTCTTTCCTTCTTCTTCCTCTTGAAATAATTTCATATATATTTTATATTTATTTAACTGCTCACTCTTATCCTATTGCCCAAATAAAATAAGAGCTTCTTGGCTGCAGGGACTGTTTCTTGTATGTTTGTGTGTGTGTATGTGTGTTATGTGTGTGTATCCATAATATATATATATATATATATATATATATATGTATGTATATATGTACATATATATGTATATATGTACATATCCAAGCATAGCACAGTGTTTTGTATACAATAGACACTTAATAAATTTGTAACAAATGGAATTGAATTGTATGACTCTATTAGCAATAGTGCCAGCACTATGCTAGGTTCTTTACAAATATTATCTCATTTAATCCTCACAACATCCTTAAGAGGTAAGTGCTATTATGATTCCCACTTTACAGTTGAGGAACCTAAGGTAGGCAGAGGTTAAACGACTTGCCCAGGATCACATATATAGTGTCTGAGGCTAGATTTGAACTCAGTTCTTCCTGACTCCAAGCTCTACACTCCATCAGTTCTGCCTCTAGTGGCTTTCCATGTGACTTTGTGTAGAGTAAAATCACTTCTTGAGTCCTATCATCTTGTTATATAGAAAGAGGCAGAAAATTCAGATGATTTCACATTGGTGCTTGGTATTTTCCAGTACCCAATTATCCTACTTGTAATTACATTAACTAGTCACAGGGAGATAGTTTTAGACCTAAAAGAGACCTCAGAAGACATCTAGTCTAATTTCTTCATTTTCCAAACTCAAGTTCAGAGGAGATAAGTGATTTGTTTAATGTCACACACACATAAATAAGATAGCTGTGATGTTAGCCCAAATCTTCTGCCTTCAGGTGAAGTACTCTTCTCAGTCCATCATACTACAAGTGATTACTGATTCTAAGAGATGAAGTGCAGAAACTGAAGGTTAAAGGGTGAGCTAACTGCTGACATCTGGAAGCCAGCTGCCATTTAAAAAACTCAAACAGGATGGCAGACATAGATACAAGTGGGAGGACCTATGAAAAGGAAGGATTGCTGTTTACACCTCTTATGCTTAGTTCTGTCTGTACTCATAGTCCAGAATCCTGCCTATTTAATAGCTCAAGTAAACAGAATGTTTAATAAGTTGTATCTGGAAAATTTTTAACTATGAAGATTACATATATGTAGGTACATATATATATATATATATATATATATACATATATATATATGCATGTGTGTGTATACATACACACATACATATTATTCTAGATAGATAATGTTGTTTATGTTGAAGACTTTCTCAGCCTGAGTTCTTACAGAACTTGAGGAGAATCTTGCCCATTAGTGGGTATGTATGAATGGAGTGAATAGCCAAATTGGAAGTAAAAGGAATATATTAATACTTTTAGGAAGCTTGTTATCTAATAGCAGGATCACTTTCCTAGGTTACATATTTTAGCATATTTAGCTTTTTCAGGTTTGCCTAGCTAATCATCTATATTCTATAGCATTTGGATGAACCAGTGGGATGTAGCCTGTCCTTATGAGGAAGTTGATCTGGTAAAATGCCTAGAGCACAGAAATGGGAAATGGCATGTTGCATACAGTGCAATGTAGTTGGAACAGAGAGCATGTGAATGAATGGGCATAATCTAAAAGATATTGGAGAAGCTATTTGTATAATCTTGTGTAGTTAAAGAATGGGCTTTGTGTATTGAGCATATGTCAGATAGAAGAGACTAAATTTTGTATGTTCAATGTACAGTAGCACAGTGTCTGGTACATAGCAGGTGTTGAATTCTGTTTGTTGTGACTGTAGTAGAAGGAGGGGGTGGAAAAATCAGTCAGGTTTTGTTTATTTAGTAAACAGCAGAATGGGGAGGGTAATTTAGACAAATGGTGAATTTCAATAACAATTTTCCTCCCTCTACAATCAGTGCCTTAGAACAGTGTAGGAGAAGGAAAAAATGAAACCTTTATTTCACATGCTGCAACTTTTCCCACATATCAATTTACCTCTTTGTTTTTTGTCTATTGAAGCATGTTGGAGTTTTATTTAACTAGCTTAGTCTCTGCCCTATTGTACTTATAACACCAGTTTGTATATGATTAATTTTCTCTAGACATTTAAAATACGTAACTAATTGTGGAATCTATAATGGTGAATTTATTTTATCATCTTAATTGAAAGTCATTAGAGTTATTACTTCTAATTTTATCAGATTCCTTTCCTCTGTTTGTAATAGTGAAAGTTGGATTTCATAAGTCTATTGAGGTCAGAAATACTTAGATAGTAGTTACGCTAATAAGATTGACTCCCCCTCCCCCACTTCCATTCCCTGCCTTTTTCTTAAGCTAGGGCAAATTTCTTAAATGAAAATGCCCAGTTTTCTGAAGGTAGGAACACAATGGGAATTAATTAGCATAATTCATCTCTTTAGAGTTAAAGATAAAAGGAAAATATGTTTGAATAATTTAGTTTGTTTTTAGGTCTAGGTGCTTTCCCTCCCAATTTTATCCAATTCTTCAAATCCTCTAATAAAGAATGGCAACACATCTATGCCTTTCTTTTGCAATTTTTCATTTTATTTTGGAATTGAATTTATATTTGCTTAGGTATCAAAGTGATCTGTGCCAAAGGTCTGCAGTTATGAACTAGCTAATGCTTGTCATTTGGCTCTGTACCATTTGATGTTCTGAAATTAACTGGATTTACCTCATTTTTTATATGTAGCAAAACTCTTCTTAAAACTGCCCTCTCTTCAGTCACCTTTTGTTATTTTTTTTTAACCTCTGGTTCCTTTTCCTGCATTTTTTTATTACTACATTTCCCTTTTTTCCCACATCATTTGATCTACTGTAGAAGAAAATGAAACATGAGACAGATTTTATTTTCCTCTTTTCCGAAATATGCATTATCTGAAATAAGCATTATTGCTTACTCCCTGTTTTCTCTTTCTAGAAGTTTCTAAAAAGCTTCTATAAGGTTACTGCTAACACATATAATGTTCTATAGCAATTTTTTCCAGCTTCCCTAGCCAATCTGTTTTTCATTTAGGGATTCCTGTTAAATGGGTCTCACTAGAGCTAATCATTATTTTTATTAAGGAGAAACTTAAAGGACTAATGTATGTTTTTATTAATTAAAAACACCCAATTTCATACATTTGATTTCTGTTTCCATTCAATTCAACGGATATTTTTTAAGCCCTTACTAAGTCTTCAGGGTTTTTCTTCGAAACAATTTTTGAAACTGTTATGAAGCATTATTTTTTTTTCTTCTTCTTACTTTTGCCCACCCTTGATATATGATCTCACTACTAGTTTACTTTTTCACTTCCTATTTCAATGATACCAGCCAGCAGGGCTGAGAATTTAACTTTAAGAGTATGAATAAAAGGGGTTAACTGTCTAGGTGCTAGCTTTTGTAGAACCACCTTCAGTTTGCAGAGTTTTATTTCACTGAAGTAATTTGGGTCCTGTTTAACCACTGCATATAAAAAAACAGAAATTAAAAAAAACACTGGCAGGTAAAGATAGCTCAGGGCAATCACCCTGACCTGTGCCTCCCCTCTCCATCCCTCTGAACTTATAAAAACCAAGTATTTGGGAGGTGAATACAAATCTTTGAAACTAGATACAGTGCCATAAGAAGTATTTTCCAAATAAAAGTTTTTTTTTAAATTTCCTATTGTAAGACACAATTAAAGCATGACCTAAGAGCTCAGTACTGAAATTTTGTTACATTTCAATCCCTCCATTAAACTACTAAGCTTAGCCAATGGCTAAATTTTAAATCCTCCTGAAACTAGATTGATAAATGTATATACCAATACTGCTGACAGACCTTTAATTGTGATGCAGCCAGCTGCTATGAGAACTGAGGTCTTTCGTTATCAGATGGGAACAAGTTGGGGTTTGTTGTTGTGACTGTTCATAACTTAAGGCAAGCAAATCATTAATTAACATATCGTATGTACATTGCAGGCAAAGTAACAGGTAACCCTAACTGTTATCTTGATAATATTGCTTATGTTTGGTATAACAGCTATCCAACTTCAAAAAGTCCCTATGAAAATTAACCCTTGGTTATTTCTAGTCATACAATGTTTGTTTTGTTGGCCTAAAGAAAATGTGTGATTTGGATGTTGGGTTGCAGAATTTTGGAAAACATTCATTATCCGGATAATGAGTAATACCAT
Source organism: Phascolarctos cinereus (assembly GCF_003287225.1). Classification (NCBI taxonomy): domain Eukaryota; kingdom Metazoa; phylum Chordata; class Mammalia; order Diprotodontia; family Phascolarctidae; genus Phascolarctos; species Phascolarctos cinereus. Next base: position 98,750,325 of record NW_027556402.1, on the reverse strand, counting down.
GTTATTAGGAATGAGCAAGGAACTCTATTTGTCACCAACTAATTATAATACAATTAAGTAATTTCCACTGAGAAAAGATGTCACTATTGAATGGGTAGTTCCACACTGCTCAATGAGAAAAATATAGAAGCTCTGAAAATTTAGGAACCAGGTTCAAAGAAAGCTCTCTTAATGGATAACATAAAAATTCAAACTTTTTAGAGTCCTTCCAAGGTACTCATAAAAATATGAGCCAAACATATAAATACATTTTATCTTTTTTCTAAATATTTAACCATAAATATGTATTTAAATTATATCATCTCATGTGAGATTTGACTTATAAGAAAATACTTTTCTACTCCAAAACTTAGCCTGTTAAGGAGTAAATAACAATGATATATTCACAGAAATTGGCTTAAAACACAGTGACATATACATGTGCTTTTCTTTATTCTTAGCTTCATTAAATAGCAGGACATGGTCACTAACAAGGAGGCCTTGGGAAGCAGCCAACTCACTCAGATTGAAGTGGTGGTCACTGGAACAGTACTCTGGCCTAAACACATGGAGAATGATGTTAATTAAAGGAAAGTCTTAAACAGCTGTTGCAGAATGGGACAGCTGAAAGCAGAGAACACAGTTTGGGAAACATTCGAAGTCTGCAATACAGTATGGCTTCCCACAAGGTGACCTAATCACATATTATTGTGAAAAAGGAAGGCAGACAAACTAGTTTGGTGTGTAACAAACAGTAATGAGGTATGGCATAAACATGGCAGCTTTTTCAACTCTAACCAGTAGGTTAGTCAATCAATAAACATTTTAAAGTGCCTATTATGTTCCAGTAACTGTGCTAAGCACTGGGCGTACAAAAATAGGCAAAAGATAGTCCCTGCTCTCAAGGAGCTTACAATCTGATGGGGTCGGGGTGGTGGGACATGCAAACAAATATATGCAAATGAGCTCTATACAGGACAGCTGTGGAACATGTAAGAGAAGAAAGGCACTAAAATCAAGAGAGGTAGGGGAAGGCTTCCTGTAGAAGATGAGGTTTTAGCTGGGGCCTGAAGGAAGCCAGGGAAGCCAGTAAACTGAGATGAGGAAGAAAAGTATCCCAGGTGCAGAGGACAGCCAGAGGAAATGCTGGGCTAAATCACAGCCATTTCATGTAGCAGCTTTGAAATAAACCACAGACATATAAGTGCCTATTGCTAGTAGACCCTGAACAGTTATTTATCCTCTCTGGACTTCTGGTCCTTATCTGTAAAATGAAGGAGGAGGATAAACTAGATGGCCCCTAAAATGTCTTTCAGCCCCAAATCTATGATCTCATGATTCTATGAAATACAGTCAAAGAGGCTTGATGTAGTGAAGAAAGTACTGGATTTAGAACCAGAGTTTCTAGGTTCAAATTCTGGCTTGTGTGACACTGGTCAAGGTCTTTCATGATGGTTAGCATTTACATAGCACTTTAATTTTGCAAAGTACTTTATATATGTTATCTCATTTTTTCCTTGGCTGCGAGGTGGAGCACTGGGCTTAGAGTCAGGAAGTCCTGAATTAAAATCTAGTTTCAGACACATTATATGAGTGACCTTGAGCGTCACTTAACCTCTGTTTACCTCAGTTTCCTCAACTGTAAAATGGAAATCATAATAGCACCTACCTCCTAGAGTTGTTGTGAGGATCAAATGAGATAATATTTGTAAAATGTACACTGTCTGGTACATAGTTGGTGCTTAATAAATGCTTGTCTCTCCACCTCCCCCTTCCTCACAATAAGCCTGTGAGGTCCCTGCTATTATTATTACCATTTTAACAGAGGAAAATAATAAGAATAAAAGAGATTAACTGACTTGTCCAGGGTTTTGTTGCAACCTGGTATCCTTCTACCTTTTCAAACTTTTTTACACCTCCTTTCCCTCCCCCTTCAATGGTACTTGGAGATCCTGTGACACTGGACTTCTCACTCTTCTTCACATAAAATATTCCATCTCCACATATTTTTACTGGCTGAAATAATCTCCCTCCTCTTTGATGCCTCCTGGCTTCCTTCAAGTCCTAGCTTTTCATTTTCTACAAGAAGCATTTCTCAATTCCCCTTAATCTTAATGACTTAATTATCTCCAATTTGCACTGTATATATATCTTAAATGTACAGAGTTGTGTGTATATTGTGTCTCTATTAAACTATGAGCTCACTGAGAGCAGGGACTGTCTTGCCTTTCTTTGTTTCCCCAGTGCTTAGCGCAATGCATGACACATAGCAGGTGATTAAAAAATGCTTACTGACTGACAGGTCTGAGGTAATATTTCAACTCAAGTCTAACTCACTCCAAGTCCAGAATTCTATCTATACACCAGCATTTCCCAGCATCTCCTCTTTAAGATGAGAAGGTGGGATTGGATAGTATCTTTCATCCCTGTATTTATAACCCTATCATCACAGACTCATATAATCTCTTCTCAGTTGTCAATCGTTTGGCCCATTATGTAGTGGGTGAAAGATGAAATGACTGAGGAAACAAAGGTTTGAGCTTCTGAGCATATTGATTTAGTTGGCAATGCTTGCCAAGTGTATAACAAATTGGGAGCAGGCACCTTCCCCAGCTTTGGCACTGGATCCCAAATACAAGGAGTGACAGACTTTCATACATTATATATAATTAATCAAGGAGAAAGGACCCATATGTACAAAATACTTCTAGCAGCTCTTTTTGTGGTGGCAAACAAGTAGAAATTGAGGGGATGCCCATAGGTTGGGGAATGGCTGAACACATTGTTGCATATGAATGTAATGAAACACTATTGTTCCATAAGAAATGATGAGCAGGTGGGTTTCAGAAAAACCTGGAAAGACTTACATGAACTGATGCTGAGTGAAGTGAGCAGAACCAGCACAACATTGTACACAGCAATAGAAATGTTGTGTGATGACCAGCTTTGATAGACTTAGGTCTTCTCAGCAATGCAGTGACCTAAGACAATTTCAAAAGATTAGTGATGGAAAATGCTAGCCACGTTCAGAGAAAGAACTACGGAATCTGAAAGCAGATCAAAACATACTATTTTCTTTTCTTTTCTTTCTTGTGTTTTTTTCCCCTTTTATTCTGATTCTTCTTTCACAACATGACTAATGTGGAAATATGTTTAATATGATTGTACATGTATAGCCTATATCAGATTGCATGCCATCTTGGGGAGGGGGAAAGGAAGGAGGGTGAAAATTTAGAATTCAAAATCTTATAAAAGTGAATGTTGAAAACAAAAATTAATTAATTAAAATAATTAATTAAGACCAACTAATTAAAAGAAAACAATCAGGACACAGCATTAAGTAATCTGATTTCTAATTGGAGGAAAGATTAGGGATTTTCCAAGTTGAGACTGAACAGGTGCAATTCCTTGAAGTCAAAAGAGATGTCCCACTACCCCCAAGTATCTGTGAACAATTAAAGGCATATAGAAACAAGAACTAATTGATCAGTAAGAGGAAAGTTTTCAAATAAGATATATGGGTTGCTTGAGGTGCATAATTGTAAGAAAATTCTTTTCATCAATCTTAAGTTCTGACTAGATCAGCATAATCTATTTTCTTAGTTAAGGGTCTCTAAGCAGCAAGGAGACATTCAGTTTAATTCAGAGAAATAAATAATACAGTACCTATTGATGTGTTGACATGAAAATATGCATGCAGCATGAATATAAATCATATAATTATAAAGTGTTCCTCATTTTATGCATAAGAAAATCAGAAAGCTAAAGTGATTTGCCCAAGGAAGTTAACGGTTTTGTAACACAGCACTAAACTAGCACTTTCAAAAGAGTGTCATTTTTTAAAGGGGCACTTTGTGAGGTTATACACTTATTACAACAATTTTCTCATTGCTCAAAACATTTTTGGAATTTCCATTAGTGACTGAGTCATTAGAATATATATCTCATCACTATATGGACCCATATAATGTGTGCTTTTAATGTCATTTAAAGTCATTCTGATGACTTTAATAAGTCATCAATCATTAATCAGTAAGCATTTATTTAGTACTTGAATTCAGCCCCAACTATGCTATGGACTGGATCAGATGCCTGACTTACTGTACTTGATTATACTCTTGTTCATGTCCTTTCATACATATGCATTCCAGAGTTGATTCAGCCAACATATGAGAGTCCTCCTAAGTTGCTTGCCATTGCTTTGACATCATTTCAGCATGTGACTCTCCAAAGGAGAGTCTTTTTACTACATGATTAAACCATCTTCTTTTCTGATAATACATCTTCCTAATGTTCTTCCTACCACTTTTACTAGAAATTCTTCAGTGGTGATATTCTGCATCTAGTCACACCTACCATGTGTTTCTCCATAGTCTTTTGGGTAGCTAGAAACCTTAATTCTTTAGAGACTATGGTACTCAGCGTCACCAGAAGAAGTTTTATGTTTAAAGTCAGGTCTTATTTTAAGAGAGAAGCTATGAGTCATTAAAAAACCAGTGCACTTTACTAAATGCAATCTGGCCTGGTATCCTCTTCTATACACGTCTGGGCCCAGTTAATTGTTCATACATAGTGTCTTTCCAAGCTATATATCTAAGATCAACTTTGTGAGGTGCTCATCCAAATATGCAGCATAATCTGAATAGGCTCTCTACATTCACCTATTTTTTTCCTGTGTGTATAGTTACAACAGACACTTTTGAATAGCTATTGATCTTATTTGAGACTCTACAGTTATTAAGACTTGATGAAATCAAATCAATTTTATCTGAAAACAGGAAATTCCAGGTGACCTCATCATTTATAAGATATGCTTTTTCCATTTGGATTCTGCATTAGACATCTGCCATGACAGGTGCAAATGCCATGGTTGAAATAGGTCATTTCATTTTATGCCTCACTTGATATTAATAACCACAGCATAATTGAACAAATTTGTCACTGTTGTCTCATCTTTCAAGGATTTAGGATATTTGGGAAAAAATTGCCTTAGGCTCTTCACCCCCTCCATCCTTATTTTAATAAATACTTACTATTCTGATCCTGAGCAAATTTTTAACTACTTGGAATGTCTTCCTGTCTCTCTCTCCTCTTCCCCATTTTCACTTCTTTAGTTCTTACTCATGCTTTGTAATCCAGTTCAAATGTTATCTCTTCTATTTATAACCCCCTTCTATCAGTGCTGAACTCATATATTCATTCTTTAATTATGACAGTCATCAAATACTGCTTCATTATGTTATGTTATGTATCATATCCCATATTATTAGTGTGATCTTCTTAGGGTCAGGTATCATGTCTTACTCATCTTTAAAGGCTTCCCAATACTTAGTATAGTATATAGCTTTAGTTTGCTCTTAAACAGAATAGGTATAATAATACTTATCCTGTTTATCTCATAAGGTTCTTTTTGGGAAAAAAAAAACTCTTTATAAATCTTAAAGAGTTATAAAATATGAATTGTTGGGGGTGGAGTCAAGATGGAGTAAAGGCAGGGACTCACCTGAGACCTCCCACAAACCCCTCCAAATACCTTTAAAAATGACTCTAAACAAATTCTAGAACAGTCGAGCCCACAAAAAAGACAAAATGAAACAAATTTCCAGTCTCAGACAACTTGGAAGGTCCGTGGGAAAGGTCTGTTACACCTGGGTGAAAGAGGAGTGCTTTCTAGCACAGGCTGCAAGCACAGACCAGGACCCAGTAGAGCTGGAGTAGGTTTCCAGGCTCCCAAATCACTTGCAGCAGTGGTGGTTTCCAGACATCTTAGCCCACGGACACCAAAGACAACTTAGGAACTCAACAGGAAAGTCTGTTGCACTTGGGGGAAGTGTAGCACAGTCCATCTCAGGCCCTGCCAGCGCAGCAAACCAGGAGCAGGAATTGGGAGTGACCGAATCAAGAGTGGCAGCAGCAGTGGCTGCTTCCAGAGCTCTCAGCTCTCAGAAAGTAAGGGGGTTAAACTGGTCAGAAGGAGATTACAGAGGTCTTTTTGCTAGCAATGGGGCAGTACTCTGTTGATTTGCTCATACTTGGATCTGGGTCATAGCCCTGGGTGGCAGTCCCAATGTGACGAGGAGCACTAGCCAGCAGAGCTTGTGGCCACATTGGAGGAGGGACATTCCTCACAGTTTCAGGGCAGAAAAGAGTGTTTGTGGCCACTCACAGGTCAAGCACAGGCCAGGAGAGCAGTAAACCCCTCTCCTCATATCAGAACTGGCATTACTTGCCAGTAGGTAGAGGCCAAAATTAAAACAGGCTAAACTTCTTTGGTCTACAGATAGGTTTTTAGCAGCTCACTTTCCAATTAAAGATATAATTAATGATTAAACTATTTTGCAAATAAACTATATTAAAAAGGGAAATTTCAATTAATATCAATTGATTACACTTATTACTTAAAATTTTAACTTATCATGAAATTGCTCCTCTCAGACTAGAGACAGACTGACAATGGTTGGTTACTGCAGTTCAGGTGACAAAAAGGAGACAGTATGCAATGGCTACCTACCCTCTAAGTTATATGACAGGCACAATACTGACTAGTGGAAGGCATGTTAAGCCAGGTTTAGACAAAGCCTTTGTTACATCTTTACTTTCTTTTACATCCTCTGCTTTTTCACAGGCTGCCTGAAATTCTTTGGCAGGCCACAAGTGGCTCCGGGTTGTATGTTGTGCAGGTCTGCCTTAGATCATACCAAATTGGAAAGGACTGGAAACTTACAGATCTCTGGAAGTACCTCTGTAAATAGCTGCACAAAACTCATGTAGGTGGGCCCCCCATCCTGGAAACAGAACCCTACCTTAATAAAGAGTTAAAAAAAGTCAAGTAATACACTGGGAAAATGAGCAAACAACATAAAAAATAACTTATTATAGAAAGTTACTATGGTGACAAGGAAGATCAAAACACACACTTAGAAGACAACAAAATCAATGCTCCAACATTCAAACCCTCCAAGAAAAATATGAATTATCTCAGACCATAGAAGAGCTCAGAAAAGATTTTGAAAATCAAGTAAGAGAAGTAGGGGGAAATTGGGAAGAGAAATGAGAGTGACGGAAGAAAATTATGAAAAATGAATCAACAGCTTGGTAAAGGAGACACACAAAAAAAATACTGAAGAAAATAACATCTTAAAAATAGACTAGGTCAAATAGTAAAAGAGGTCCAAAAAGCCAATGAAGAGAAGAATGCATTAAAAAGTAGAATTGGCTAAATGGAAAAAGGAGGGGCAAGATCTCACTGAAGAAAATAATTCCTTAAACATGAGAATGGAACAAATGGAACCTAGTGCCTTTATGAGAAATCAAGAAACAATAAAACAAAATCTAAAGAATGATAAAATAGAAGATATTGTAAAAAATCTCATTGGAAATACAACTGACCTGGAAAATAGATCCAGGAGAGATAACTTAAAAAATATTGGACTACCTGAAAGCCATGATCAACAAAAGAGGCTACACTTCATCTCTCAATAAATTATCAAGGAAAACTGCCTTTGTATTCTAGAACCAGAGAGTAAAATAGAATTTGAAAAAATCCACCAATCACCTCCTGAAAGAAATCCCAAAATGAAAACTCCCAGGAATACTATAGCCAAATTTCAGAGCTCCAAGGAGAAGGAGAAAATCTTGCAAGCAGCCAGAAAGAAACAATTTGAGTATCATGGAGTCATAATCAGGATAATACAAGATTTAGTAGTGTCTACATTTAAGGATCAGAGGGTTTGGGATATTATATTCCAGAGGGCAAAGCTGCTAGGAGTAAAACCAAGAATCACCTACCCAGCAAAACTAAGTATAATCTATGAGGGAAAAAATGGAAATTTAATGAAATAGAGGAATTTCAAATATTCTTGAGACAAAGACAAGAACTGAATAGAAAATTGACTTTCACATAGAAGACTTGAGAAACATACAAAAGTAAGCAGGAAAGAGAAATCATAAGACAGTTATTGAAGTTAAACTGTTTACATTACTACATGGGAAGATGATACTTTTTAAACTCATAAGACCTTTCTAAGTATTAGGTTAGTTAGAAGCAGTGTATATAGATAGACAGAGGTCACAGGTGTGAGTTGAATATGAAGGAATGATATCTAAAAATAAAATTAAGGGGTGAGAGAGGAATGTACTGGGGGAAAGAAAAAAGGAGAGGTAGAATGGGATAAATTATCTCACATAAAAGAGGCAAGAAAGAGCTTTTAAAATGGAGGGGAAGAGGAAGTAGGTGAGGGAGAGTGAGTGTACCTTACTCTCATCAGAATTGGCTCCAGGAAGGAATAACATGCACACTCAACTGGGCATAGAAATCTATCTTATCCTATAAGAAAATAGGGGTGAAGGGGATAAGAGAAGGTGGGATGATAGAAGGGATGGCAGATTGAGAAACGAGGGTAGTCAGAAGCAAAATACTTTTGAGGAGGAACGCGGTGAAATGAGAAAGAAAATAGAATAAATAGGGCAAATAGGGTGGAGGGAAATATAGTTAGCAATACTAACTGTGAGAAAAAAATTGAAGCAAGTTTCTCTGATAAAGGCTTCATTTCTCGAACATATAGAGAACTGAGTCAAATTTATAAAAATGAGAGACATTCTCCAATATCAAGAGATATGATCAGTTTCAGATGAAGTAATCAAAGCTATCAATGGCCATATGAAAAATATTCTAATTTATTACTGACAAGAGAAATGCAAATTAAAACAGTTCTGAGGTACTCCCTCATACCTATTAGATTGGCTAATAGGACAGCAAAGATAAATGACAAATATTGGAGAGGATGATGGAAAAATGACTAATGCACTGTTGGTAGAATTATGAACTGATTCAACCATTCTGTAGAGCAATTTGGAACTATGCCCAAAAGGCTATAAAATCATTACCTAGCATGTTCAACCTAGCAATACCACTACTAGGTCTGTATCTCAAAAGAAATTTAAAAAAGGAAAAGGACGGATATTTATAAAAAAAATTATGGCAGCTCTTTTCTGGAGGCAGAGAATTAGAAATTGAGGGGATGCCTATCAATTGTGGAATGGCTGAACAAATTGTGGTGTGTGATTATGATGTAATTCTATTGTATTATAGGAAATGATGAGTAGAATGCTCTCAGAGAAACAAGGAAAGACTTATATGAACTAATGCAAAGTGAAATGTACTGTGTACAAAGTAGCAACAATATTGTGGGATGATCAGCTTTGAATGATTAGCTATTCTTGGCAATAGAATGATCCAAGACAGTTCGAAAGGACTTATGATGAAAAATGCTATCCATCCACTGACAAAGAGTTGATGTTTGCTGAATGAAGATTGAAGCACACTTTTTTTTAAACTTTCGTTATTTTTCCATGTTTTCTTTCACAACATGATTATTATGGAAGTGTTTTGCATGACTACACATGTATACCTATAATTAATTGCTTACCTTCTCAATGAGGGAGGTGAACTGGGGGGGGAGGAAGGGAGAGAAGTTGGAACTCAAAGTTTTACAAATGGACATTAAACTGTTTTTACATGTAATATAAAAATAAAATAATAAATTTTAAAAACTTATGAAATATGAATGGTGTTGTCATTATTATTGTACACTTCAGCTCTTTCTAAAATAATATATTTAGGATTTTCTTGGCCTTATCCTTATATATTGAGCCTAAAGGTATTGGACTATATAACTTCATTGTTAGTAAACTGATTATAATCCTGGTTGTGGCTATTTGTGACCTTTTCCTTCCTCTAGGCCTTCTTTGGCATGTAGGAAACTGTTTTCAAGCTGATCTTTCCCAATGCACCTTTGCTCATAATGTTCTCTCCATGTGGAATGACATTCTCATTTCTATTCTCTCCTACCATTTAGTATCCCCTGCCCCTTCAAAAATCCTACACCTCCTTTGGAACCAAGTTTATATGTCATTTTGTCCATGAATTCTGCCCGCAAGTAGTAATGATCTTGACTAGGACTGAGCTCTCTGTCTCTGTCTCTGTCTCTGTCTGTCTCTCTCACACAGACAGACACACACACATACCCCTTTACTGTTGCACATTTTAAGTACTCTCTTACTATAATTATTTGTGTCTCTCATCTCCCCTATTCTATTGTAAGTTTCTTGAGGTCAAGGCAATGCTGTATTCCTTTTGTGTGCATTATGATATGTAGTAAAGACTATTATATATAGCAGCTCCGCTAATATTTGTTGCTTGATTAAATGAATGCCTCCCACAAAAGTTTGCTTGGGGTTTGAACATGAACCTAAATAAACATAAATAATCTGCATTTTGTTCATTAAATATTCCCAATTACATGTACATTTTTTAACATTTGTTTTTGCATTGAATATTCATTAAGAAAATTGGTCTATAGATTTTTTTTCTCTCTCTGTTTCTGCCCTCGCTGGCTTAGGTATCAAAATCACATTTGTGTCATAGACAACTTGGTAGAATTTATCCTTTATTTTTCAAATCATTTACATATTATTGGGATAAATAGTTTTTAAATGTTTGATAGAATTAACTTGTAAATCCAAATGGTCTTTTGGATTACTTTTTTTTGTGTTGAATTTATTATAAACTTTTTTGTTTTTTTTTCACTTCCACAAGTTTTTGAGTTCCAAATTTCTCACCCCTCCCCCCACCCCAAGATGGCATACATTCTGAATACCCCTTCCCCTGGTCTGCCTTCTCTTCTATCTCTCCCCCCTCCCTTCTCTTATCCCCTTCTCCTTCTATTTTCCTGTAGAGCAGGATAGACTTCTGTACCCCCATTTCCTGTATTTCTTATTTCCCAGTTGCATGTGAAAACGTTTTTTTAAAACATGTGTTTTTAAAACTTTGAGCTCCAAATTTCCTCCCTTCCTCCCTCCCCATCCACCCTCGTTGAAAAGGCAAGCAACTCAATATAGGTTGTACATGCGCACTTATGCAAAACACTTCCTTAGTAGACATGTTATGAAAAAATAACTCTATTTCCCTTAATCCTATCCTGCCCTCCCATCTGTTCTATTCTTTCTTTTCACCCTGTCCCTCCCCAGAAGTATTTGCTTCTGATTACCCTCTTTCCCAATCTGCCCTCCTCTCTATCACCTCCCTGCTCTCTTGTCCCCTTCTCCCCTATTTTCCTGTAGGGTAAGACAGATTTCCATACCCAATTGAATGTGTATGTTATTCCCTCCTTAAGGCAAATCCTTAGAATAAGATTCCCTCTTTCCCTCTCCCCTTCCCCTGTTTCCCCTCCACTGTGAGAGATTTTTCTTTTCTTTTTTTTTGTGAGATAATTTACCCCATTCTACCTCTCCCTTTCTTCTCCGAGTATCATCCTCTCTCATCCCTTAATTTTATTCTCCAGATATGACCCCTTCATCTTCAACTCACCCTGTGCCCTCTATCTATCTGTATATACATACATACAATTTTTTTTCCTTCAACTACCCTAATACTGACAAAGTTCTCATGAGTTACAAATATCATCTTTCCATGCAGGAATGTAAACAGTTCAATCTTAATAAGTCTCTTATGATTTCTCTTTCCTGTTTACCTCTTCATGTTCCACTGGAGTCCTGTATTTGAAAGTCAAATTTTCTGTTTAGCTCTGGTCTTTTCATCAGGAATGCTTGAAAGTCCTCTATTTCACTGAATGACCATTTTTTCCCCTGAAGGATTATACTCAGTTTTGCTGGGTAGGTGATTCTTGGTTGTAATCCTATCTCCTTTGCCCTCCGGAATATTATATTCCATGCCCTCAGTCCTTTAATGTAGAAGCTGCTAAATCTTGTGTTATCCTGATTGTGTTTCCACAGTACTTGAATTGTTTCCTTCTGGCAGCTTGTAATATTTTCTCCTTGACCTGGGAACTCTGGAATTTGGCTACAATATTCCTAGGAGTTTTCCTTTGGGGATCTCTTTCAGGAGGAGATCTGTGGATTCTTTCAATTTCTATTTTGCCCTCTGGTTCTAATATATCAGGGCAGTTTTCCTTGATAATTTCTTGAAAGATGATGTCTAGGCTCTTTTTTTGATCATGGCTTTCAGATAGTCCAATAATTTTTAAATTCTCTCTCCTGGATCTATTTTCCAGGTCAGTTGTTTTCCAATGAGATATTTCACATTGTTTTCTAATTTTTCATTCTTTTGGATTTGTTTTACAGTGTCTTGATTTCTCATAAAGTCACTATCTTCCAATTGCTCTATTCTAATTTTTAAGGAAGTATTTTCTTCAGTAATCTTTTGGACTTCCTTTTCCATTTGGCCAATTTTTCTTTTTAGGGCATTTTTCTCCTCATTGGCTTTTTGGACCTCTTTTGCCATTTGGGTTAGGCTGTTTTTAAGGTGTTATTTTCTTCAGTATTTTTTTGGGTCTCCTTTAGCAAGCTGTTGACTTGTTTTTCATGATTTTCTTGCATCACTCTCATTTCTCTTCCCAGTTTTTCCTCTACTTCCCTTACTTGCTTCTCAAAATCCCTTTTGAGCTCTTCCAAGGCCTGGGACTGATTCATATTTTTCTTGGAGGCTTTGGATGTAGGAGCTTTGACTTTGTTGTCTTCTTCTGGTTGTATGTTTTGGTCTTCTTTGTCACCAAAGTAAGATAATATAGTCTGACTCTTTTTGTGCTGCTTGCTCATGATCCCAGCCAATTACTTGAGTTTTAAACTCCTTGTTAAGGTAAGAGTCTGCTTCCAATGTGGAGAGTGTACTGTCCCAAGCTTCAGGGGTTTGTGTAGCTGTCTTCAGAGATACTTGTAGGGACCTGTAAATTTTCAGTTCTTGCAAGGTGGTATGATAAGGGGTGAGGTGTTTACTCCTTTCCTGGCATGTGACCACAGGTATTCCTTTCTGTCCCATAACTGTGAGGAGGGGTTTCTCTCCACAGCCACTACAAGCTCCACCAAGCCAGCGTTCCTCCTCACCCCAGCACTGCCGCCCAGAACTGTGACCCAGATACAAGCATGGGCAAAGCAAGAGATTCCTGCCTCAGCACTGACAAAGAGATCCCTGCAGTCCCTCTCTGATCAGCCACTGGATTCCCCCTCAGTCTGTGGGCCGGAAGCTCGGGAAGCAGCTGCCCCCCAGGACCAGGCTCTTGGGGAATGGAGCTGAAACCCCCTTCCTCTCTGACCACCGACAGAAACAGACTTTTCCCACTGACCTTCTAAGTTGTCTTTGGCATTCGTGGATTGAGGAGTCTGGAAACCTCCACAGCTGCCCCCGATTCAGTCCTCTGAGGCCAGCTCCAGGTTTGCTGTGGCCTGCGCGCCCACGCTCTGCTGTGCTGCGCTCCCAGCCCGGCCCGATACAACTTTCTGATCAATCATCCAGGTTGTCGGGCTGGAAATTTGTTTCACTCTGTCTTTTTGTGGGTTCTGCTGCTTCAGAATTCGTCCAGAGACATTCTTTATGAGTATTTGGATGGGTTTGGGGGAGAGCTCAAGCAAGTCTCTATTTCACTGTGTCATCTTGGCTCTGCCCCCCTTTTGGATTATTTTTGTAGGAAGTTCATGATGACTTGTTAAATTTCTTTTTCTAAGATACTGTTATTTAAGTGTTCTATTTCCTCTTCTGTTAATTGATAAAATGTCAGCACACTTTCCTTTCCTGCAGTGGTGGTGGAAGGGTGGCAAGAGATTAAGTGTGGGGAGATTAAGGATCCTAAAATCACACATTTTGTAGGTCATCTCTAAACATAAATTCAACTTTTCCAGTTGCTAGTTAACAGTTGAACTGTTTGTGGAGGAACAGATTAATTTTAATATTCACATTGTTAGTATGAATGAAACTGGAACCTGTCTTTATAAATTGAAGCTAAAGAATATATAAAAAAGGGAGAAGACATTAAATGCAATTACACTACTCTAATATGACCTAGTCAAACTTGCTATTGACATTTAAAAATGAGAATTATATAAAGAAAAAAAGCATCGTTAACCCTTTAGAAACTTAACTGCTGTTGTAAAGCAGTTCCTCCAACAAAAAAGCCAAAAAGATCTCAGGAAACACTGTATTTCCTAAATAAACAGAAATACAGTGAAAGCCAAGTACGATACCATTGATAGTATAATATCATTTGCAAAATGTTAAAGAGAAGTGTGATGGAAAATTATTATAGAAAATTATAATAATGAAGGGAGGGGTAAAAATGTTTTCCAAAAAAAACCAAACAAAAACCCCCCCAAAAACAAGTTGGCTTGCGATCCAACCAAACTAGGTCCTCCCAAGATCCTTTATAGGTGGAACTGTAAGCATAATAATAATAATAATAAAAACCCCATAAAAATGGAATAGATCTGTGAAAGTTTTAATAACACGATGTTTTCCTTATTGATGGTTGTAGAATCAGTGCATTTGGATTCTAGTAACTTAGGTCTTGATGTGCTATATGAGCAAATAGAAGCAGCACTAAAGAAGAAAGAAAAAAATGTTGCATCAGCTAAGTATAGGCAGAAGACTTCCCTGATGGAAGCAACAAAACTGTGAAAATTTCATATGTTTTAAAGGATCAATTTTTAATCTTTTTTTTAACTGGGGAACATACCAAACCATTGAAGAAAATAAGAGGTTTCTGTCTTCTCAAAAGGGTAGGGATAACATCAATATTCACCAACCTGTAAGTATATATGTGCATATGTGTATCTATATCTATATATGTATCATAAGTATGAAATTCTTTTGAGAATTGTCTAATGTATTGAAATGTAAAAAGACCTAGAGATTTTGTGTATTGGGAAGATTTTCTAAGGAGTGGTTATAAGAAGGCATGGATGAGGATGGCACAGGGATTAGATGGGTTGCAGTCCACACTGTTGTAACTCTTATGTCTCTGATGAATCAGGGCAGTACTCATAATGCTATGCTGTAGTCTGGTTACATTATAAACAACAAGAATTTACAATTTGATTTTTTTTCAAAGCCACTAGAAAATGTTGTCATAATCGTGCTAGATATAGAAACATCTGCAGGTTTTTTTCCCCTTAAGGCGATAATAATATAAAATTATAAACCAATTGGCTCTATCTTGGTAAATTCCCTAAATGTGATATTTTTATACTCTCTCTCTCTGTCTCTTTCCATATGAGAGAGAGAGTGTATATTTATATATCTTATTGTCTTTCTCTGTCTCTGTCTTTCTCTGACTCTGTCCCTCTGGTTCTCTGTCTCTGTCTCTTTCAGGTGCTGTCTGTCTGTCTCTGTCTCTCTTCATCTCTTTCTATCTCTCTCTGTTTTTCTGTCTCTGTCTTGATCTGTCTATCTCTATCTCTGTTTATCTTCCTTTGTCTGTCTCTATCTTTTGCACACATGCACACACAAATATCCACACCCACATATGCGTGTATACAACCATATATATTATTGAGTCTGGCTCTGTGATCTTGTTGGTGAAGGGAATTCCCAGGAAAGAAACCCCCTTTCTAGGGAAGATTGTTATCTGCCCTACAACTTACAATTGTTTGCATCCATGAGAATATTGAGGGATTTGCCCAAGGTCAAATAGATGGTATGTGTCAGACCCACGTCCTCCCGATTCCAAAGCTAGCTCCCTATTCCCCAATATATGGATGCACACTGTGACAGCAAGCATGCAAGAATGGGAGAGAAAGTGCACAAGAGTGATAGTGAGATAAAACAATATGGGAAAGAGAATTTGTTCCATGATTCAGAGCCATATGGTATCATCAGAAGTCACTGAATACTTTCCTTATGTCTGGGTTTATGCATAAAGTTAAGCACGGCAAAATTTAATGCTTTTGAACTGTGGTACTGGAGAAGACCTTTGAGAGTCCCTTGGACAGTAAGGAGGTCAAATAAGTCAATACTTAAATTAATTCAGGCTATTCACTGGAAGGTCAAATACTGAAACTGAAGCTGAAATGCTTTTGCCACATACTGAGAAGATAGGACTCATTATAAAATACCCTGATGGTGAGAAAGATGGAAGGCAAAAGGAAAAGGGGACAGCAAAGGCTGAGATGGATGGATAGTGTCATGGAAACAATGAATGTAAGCTTGGACAGACTTCAGGAGATAGTGGAGGATAGCAGGGCCTAGTGTTCTATGGTCCATAGGGTCACAAAGAGTCAGACAAGGCTGAATGACTGAACAACAAAAACATCTAACATCACTGGAGAGAAATGGGGAAAACTGTGAAGTAGAAGAAATTGTTGCCTCCAACTTTACTGGCTTCTCGGTCACCTGTTTTCCACCTATCCTGAGTCTCTCAATATCCTTACTTTCTTTTTTCTTCTTCCTTTATCAAAACTTGTTCCTAGGAAATGTTTTGAAACTTACTGAAAAAAGATAAATGACTTATAAAATATAATCCCCCTTATGGGCATTTTCCAATTTTATGTGAATTAACCTATAAGTTAAAGAATGAAGGACTTTCAAGAATCATTAAATAGAGAAGTGATAGTTTGTGCAGCAGTACCCTCCTGGTGCCTTTGGGATAAAACTTGGGAGAGGAAAGCCTGTTCCAGATTTCCTCTTTAAGGATACAATTTAAGGATTGGGGTCAAATTCAGATTGCATTCAAGGTAGTGTTAGTGACAGCCTGTATCAGGGTAAATGCAACATACAGACAGAAACTGAAATATGTAGGCCTCCTGAGAAATATTTTTTCTAGCATAAACAACAGTTTATTAATGAATCTAGAAAAATTTTACTTTAATATTTAGGAAAATTATATGTTGAAACATGTGTATCATTCCTGAATTCAGTATATATTTATTTATGTGTTGGAATTTACATATTATACAAGTCTGCATGTTCTTAATAAATGTTCTTTGATTTGAGTTGAATTGTTCTGGCCAAAGGCCATAATGCCATTTTCTCTGCATTTATCAGATTTTCTGTCATTAAAATTTTCTGTCCTTGATTTGTTAACAAATGATACAAAGGCGTTCTAGGTATATAGAGAAATGTTAGTGGGGTAAGAGAATTTCATGACACTTTAGCTAAGACTTAGAAAAATGAATTTCAGATGGAGGAAAATTTATTAAACTATATGTATGGGTAGGATACTTTCCTGTGTATAATACTGTGAACTTCATATGAGAAAAAATAATTTTTAATTCTAGTGAAGTTAGTTCACAGAGTCCTTGAATATCAGGTTTGAAAGAGACCTTAGAGGCTATGTTATCCCATCTATACTTGAACAAGACTTATTTCTGTATCACTCTTATCCCATCCATACTTGAATAAGAATTATTTTTATGTCACACCGGATGGTCATTCAGGTTTTGCTTGAAGGTTTTTTGTGAGAGTAGCTTAATACTTTCTGAGACAACTCATTCTACTTTTAGATCATTAAAATGCTAGAATTTTCTCTATAGGAAAATGCCTAAATTGTCTCTTTGCAACCTCTGACCACTGTTCCTACTCCCTGGCCTCTAGGGCCAAGTAAAACAAGTGTAATCTAGAATAGATCAGAGGCTTTGCCTAAGGGATTGCTCTTTCACCTTTGAAACTCATCCCGCGTCTTGTTGCTCTCATTGGTGAGGATCTCATATGGCTCACTATAGCTAGCTGGCCTCCCACATGCTTAATGTTATACCTAGACCACCTTCTCTCCATCTGCCACTTTACCTCCCCTTTTCCAATCCTGGAACCATAATTAAATCTACACTACCATTGCTACAGGAAATGTTACTCTACTTCTCTATGTTCCACTCACCATCCTAGTGACTTTCATTATCACAACATCCCTCCCTGGCCACACTTCCATTTATGTATTGTCTCCTGTACTTAACAAATGTTTCTAATTCATTAATTTAAGCATGCGTGTATGAATTCATTCATTCCACATGAGAGTTCTTCAGATACATGAAATTAGCTATCATATTGCATACTTAATAGAAGCAGAAAAGATTAAGAAATGATGGCAAGAATGTAAAGAACAACTATACAGGGAATGTCTTAACATCACTATGGTGATAACCACTATGGTGTGGTTTCTGATCTAGAGCCAGACATCTGGATGAAAATAAAGCTAGTGGAAGTGAATGGAATTCTAGTCCTAAAAGATGATGTTGTTAAAATGCTGCACTCAATATGCCAGCAAATTTGGAAAATGGAATAGTGGCCACTGGATTGGAAAAGATTGGTTTATTTTCCAACCCTAAAGAAGGGCAATTCCAAAAAATGTTCAAATTACTGAACAATTGTGTTCATTTCACACTCTGGCAAGGTTATGCTTAAGATTCTAAGATTCTTCAAGCTGGGCTTCAGCAATATGTGGAGCAAAAATTAGCAGAAGTGCAGGCTGGTTTTCAAAATGGCAGAGGAACTAAAGACCAAATTGCTAGCATTGTTGGATTATGGAGAAAGCAATGGAGTTCCAGAGAAAAACAAAAACAAAAACAAAAACATATACTTCTACTTCATTGGCTACACTAAAGCCTTTGACTGTGTGGTTCACGACAGAATGTGTCAAATCCTCAAAGACATGGGGATACCAATCATCTTGCTTGTCTTCTGAAGAACCTTTTTGTGGGTTAAGAAGCAACAATTAGAATTGAACATGGAAGAACTGATTGGTTTAAGATTGGAAAACAAATATGAAAAGGCTGTATATTGCCACCCTATTTATTTAACTTATAAGCAGAGTACATCATGAAAAATGGCAGGCTGGACTAATCAAAAGCTGGAATTAAGTTTTCTGGGAGAAAGATCAACAATCTTAGATATATAGAATATAGCACTCAGAAGAAAGTGAAGAAGACTTAAGAAGCCTCTAGATGAGGGTGAAAGATAAGAGTATAGGAGCTGGCTTAAAGCTTAACATTAAACTTAACATAAATTAAATGATTAATTAGACTAATTAACCAATCAATTAATTTAAACTAATTAAATGTAAATTAAATAATTAAACATAAATTGAATTATAAATTAAACATTATTAGAATTAAACAACATAAAACAACATTAAAAGCAGCTTAACATTGACAAAAACACTAAGACCATGACAACTGGTCCCATAATTTCCTGGCAAATAGATGGAGAAGAAATGGAAGCCATATCATATTTTATATTCTTGGCTTTAATGATTACTACAGATGGTGACTGCAGCCGTGAAATTAAAAAAAAAAGAAAAAGCTTACTCTTTGGAAGGAAAGCTATGGCAAATATGGACAACATACTAAAAAGCAGAGACATCAACTTGCACAAAAGTCTGTATAGTCAATGCTAGGTTTTTTTTTTCTCAAGTAGGAATGTATTGCTAGCATAGCATGCATAATAATCCTTGCATGATGTTTTGTGCACACCTTTGACCACCAATAAAGAAGTTGTGACTCAGTTGTCATCTGAATATGTTTTCTCCATTTTTCTCTTGGATATTGTAATGGAGTCCTTTAATTTTCAAAGGTTTATGCATATTGAAGAAAAAAACATTTAAATTAATATCAACGTAAAACTTAAAAATTCAAACATATTTTCTACTTCTGATAGGTTCAAAAGATGTGCTCTCAAATCTAGAAGGTTTTATCATCCTTCTGAATAGTGAGGATAATGTTTGGCTGGAAGTTGAGGGTGGTTACTTGGAAATTTACATGGTAATATGTCATTTGAGAAGATTTGCTGCCAGAGGAGGGCAACCAGGATGATGAAGAGTTTAGGTCCTGACATGTGAGTTAGTTGAAGCAACTAGGAATGTTTGGGGAGGAGAAGGGAAGATTGTGGCAGAGGGAACAAGACAGCTATCCTTAATTATTTGAACATCTATTTTATGAGGGAAGGATGAGACTTGTTGTTCTTGGTCCCAAAGAACAAAGGTTCTTGACTATTTTGTGTATACA
This sequence comes from Phascolarctos cinereus, assembly GCF_003287225.1. Classification (NCBI taxonomy): domain Eukaryota; kingdom Metazoa; phylum Chordata; class Mammalia; order Diprotodontia; family Phascolarctidae; genus Phascolarctos; species Phascolarctos cinereus. The sequence goes on along the minus strand of NW_027556402.1, from coordinate 98,730,567 downwards.
TGTCATGGACCCTTTTGGCAATCAGTTAAAGCCTGTGAGCCCCTTCTCAGAAAAAAAAAAAACATGAAGAAAATCAATTATATTAAAAAGAGTTTCCAAAATGAATAGCTAGGTGGTACAGGGATAGAGCATGGGCTGGGAGTTAGGAAGATTCATTTTCCCAAGTTTAAATCCAGCCTAAGGCACATAATACCTTGTGCAATGCTGGGTGAAGTCACTTAACCCTGTTTGCCCCAGTTTCCTCAATTGTAAAATGAGCTGGAGAAGTCAATAACAAGGCACTCCAGTATCTTTGCCAAGAAAACTCCAAATGGGGGGAGAATCAGACACAACTAAAATCATTCAACAGTTATCAAAATATTTTATTAAGAAGTTCAGGAATCCCTAAAATCCTTTATTCTAGGAGACAGAACTAGGAGCAGAAATAGAAGTTGCTTAGTGAGAAAATTAAGTTTTGTGTAAGGAAATACATGATAACTTTTTTTTTAGGCTGTCAAAGTCCATGTTTTCTTTCTTTCTTTCTTTCTTTCTTTCTTTCTTTCTTTCTTTCTTTCTTTCTTTCTTTCTTTCTTTCTTTTTTATTAATTTCTTTCGATTTATCAACTACCACTTCCATAAGCTTTTGAGTTTAAAATTTTTCTCCCCTTCCTTCCTCCCTCCCTCCCCAAGACGGCATGCAATCTAATATAGGTTATACATATACATTCTTATTAAACATATTTTCACATTAGTGGTGTTGTAAGTAAGAATTAGAACTAATAGGAGGAACAACCAGAAAGAGGAAACAAAACACAACAGAAGAAAAAAATACAAATAGTGTGCTTTGATCTGCATTCAAACTCCATAGTTCTTTCTTTGGATGTGGATAGCATTTTCCGTCGTGAGGCTTTTGGAGATGTCTTTGATCTTTGTATTGCTGAAAGGGGTTAAGTCTATCAAAGTCAGTGATCACTCAATGTGGCTGTTACTGTGTACAATGTTCTCCTGGCTCTGCTCACTTCACTCAGCATCAAACCATACAAGTCTTTCCAGGTTTATCTGAAGTCTGCCTGTTCATCATTTCTTACAGCACAATAGTATTCCAGTGCATTCATACATCACATTCACAGTTATGACAACTATCTGTGTCTTTCTCTCCATCCTTCCCCACCCCATTTATGCTTTTCTTTCTCCTTTCTCCTTTTCCCTCCTCACAAATGTTTTGCTTTTGACCACTGCCTCCCTCAGTCCCACCTCCCTTCTATTAGCCCCCTCCCTTTTCTTTCCCTTTTCCTTCCTACTGCCTATAGGGTATGTTAGATTTCTATACATAACTGATTATGTTATTCCATTCTTAAGCCAAATCTGATGAGAGTAAGGTTCAAACAGTGCTCATTTCCCTCCCTTCTTTCCCACTGCTGTAATAGGATTTTGTGCCTTTTCCTCTGATGTAATTTACCCTTGTCTGCCTCCTCCTTTCCTTTTCTCTCAGTACATTTTCTTAGTTAGATCAGATTAATTCATTTACTTGGATCCATTTAACCCACTTGATTAGATTTTTTTCATCATTACATCAAAGTCAATTTATACCTCCCCCTTTATGTATATCCCTTTAACGTGGTGTAATAACAACATAGTTCTCAAGAGTTACAAGAGTCATCTTCCCTTGTAGGGATGTAAAGGGGTTTGCCCTTATTAATAACATGTTGTTTCTTTCTGTCTCATTTACCTTTTTATGTCTCTCTTAAGTCTTGTATTTGAAAATCAAATTTTCTGTTGAGATCTGGTCTTTTTATCAGGAAGGTATGGAAGTCTCCTATTTTGTTGAATATCCATCTCCTCCCCTGAAAGATCATGCTCATTTTCACTGGGTAGGTGATCCTTGGTTATAACCCAAGTTCCTTTGCCTTATGGAATGTCATATTCCACACCCTATGATCTTTTAATGTAGAAGCAGCAAGGTGCTGTGTAATCCTGACTGTGGTTCCATGATATTTAAATTGTTTCTTTCTGGCAGCTTGCAGTATTTTCTCTTTGATCTGGTAATTTTGGAATTTGGCCTCTATATTCCTTAGTGTTTTCAATTTGGGATCTGGTGATCTGTGGATTCTTTCTATGGCTATTTCACCCTCTGGTTTTAGGACCTTAAGGCAGTTTTCCTTTATGATTTCCTGAAAGATACTTCCCAGGTTCTTTCTTTCATCATGATTTTCAGGTAGACCAATAATTTTTAAATTGTCTATCCTGGATTGGTTTTCTGGGTCAGTTGTTTTACTAATGAGATATTTTACATTTTTGCCTATTTTTTCATTCTTTTGTTTTTGTTTGACTGATTCTTGATCTCTCATAGAGTCATTAGCTTCCATTTGCTGAATTTTAATTTTTAACAAATTGTTTTCTTCCATTAGATTTTGTACCTCCTTCCCCATGTGGCCAACTGTATTTTTAGGGACTTGTTTTCTTCAGTGTACTTTTTTTGCAGCTGGCCAATTGTATTTTTTGTGGACTTGTTTTCTTCAGTGTACTTTTTCTCCAGTTGGTCAACTGTATTTTTTAAAGGACTTGTTTTCTACAGTCAATTTTTGTCTTTCCTTTTCCAAGCTATTGACTCTCTCTTGCATACCTCTCATTTCTTTTCCCATTTTTTCTTCTACCTCTCTCATTTGACTTTTAAAATCCATCTTGAGCTCTTCTAAGAAGGCTATTTGGGCTTTAGACCAGTTCATATTCCATTTTGATGTTCCAGGTGTGGGTTTGTTGACAATATTGCCCTCTTCAGAATTTCTGCCTTGATCTTCACTCTTCCCATAATAACAATCTATCGTATGTTTCTTTTTGCTCATGGTGTTTGCTTATTTCCTGCCCTTTAAAGAGATTGGGCTCTTCTGCTGGGGAGCAGAGGGCACTGACCCAAGCTTCTTGTGTTGGAAGCCTAGGGCCGGGTCGATGGCTTTGTGTGCTGGGGCTTCCAATGTTGGCAGTTGGAGGTTGTAGGATTCTGGCAGCTTACCTGGTGTTGGGCTGGAAACAGTAATACTGGAATTCTAGGGGTAAGTTTTGGTAGTGTGGCTCCTGGAGATTTCCTGCTTACCCAGGCCTTTCCTTCCTTTTGCTTTCTTCAGCTCTTTTCAGAAGGATGTTGTAAGGTGTTTATCTACCTGGGGGCCCTTGGAGAGCTGCTTCCTTTAATTTTACTGAGGCACTGAGAGAGCTGGTTGCTGTAGAATGCTGGGGCACCTGGTGGTTTTCTGAGCTGGTTTCCACCGGTTCCCCTGCCCTCAGTGAGGCACTGGGGTCCAGGTGTTGGTGTTTGCCTGCTCCACCACCTGGGCTTCAGGATCACCTCCTGGTAATCCTAAGGTGGGGCTTTCCACTAGCTTGCTGGGATGCCTCCCAAGCTGTACTGCTCTCCTTCCCCCAGGGAAAGAGAGGCCTTTCCTGTTAATCCCTCAAGCTACCTGGGCTACTGGACTGCTGCACCCCAACTTTCTTCTGGTTCAACTGTTCCAGGGTTTTTCCTGGGGTGTCTGGACTTTCAGGGGTTAATAAGGGAGGGTAAGAGAGAGAGACTCACTTCTTACTCCACCATCTTGGCTCCCCACATGAAAATTTTTTAATGATTGCATTCCCTTGGTGGAACTTGCAGCCTCAGGAGGTAGTACGTGCTCATTCATGGGAATTCTCTAAACAAAGTCTAGATAACCTTTCTAGTAAGGGGATTTTTTTTTTTTGGATGTGGATAGAATTAGGTGGCTTCTCATGTCTGAATTTTTTTGATTCTCTTATAATGTATTATTAGCAAATGCAAAGTGATGACTCAAGTGTTGCTACAGTCTTAAAAATCCCTTTCCTGCCTCTTATTAGAGTATAGCTGCTTCATTCCCCCTTCTCTTTGGTGGTACTGTGAAAACAAGGAGGGATACCTAGAGTACATGAATCTTAATTTATCTGGCCCAGGAACCTCACCACCAGCTGCACATATTTCACAGCTTGGTTGCCAATTAATGATATAAGCCTTTCTATCCATTTCATTTGGGAAACTGTAAGGTATATGAAATTGAAATATTACATCACTGGAAGTAGATCTATGAAAAAAAGTTTCTTTACATCTACCTCTTAGAATTTCCCTTCCTCCCCGATAGAATCTAGCTAATTCATATGAATACCATTAGCATAAAAGAACAATGAATCTTTGATGTTTATCTGGATTATTAGTAATTTGTTTAGTTACTGTTTAGAAAATAAAATTCAAGAATGCTTTAGTTCAATTCAGTAAGATGAAGATATTTGTTGGAAACTTTACTTAACTACCTTTCAAATTTTTAAACTTTTCTTTTATTGGCAAGACATAATATTTCTTTTCCTTTTTTCATGGTTAGGACTATAGGGTTAACATCTTCCTGAGGCAGAAATGGAATGATCCTCGGCTGAAGCTTCCTAATGATTTTAGGGGCTCAGATGCACTGACAGTGGATCCCACCATGTACAAGTGTCTATGGAAACCTGACCTATTTTTTGTGAATGAAAAGAGTGCAAATTTCCATGATGTTACACAAGAAAATATCCTCCTCTTTATTTTTCGGGATGGAGATGTCTTAGTTAGTATGAGGTACAGTTTCATATTATCATTTTCTTTTAAAATCATTGGTTCACTTAAGAGATACTGTCAATGGCATCTGAGCACTGTATTTATATTTTCAGATTATCTATTACTCTTTCCTGCCCTTTGGACTTGACCTTATTTCCGATGGATACACAACGTTGCAAGATGCAATTGGAAAGCTGTATGTACATAATATTATGCATGATATGGGTTCATTTGAACATGACTAAAACAAATAATTGCATATATCCTCAATATTGTAGAGACTAATTATAAAGATGAATGTTATTAATTATAAACCTTCACTAGTTTTCTTTTGTTTAGGACACATTCATTCTATTCACTCATCAATATATACTCACTTATTAATGCATAGACAGCTTTATTATCCTATTATATAATTTTATAGCATTGACGTAGAAACAGATTTTTTTTTAGCTAATTTCTAAGTATGAAATCATAATTGCAGGGGAGAAGGAAAAAATTTATTTAATTTCAGAAGGCTTATTAATTAACATTAACTAATAATTAATTAATTGTTCTCTAACTGAAGAGGTAGCCTGGCATAGTAAATTGAGAGATGGCCAAGAAGCCAGGAAAGTCAGGGTCCAAGTACTGTCTCTGACACATGCTGGTTATATTACTCTAGACAAGTCTTTTGACCTCCATGTACTGCCCTGGCAACCCTCTAAACTTGTAAGTGTGGAGAAGCTGCTGATCTGCGCTGGTAAAAAGAATTTCCTCACCTGGGAGTTCCCTATACATTATTAATATACAGGTCTAGCCTTTGCCCTACTCTTTAACTACCAAACACAAGATGAAAATGATTTGAATTTGGGATAGCCATGTTATTAGATACAATTGGGAAATTATATGTGATGTGGGAAATTATAATGTGAAAACAGCACCAACAAAATAGAATTAGTCTCATTCAGAAACTCAACATTGGGTTTACAATGATACTTGTCTTTGAAGTCATGAAATATTTTAATCAACAGAAAGTGTTGCAAGTCACTGCACCACTTCCAGGAATACATGAATGGTTATCGATTTTTTTTTTGCAGTTTATAAGGCATTCTGTTCAATATCATGAATATCCCGGGCAGACAAAATACTTTAAATTGTGGTTCAATTATTATTAAATTTTTCTTTATAATGTGCTGAAATGGAACTTAAAATTGAGCAGTGATTTTTTTTTTACTTTAGAAAAGTTCACCCAGCTATGAAAGGAAAATGTCTGCATATATTTCCAAGACTGTGCATTCAGTATTTGATCCTATTCCCAAATAAACCCAAGGGTAGCCTTAGGTAATCTGTACATTGAGAGATGAACAATAGAGTCTTTATATTGTATGATCTAAGATTATACAGGATCCTTGCATTTGTCAGCATTGCATATCTTCACCATCTGTGCTTTAAAATTCAGAAATCATGCTGCCATTAAACAAGATATTGAGAATATACCCATTTATTGGGCTGTTTTTGTTGTATTGTGATAGCTATCCTTCTAGAGTTGGGCTTAGGTTTGGGTTTCTCAATTAGTGAATATTTCAGTACTTGAATCAGATGATAAGCTGCTACCTTGAGTTTCCAGGGAACAAATTGAACAAACATTTGTTTCATTCATGTTCTCTAAGCAATTCCACTTGAATCTTTTAGCCCAAATTTGTCTTCTATAAGTTCACTGGGGGCAGCCTTTCAGATAATATTTGAACTCGGGCATGTAATTTCAGTGATATAAGGACATTTGTTTACTGCCAACATGAAGAGAAGAGACTAATTATGTGCCATAATGAAGGATACCTCTTTTTTTGACTTGATGATTCTCCACTTATGCTACTTGACATGAGGGGAAAAAATCACTACAGTTATTCCTTAGCTGCAATGCTTACTATATGGGGACAGAAGAGAAATGAAGACAGACCAAGCACTAGCCAGTTAAGCAGGGACTTCTGGAGCCCTAAGGAGGGTGAAACTGAGTAAGATACTGGTTGTCTCATCTTTCTGCTTTTCTTGAATATGTGCCTTCTAGGAGTCTCGGGCTTTTTCACTCAGGCTTCTGTCAGATGGAAAGAAGAGTTCTTTATAAGTTATTTTGGAGGTGAGGGAAGTTGAACTTAGTATCAATGAGTCTCTTTGTACGAATATGGAAATATTGAAACTCAAATGCAACTCATTCTCTATTTTCTGCTAAAATATTGCTATCTAAGACTGCAAGTTACATATGAGTTGCAGACCTTTTTTGTTATAGGGGATTTTCACAATGAAAATCTCTTATCCAGAATAAATCGCCAGTTCAGAGCCCCAAGCCACATGCATGAGTAATATTGCAGTACTGTGCAAATTAAGTGGGACAAAGTAAAATGTTAGCTTATAATAAACTTTATATAACCTGGACTAATTTTTAATAGGCAATCTATCCTCGCATTACAGCAAACACTTCTTTTCTGCAATTTGACATTGAATTCACAAAAATTTTACAAATAGTCTTCATCATTTTAAAAGTCACATTTTTATCACATTAGATACAAAATATATCTTTGACATTTAATTTTCCCAAAAATAGCCTTGATGATAGCACCTAAATTTTTTAATGAGTTTTAAATAACGTGAGTTACATGGCCTTCCCCCCCCTTTTTAAAATATTGTTTTTATTCAACTAATGAGCATCTAGCCTCTCTCCCTGTGTATCCTTTCCCTTCTTTTTTTTTTTTGTTGCTTCTTTTAGGATCATCATAACATAATATAAATTTTTCCTGGGCTCTGAATCTTCTTTGACTGTCTCCTTTGTTATCTTGGGCTGAAAAGACGACTTATTGGAGTTTCTCCTTCAATATCCTAATGACTACTCAGTCTAATTTTCTTCTTTGATAGTTGTAGAGCTTGTGGGAGGAGTTGGGACATTCTTATTTTTCCTACTAGTTTATCCTGCATAGTCTTTTCTCAGGACTTTGGAGACTGTTAATATCCAACTCTTAGATAAATTTCTTAACCCTTCATGCCATGTAGCATGATGTAAGGCCTTTTTTGTAGTGTCCCATGTCTATTTAGTAATTTCTATAATTCTAGAATAATTCTGTTCTCTATATATAAATATATTTTTTAGATTTAATCATTTTTTCAATGTGGACAAGATCTGTATGCCACCTAACCCACAAAATTTGTTGGGGGTTGGGGAGGAGGGATGTTTTACTAAGGAAGATGCCTAGATCTTATAGGCACACCTCGAATGCTTGCAACAGTTTAGTTATACTTTTAAATGAAAAAGTTAGCTTCAGCATTGAAAATTACCCCTTTCCAATCTTCAGAACTCCATTCTTTGTACTGTCTTGCCCATGACAATTTTTTTTGTAGTAAAGATTATCAGTGCTTTTGTTTCACTGGTATTGTTATGGTGTGTGCATGCATGCCTGCATGCGTGTGTGTGTGTGTGTGTGTGTGTGTGTGTGTGTTTCTCTCTCTGTGTGTGTATTTTAAATACCAGCCCTTTCTCTGTTCTTCCAACATTAGGCAGCCTTTGCTTCACTACAGAAGAATCAATAACAACCTGTTTCATTGCTAAATCCCTCTGAAGGTCTGTTTGTTTTTTGAAGATTAATTTGGCTCTTTTGTGGCAATTATTTGCCAGTGCTTGGGGGTGTTTTTATTTTGGATCATACTTTTCTTTGTGCTTTGGTACAACTGATTCTATTTCATCATGGGCTTGAATGATCCTTAGAATATTTGATTTCCTCACATCAGCAGCCACTTCAATATCCCCAGTAGTTGTTGAAATGTGCTTGTTAAGAGTGACAACTTTCACGAGATTCCTTAGAGTAATACTTCTTTAAAATACAGAATTGAAAACACAACATAAGGGAGCAGTGCAACACATGTATATGGCATGAAATAAAACACTCATCTGATGGAGAACTAACTAAAAGTCGCAAATCTAGATCACATCTAGTTTCATTTGGTCAAGGTCAGATATTTTGAGACAGTTTTGTGTCAAGAGAAGTAGATGCATAACCATCGCTGTCATAAATTGAAACCATTATATCGAAAATATTATTAGCCCCAAGGAGTTCATACACCATAAACTTACTGTGTATCCACACATTTTCTTTTTTTCTTTTTTTAAAAAATTTTTATTTTTAAATTTTTTTTTTCCATATGCTTTTGAGTTGAAAATTTTTCTCCCTTTTTCTCCCCCCCACTCTCCCCAAGATGGCACACAATCTGATATAGGCTTTACATTTACATACCCATTAAACATATTTTCACATTAGTGAAGTTGTGAGTAAAAATTAAAACCAATAAGAGGAACCATCAGAAAGATGAAACAAAACTCAACAGAAGGTAAAAATAAGTGAGAGTGATTCGACTTCCATAGTTCTTTCTTCGGATGTGGACAGCATTTTCCTTCCCGAGGCCTCTGGAGATGTCTTAGATCCTCGTAATGCTGAGAAGGGTTCAGTTTAACATTCTTAGTCATTGCATAACGTGACTGCTATTGTGTACAAAGTCCTCTTGGTTCTGCTCACTTCACTCAGCATCAGACCATATAAGTCTTCCCAGGTTTTTCTGAAGTCAGCCTGTTCATCATTTCTTACAGCACAATAATATTCCATTACATTCATATACCACAACTTGCTCAGCCATTCCCCAATTGATGGACATTCTCTCAATTTCCAATTCTTTGCCACCAGAAAAAGAGCTGCTATGTATATTTTTGTACATGTGGGTCCTTTTCCCATTTGTTTGATCTCTTTGGGATATAGCCCTAGAAGTGCTATTGCTGATCAAAGGGCGTGCACATTTTTGCATCCCTTTGGGCATAGTTCCAAATTGTTCTCCAAAATGGTTGGAACATTTCACAACTCCACCAACAACGTATTAGCGTTCCAATTTTCCCACATCCTCTCCAACATTTATCATTTTCCTGTTTTGTCATGTTGGCCAATCTGATAGGTGTGATGTGGTACCTCAGAGTTGTTTTGATTTGCATTTCTCTAATCAATAACCATTTAGAGCATTTTTTTGTATGAGTATAGATGGCTTTAATTTCTTCGTCTGAGAACTAACTGTCTGTTCATATCCTTTGACCATGTATCAGTTGGGGAATGGCTTGTGTTCTTATAAATTTGTCTTAATTCTCTATATATTTTAGAAATGAGGCCTTTATCAGAAAGACTGGTTGTAAAAATTCTTTCCCAATTTTCTACCTTCCTTCTAATCTTAGTTGCGTTGGCTTGTTTTGTGCAAAAACTTTTCAATTTAATGTAATATTTATGGTGCCTTTTAGCAGGATATGGTTTCCTTCCTTATCTCTTTTGATTAGATCTATTTTTGCTTTTGCTTTATCAGAAGTCAGGATTGCTACCCCTGCTTTTTTTTACTTCAGCTGACATATAATATATTCTGCTCCAGCCTTTTACCTTTACCCTGTATGTGTCACTCTTTTTCAAACGTGTTTCCTGTAAACAACATATTGTAGGATTATGGTTTTTAATCCATTCTATAATCTGTATCTGTTTTATGGGAGAGTTCATCCCATTCACATTCACAGTTATGATTACTATCTGTGTCTTTTTCACCATCCTTTTTTCCCCCTATTTATGCTTTTCTTTCCCCTTTTTCCTTTCTCCCCTTCACTAGTGTTTTGCTTTTGACCACAGCCTCCTTCAGCCCCTCCCTCCTTTTATTATCTCTTTCCCTTTTCTTCCCCTTTAGTCTTAACTGCTGCTTCCCTCCCTTCCTTCCCCCCCCCCTTTCTTTCCCCCTTCCCTTTTCTTTCCCCTTTTCCTTCCTACTGCCTATAGGGCAAGTGAGATTTCTATACCTAACATTATATTATGCCCTTCTTGAGCCAAATCTGATGAGAGTAAGGTTCAAACAATGCTCTCCCCCTCCCTTCTTTCCCTGTGCTGTATAATAGGACTTCGTGTCTTTTCCTGGAATGTAATTTACCCTTGTCTGCCTCCTCCTTTCTCAGTACCTTTTCTAAGATTAGATTGATCCACTTATTTGGATCCATTTAACCCACTTGATTAGATTTTTTTTTTATCATTACATCAAAGTCAACTAATATCCACCCTCTTTATATATACTCCTTTAACAAGGTGTAATAACAATACAGTTCTCAAGGGTTGCAAGTCTCATATTCCCTTGTAGGGGTTTAAACCTCCCCCCCCTTATTAAGAACATATTGTATGCTTCTGTCCCATTTACCTTTTTAAGTTCTTCTTGAGTCCTGTACTTGAAGATCAAACTTTTTGTGAGCTCTGGTCTTTTTATCAGGAAAGTTTGGAGGTCTCCTATTTCTTTGAATAGCCAGTGACAGAGCTGGACCCTGAAAACAGATCTTATCATTTCAAGTAATGTACTCTTTCCAGGGTACCATCAGTTGGCCACAACATATGTATGCATATTCTTTTATTTTTAAAAAATTATATATTCTTTTAAGATCCAATTGTACAAAAAAAAGAATAATGATGTTATTTTATAACCTTTGCTATGTTAAAATTTCAAATCATCTAGAGGAAATAAAATTAAGCTTATTATGTGCATGATATTCATAATACATTTTTGCCTGGTGTACATAATTGAAACCATTTTTGTTTGTTTTTCATAAAGTTGGTTATACAACGGATGATTTGCGATTTATCTGGCAATCAGGGGATCCTGTCCAGTTAGAGAAAATAGCTTTGCCACAGTTTGATATTAAAAAAGAAGATATTGAATATGGTAACTGTACCAAATATTATAAAGGCACTGGTAAGTAATCTTTAAGATAAGAAGAGAATCTGTATCAGATAACATTCTCTAATTTGGTTGTAATATCAATAAATGACCAAATGTAGAATAAAAGAGAACTATGCAAAAATAAATTTGAAATAGGTATAAGCTGGTAATATTCTAATTTGGAAAAAACCCCTCATATTTACTAAAGTATTTTTATACTTTTCAATGATATGACAGTTGTACTGTTGATTTGACCTTTCTTATATACTTTTCTGGATCTGAAAGCTTAAATTTTATGTGCTGAAACTATAGACTGCCCCACCCTGAGCAAATTGTTTTCTGCAGTGAAACCAAGAAATACCATTTCTGGCAAGACCTCACTGGGTAGCAAAACAATTTTGGAAATGAGAATGCCATTGAGATTGTTTTAATCCATGTAAATTCAAGCAAATACTTATTTTGCCAGCTTCAGGGTGATGGGTGACATGTGTTTCATTTTGAAGAAAAAAATGTTTTCTAACCTTTATCCTGGTCAGAGAATCAATCAATCAATAAACAGTTATCAAGACAGTGCCAGGCACTGTGCATAGTATTGGGGATTTTAAAAAAAGGCAAAAGATAAGTCCCTGCCCTTAAGGAAGACATGGTATTTTATTATTTTTTAATTTTTAAATATATATTATTCATTTATTTTTAACATTCTTAAAAAATTAAGTTCCATATTCTCTCCATGCCTCCCAACCCTCTTCACTCACTGAAAAGACAAGTGATATGATATCAATTATGCATGTAAAATCATGCAAAATACTTCTGTATTAACCATATCACAGAAAAGAAAAGCAAGAAAAATAGTGAGAAAGCTATTATTCAATTTGTACTTAGAGTTCATCAGTTTTCTCTCTGGAGGTGAATAGCATTTTCCATCGTGTGTCCTTTGAAATTGTCTTGGATCATTGTATTGATTAGGGTGTCTACGTCTTTCACAGTTGGTCATCATTACAATGCGGCTGTTACTGTATACAATGATCTTCTGGTTTTGCTCATTTTACTCTGCATCATTCAGGTTCACATAGGTCTTCCCACGATTTTTGAAAACCACCCTCCTCATACTTTCTTAGAGCATGCTAGTACTTGATCACAAGGATGTGCCACAATTTGTTTAGCCACTCCCCATATGATGGACATCTCCTCAGTTTCCAATTCTTTGCCACCACAAAAAGAGTTGCTATAAAGATTTTTGTAAGTAGAGTGTCTTTTCCTTTTTCTTTGATCTCTTTGGGGTATAGAACTATTAGTGGTATTGGTGGGTCAAAGCATATATAAATTTTATAGCCCGTTGGGCATAGCTCCAAATTGTTCTCTAGAGTGTTTGGACCAGTTCACAACTCCACCATCAGTTCATTGGTATACCTGTTTTATACGTTATCCTTTCCAGTATACGTAAATCCTGAAAGACATAATGTTGTACCTCAGAGTTATTTGAATTTGTCTTTCTTTAGTCAATAGTGACTTAGAATATGTTTTCATGTAAGTATAAATAGCTTTAATGTATTTTTTTGAAAACTTCCTCTTGGCAATTAGTCAATTGGATAATGGCTCTTATTTTTTTTTCTAAATTTTCTAAATTTCAAAATTTAAAAAATTTTTTCTAAATTTATAAATTAAAAAATGATAAATTTTAAAAATTTGAATCAGTTCCCTATATATTTGATAAAAGAGGACTTTATCAGAGAAGCTTACCAAAATTTTTTATTCATATTACTTCATTGTCTATGGTACCTTTTATCAAACACAAAGAATTTTAGAATAAGAATTAGAAACCAGTAAAGGCAGTACATCCTTTCAATACAGCTGGGCCTATGTCACAGAAAATCTAATCTGATAAGAAGAACAAATTGACCTCATTCATTAAATTATATCTAACATTTGTAGAAATGAAAATACATGACTCATTTGTTAATGTTCTCATAACAAAACTACTGTTTTTCAGGAATTGAGATACCGATTTTTATAGTCATGAAAACCTGAATTCAAAGCAGGCCTCAGACTCTTATTGTGTGTATGGGCAAGTCCCTCAATCTCTGTTAAGTTCAGTTCACTCATCTGTAAAATGGGGATTATAATGATAATATCTACATTTTGGGTTTTTGAGAGGGTCAGATGAGACAATGATTTTAATGCACTTAGTGACTGGCATGTAGTAGAAACTATATCAATGTTACCCTTTTATTACAAGTAATTGAGGGGCATCTAAATGAGCTAACTATAAAATGAATGCAAAGCATTTTGATTATTCCACTAATATTAATAATTGGTTCTCTTTTGAATTAAAAAAAAGTGTCAGCACCACATATGATCTAGATACCATACTGAATATCTTCAAGAGTTTGTTAGACTATTAGAAACCTAAATTCTATGCAAGTGTAATGTTGATCCATTTTCAGATGATTAAAAGGGTGGGCTGACGCAATGATATCTGGATGTCTGCATGAACTCCAAATGTCAAACTTCCTTTTGTAGCAAGAAATGATTAACTCTGCCTATAATATTTAGAGTTAACATAAAGAATGCAGTATGTAGTTACTTCGGTAAAAAGTTGGCTTAAATGTCTATTGCTATTTTTAAAATCAACCAATTTCTTATCAGGTTGTAATTAAAGTAATATACTTTATAAAATTATATCTTATTATAATTTTTAATATAATCCATTAAGGTTGTACTTCAGATGAATCAAGTTCCATTTTAATATTGATTTGTAATCTATTTTTTAAAAAATATTGATTTTAAATAGTCCAAATAATTATTTAATAATTTAATTAAATTAATTTAAAGTCTACCTAATTTTTATATCACAATTATTTCCACTTTATCCAATGTTCTGCCAGGAATCAATCCTTCCCTGTAACAAAGAAAAATTTGTCAATGCATGTAGTGTTCAGAAATTAACCCTCCCATCCCCATCTCTCTAGTGACGGGAAGGAAGTATGTTTTCTTATCTGTCCTCAGGAATCTCAGTTTTTCATTACATTCAACCTAATTCAGCTGCATTTAGTATTTTTTCATTTATATTAATGTAGCAACTATGCATATTTTTCTGCTTCTGCTTTACCATAAACTTTGTATATCTTCCCATTTTTCTGATTTTCTACAACTTTTTATTTCTTCTTGTGCAGTTCTATTACATTTGCTACATACATGGCTCAGGACCCTCTAAAATTTCTAACCTCACAAAATATTCTCCTGTACTTTGTCTCTTTCTCTGTCTCTGTCTCTATCTTTCAGTCTCTGTCTTTGTCTCTCTAACTCTCTCTCTCTGTCTTTCTCTTGACTTGGAGTCAGGAAGACCTGAGTTCAAATATAGCCTCAGACAGTTACTAGCTATGAGACCCTGGACAAGTCATTCTCTGTAAGCCTGTCAAATTAATTGGAGGAAATCATCAAATTGATCAGAGATTGATTTATTGCACATTCATAGATGGACCTTTGTTCAATCAATGGTTACTGATGCCAGGTTTTTGTTTGCTTCTGTTGCAACAAAGAGTGATGCTATGGATATCTTAGTATATATAGAACGTTTCTATCTTTGATGTCCATAAGCATGGATAGTGGGAATTGGTTAAAGGAGATTAATTAATTTATTCAACTTTCTCAAATAATTCCAAATTAGCATACCTTTTCCTAAAGCCATTATAATATTTACTATTTCCAAATTTTTATCATCTTTTTCACTTTGATAGGTATGAAGTGAAGCTTCAGAATTTTTTGAATTTGCATTTCTATTATTATTTATGATTTGGAGCATTGGTTTATATGATTGTTAAGTTTGCATTTCTTCATTTTGAAACGTCTTGCTTATTTCCTTTGACTATATATTGGGTAATAACTTTTGGTTTTAAATGTATTTATCATAAATTCCCTATAAATACTAGGCATCAGGTCTTTATCAAATATTTCATGCAATAGTTTTCCCCACTTATTTTCTCTTCTTGTTCTAATTACATTGATTTTATTTACCCAAAAGCTTTAAATTTTTAAATAATAATAATAGTATCTAGCATCTATGCAGAACTTACTATATGCTGGGCACTGTGCACAGCACTTTATAATGATTTTCTCATTTGATCCCCAAAACAACCCTCAAAGGTAGGATCTGTTTTTATCCCCATTTTACAGAGGAGGAAACTGAGGCAAACAGAGGTTAAATGACTTTCCCAACACCATATAGTAAGTGTCTGAGGCCAACTTGAACTCAGGTCTTTCTGACTTCAGGCTTAGAGTGTTTATGTGCCACCCCAGCTTTCACATTTATATCATGAAAAATCATTAAAACAAACAACAAACAAAAAAATCTTTTGTAGTCTCTTTTATTTGGTTGTAAGTCTTGAACCCTTCCCTCACCACTTCCCAAACAAAGGATGCCTCCTTATGTTCTCTTACTTTTGTATTCTGTGGCTTTCTCTCTCTCAGATATGCTTATCTCTTGCAAGATACACAGAATAGTACTGTGTTCATAGGTCTGATTACTAAAAGTTTAATTATAGCAATTGTATTGAGATGACATTTAGATAAATAAAGAAACTTTGAAACTAATGGGAAGTTAACTTGAAGGACACTTCCATTTCTGACTATAAAAACACTGACTGAACAAGTTATCCTAAATTTAAATTGAATGGCTACCCTCAAAATAAGGAAATTCTTTGTAATTTCCAAGCATTATAATGTCTTTTCTAAGAAATGAAAGAATCATTTAAAGAATTAATAAAAGATACTTTTCATAGCAGAGTCACTTTTTTAACTTTTTAGAACATCATTTTTCTATCAAAAATAAATGCCACCTTTCAATTCATATAATTTCTTTATAGATGATCATTTGGTACCATAAGCTAAGGATTTCAAACACTTGACAATCCTTTATTACATATTTTGTTTTCTTTCATGTTGAAGTTTGGATATCATAAGTGAATGCTAGTTTTTAGATCAGAAATAATGCATTGCCAATGTCATCAAGATCTTCTTCAGCAAAGACCAATGAACAATTGACAGCATGGACATATGGTATTGGGCAAAACAAAGCAAGCAGATACAGATGCTGAGCTTACATTTGGAACCTCTCCCAGATGGTGTTTTTCAAAATCTTGAATTGACTTCATTGATGAGGATTCAGTCTGCACCTGGAAGCAAAAGAAAAAAAAAGACATTTTATGTCATATGCCTTTTTTTTCTGTAATTCACTAAGTAAATCTGTAATGTACAATCGGTGGTGAGTCAACTGATATAAAATTCTATATGAAACCAAACCCAATGGCATTAAACTTTACCTACTTTATATTTTATTTAGAAAAAAAAATATCTTCCCATTTAAAACATCTTTTGGAAAGATTATTTTTTTTATTTTAGAGATGTCTTAATAAAGGTAACTGATAAGTATGAAATTTGAGAAACTTTATTCTAAAGTATTTGAACATAAAATCAAGTTATGATGAGAAAATATTCCATTTTTCCTGAAGGTATTGCTTCATTCTCAAAAGAGCTGTCACTGATAACCTTAGTGGGTTGGATCAATATTGAAACAGAAAGCTGGAATACTTATCAAAACTGGATAAATAATATTTATAAAAGCAAGACTTCAGGGGAAGCCATATCAACTAACATGTACAACCTTTTAGATGGTGGACAAGTTTTCTCAAGTTTTAGAGGAAGAATTACCTATGAGTGACAGATTCCTTTTCCCTCCAAGGGAGGCCAATTTTGTCCACTAATTATTTATTAAAATCTCTGAAATAAGATTTATGTTAAAAAATGTTGAATTGGAAATTTACTGTAGATTTGTAATAAAATAAAAAACCCTACTAAGAATGGTTAGTAAACTCAACTTGCATAATCTACAATGTCAATAATTAGCTGAATATATTCTAAATCTGTTTCTCCCACCCTCTTTTTTTACCTGTATCTGCCTGTCCCTCTCTCTCTGACTTTCTGTCTCTGTTTCTAACTCTGTTTTTGTCTGTCTCTGCTTCTCTCTCTGCATGTTTCTCTCTCTGTCTATCTCTTTCTCTCTCTTCATCCCCCTTCCAAAAAAAATTGGTATAAATAAAAGAAAAAAAGATCCATGCCAGGATCTGAAAAACATTTCTTATAAAGATTTATTGACTAAATCACTAAAATGTTCTTCTGTGTACTTTTATGTTGAAGTCATCCAGGTATCCACCTGAAAGACTTCAGTGAGTAGTGTGTCCTGTTCCACAGATTTGGTCTCAATCTGTCTCAAAACACAGATTTTATCAAAATTGTCATTCTGCTTCCATTGAATGGAATGAAAAAATAAGTCATTTTCAAATAAACAACATTATACTGAACTGAGGCAATATCTGGAAAATCCGAAGGCACTTGAAACAATGTCAAATTCATTGGGGGAACACATCACTGTGACTTTCATATGTTTCATATATAAAAGGTATATAGGTAATTATCTGCAATGTAAAATTCCATAATAAAACAGAAGCAGTTCAAAATCTCGTATAGGAAATACTGGATCCCCTCTAAGTTTGAATAATGGGCATCCTGAAGCAATGATATATTTTGGAGATGTTCCACATGATTGACAATTACAAACATATGTTGTGGGTTTATCCAAGGAACAGAAAATTTGGGCAAGGCATTTTGTGTATAACCAGCTCTATAAAGAAAACCTCTGTATTTCCTTCTTCCGCACAGAATACAAAAGAAAAAAAAATTCGAACAAAGGTAGTTCAACAACTAATGATACCTACTCCAAGTCTCACGCACTTAATGTCTTCTTAAACCTACCGATGGTATCAACTATGATCTTAAGTAAAAAGAGGATACTGATTCACACAAAAAGAATGGATCTTCAACTTAATTTATTTCTTAATATAAGACCCTATCAACATTAATTCTTATGCATAGTAAAGGGAAGTTATTTGATCAATAAGTATTCTACTATGCCAATATAAAAAAAATTGAAAATTGGAAGTTTCAGGGGGAAAAGATATCAGGACTATCAGAAAAAAATTGGAGAAAAAAGATGTGATATGAGAAAATTTCCCTTTTTGGGGCAATGTAACAAGAAATTTGTTCTCAATACATTTTAAGTGTTTATAATATGGGATCAGGCAACCAAATGGGTCAATTCTATATAATTATACCCAATTCATAAGTTAATTTATTTTGCATAAAATAACAAATTAGTTAGTTGAGTTTTTTAAATAGCCTTGATTTTTTTAAAATTTGATCATCAATACAGAAAAGCTAATTAATTTTTAATATTCTCAAGTACTCACGAATACTTAATTTTTATCAAGTGCTATAACAACATTTATGTTGTTTCCCTTTGTAACCTTTGGCAGAACATGATGGTTCTGGGAATGCCAGAAATTTGTAATTTGCTTACCAGGTTACTCTTCAATGGGACAGAATTATTTGACTGTCTAGGAGTCAAAGCCTAATGTCTTCTCTGCTAAGACTTTCCCTGCATTCATTTTGGCAAGAGAAAACCAAACATTTTGCCCTGATTTTGTGCATATCACAGGAGTTAACATGAGGGACAGGATTAGGGACAGCTGGGGTCAGATGTTTCCATTACAAAAAACTTCATACCATCTATTTTCTCACTTTTCTTATCCTTTGCTAATGTTTGTATTCAAGTACCTTAATGCTCTTTTCTATTTTGACAATGCACAAAAAGTTACTTGTAAATTTTAGTCCCTTCTGATAATTGTGGGTAGCTTCTACCCAAACCTTCCCACCCCCACACAACCAGACTGGCTACAGCTATCTAATCTATCTATGATGCTCATCCAGTAGGCTTCCTTTGATTTGCTACTCTTTAAGTAGCTATTTCTGTCATCTCCCTAAAGCAACACCCATGGGTAATGAAAAGATTGAAAGTCCCTTTCTGATTTTCTGAAGAAAGGCTCTAGACATTGAAATATTATAACAGCATGTAATATCTGTTTCTCAATATCGGCAAAGTTCTGAAAGGTCAGAGGAAACAGGTTCTACACTGTGCTGATTTAGCTTTCATTTAAATGTCTTCACTTCTTGGCAACCTTTTTTTTTCACTTGAAGGAAATCTTTTAGTGGGGGGGGCGGCGTGGTGTGTGTGTGCATGTATGTGTGTGTGCATTTGCTTTTTCAATTTGAATCAAATAGTAATGCCCTGCACTCAACAGGTAAGTGGGTTCATTTGAGTATTACTGATGTCTGAAAATATTGCTTCTCAACTTATAACATACATGTATTTGTTTCTGAAAGGCTATTACACATGTGTAGAAGTAATCTTTACACTGAGAAGACAAGTGGGATTTTATATGATGGGTGTGTATGCCCCTACTCTGCTCATTGTGGTCCTGTCCTGGCTATCATTTTGGATCAACCCTGATGCAAGTGCTGCAAGAGTGCCACTGGGTAACGTAGCCTTCCCCTCCAGCCCTTATTTATGTTTTGGATTTAAAGTCTTTGAGGCCTTTGTTGTCCTGTGTTCAGGTATTTAGAAACAACAAGTTTAGAAATGGATAAAAAGCCAAATCCAAATTTTCCTTTCTATCTTATATTCCAGTAGCTTTTTATAATGTGTAGCCTATTCTCTTGAACTAAAGCACTTTGGAAATATTTCAAATAATTAGTACAATGTAAATAAATACACACTATTTATTTGAGATGTGGAATTTTAGAATAGGAAATAACATCAGAAGAAATTTGTACTAACTTCCTCATTTTATATATGAGGAAACTGAGTCCTTGCAAGGGGAAATGACTTCTCAAGATCATAGTGGTAAACCAGGAATACAACCTAGGTCTCCAACTGCCTAAGCCTTCACATATGAAGGTTTTTCTAGATAACTAAAGCTTATTCCTATAAGTACCCAAAATACTTAAAATTATTTTTGATAGCAGTCTTTGTAAAATATAGTGTATACATTCCTACCTTACTAAGTGGAAGATACTGGAAAGAAATAAACTTTTTGGTGACTCATGCTCATCCCTATGAATATTAATATATACTGTGCTGATTCAGCAATGTTCTCAGGGCTTTTGAGATTTGTCTACCTTTCAGTAAATAGTCTCTGACTGCTATACTTTTATGTCATGTTTATAAGAGTTAGGGTTGACTCTCTGAAAAATACTGGAGCTTTCCTTATTGATTTCCTTGTGACTATGCTAGCAGGGTCATATTCTGTCTTTCCTCCTGTCATAACTAGCAAATATCATATCATTGAGTTTTTAAGGATGGATTTTCTTCATCTAATCTTTTTATATTGTCTTTAGTTCTTTTCTCATCACCACAAGGGTTTTATTTCATTTTTTTCCTTTTTAAAATATATTTTATTTTTTGTTAGATATTTCCCAATTACATAAAAAACATTATTAATATACACTTGTAAGATTTTGACTTCTAAATTCTCTGTCTTCCTACCACCACTCTGCCATCTCTTGAGAAGGCAAAAAAAGTATTGATTATACGTGAGAAGTCATGCAAAACATGTTTCCATATTATCCATGTTGCGAAAGAAAGCAAAAAAAAAGAAAAAAGTAAAATAAAGTGTGCTTCAGTTTGTACTTAGATTTCATAAGTTCTCTCTAGAAGTGGATAGCATCTTTATAATGGTTCTTTGCAATTGTCTTGGGTAGTAGTGACCAGAGTACCAAAGTCTTTCACAGTTGATCATCCTTACAATATTGCTATTACTTTCTATAATGTTCTCCTCACTCTATATAAGTTATTTTGCATCAGGTCATATAAATTTTTCCAGGTTTTTTTTTTCTTTCTTTTTTTCCCTATTTTCTTTTTTTTAATTTATTTTTTTAATTTATTTTGATTTATTAACAATCACTTCCACATGTTTTTGAGTTTAAAATTTTTCTCCCCCTTCCTCCCCACCACCCTACCCAAGACGGAAATCTGATATAGGCTATACATTTGCATTCCTATTAAACATGTTTTCACATTAGTGAAGCTGTAAGTAAAAATTAAAACCAATAGGGGTAACCATCAGAGAGAGGAAACAAAACTCAACAGAAGAGAAAAAAAAGATAGTGATTCAACTTCCATAGTTCTTTCTTTGGATGTGGATAGCATTTTCCATCACTAGGCCTCTGGAGATGTCTTAGATCCTTGTATTGCTGAGAAGGGGTAAGTTTATCAATAGAATTATGGCTTTTAATCCATTCTGCTATCCACTTCCATTTTATGGGAGAGCTTATCCCATTCACATTCATACTTATGATTACTGTGTCTTTTTCTCCATCCTTTTATTCCCCCTGTTTATGCTTTTCTTTCTCCTTTCTCCTTTCCCCCCCCCTTACTAACGTTTTGCTTTTGACCACCACCTCTTTCAGTTTCTCCTCCCTCTATTATATCTTTCCCTTTTCTTCCCCTTTGCCCTTACTGCTTCTTCCCTCCCTTCCATCCTTCCTCCCTTTTCTTTCCCCTTTTCACTCCTACTGCCTATAGGGCAAGTTAAATTTCTATACCTAACTGATTATGTTATTCCCTTCTTGAGCCAAATCTGATGAGAGTAAGGTTCAAACAATGCTCCCCCCCCTTCTCTCCCTCTGCTGTAATAGGATTTTCTGTCTTTTCCTGTAATTTAATTTATCCTTGTCTGCCTCCTCCTTTCTCAGTACATTTTCTAAAATCAGACTAATCCACTTACTTGGATCCATTTAACCCACTTCATTAGATTTTTTTTAATTACATCAAAGTCAACTAATATCCACCCCCTTTAGGTATACTCCTTTAACATGGTGTAATAACAATACAGTTGTCAAGAGTTGCAAGTGTCATCTTCCCTTGTAGAGATGTAAACAGTCTGCCCTTATTAACAACATTTTTATCTTTCTGTCCCATTTACCTTTTTATGTCTTTCTTAAATCTTGTACTTGAAGATCAATTGTTTTGTTGAGCTCTGGTCTTTTTATGAGGAAGGTTTGGAAGTCCCCTATTTCACTGAATATCCATCTCCTCCCTTGAAAAATCATGCGCATTTTTACAGGGTAGTTGATCCTTGGCTGCAATCCAACCTCCTTTGCCTTATGGAATCCACGCTCTGCGGTCTTTTAATGTAGAAGCTGCAAGGTACTGTGTAATCCTGATTGTGGTTCCATGATATTTAAATTGTTTCTTTCTGACTGCTTGTAGCACCTTCTCTTTCATCTGATAATTTTGGAATTTTGCTATTAAATTCCTTGGCGTTGTCAATTTGAGATCTCTTTCAGGTGGTGAGCAGTGTGTTCTTTCTACGGTTATTTTATCTTTTGGTTCTAAGACTTCTGGGCAGTTTTCCTTTATGATTTCCTAAAAGATACTGTCCAAGCTCTTTTTTTCATCATGATTTTCAGGCAGTCCAATGATTTTTAAATTGTCCCTCCTGGATCGATTTTCTGGGTCGGTTGTTTTACCAATGAAATGTTTTATGTTTTCATCTATATTTTTTTGTTTCTGTTTGACTGATTCTTGCTTTCTCATACATCCATTAGTTTCCATTTGTCCCATTCTAGTTTTTAACAGATTGTTTTCTTCTGTTAGCTTTTGTACTTCCTTCTCCAATTGGCCAATTGTATTTTTAAGGGATTTGTTTTCTTCAGTGTACTTTTTTTCTAGTTTGCCAATTGTATTTTTTAGGGACTTGTTTTCTTTAGTGTGCTTTTTGTCCAACTGGCCAATTGTGTTTTTTAAGGACTCTTCTGTCTCTCTCATTAGACTTTTAAAATCCTTCTTGAGCTCTTCTAAGAAGGCTTTTTGGGCTTCAGACCAGTTCATATTCCCTTTTGATGTTGCAGATGTGGATTTGTTGACTGTGTTTTCCTCTTCAGAATTTCTGTCTTGATCTTCACTCTTCTCATAATATGAATCTATGGTACGTTTCTTTTTACTCATGGTGTTTCTTTATTCCCTGGCCTTTAAAGAGATTGAGCTCTCCTGCCGGGGAGCAGAGGGCACTGACCCAAGCTTCTTGTGTTGGGTGCCTAGGTCTTGGTCACTGGCTTTGTGTGCTAGGGCCTCTTATGTTGGCAATTGGAGGCTGTAGGTTTCTGGCAGCTTACTTAGTGTTGGGCTGGAATCAGCAAGGCTGGAACTTTCAGGCAATTCTAGGTTGCCTGCTTTTCTTTTTCTTTAGCTTTCTTCAGCTACCTTTAGATGGGGCTGTAGGGCTGGAGCCCTTTGCAATGCTGCCTCCTGCCTTTCTGCTAATGCACTGGGAGATTCCTTTGGGGTAGAGTGTTGAGGCACCTGGTGGTTTTCTGAGCTTCTTTGCACTGGTTCCTTACTGAGGCATTCGGAGGTCCAGCTGTTGGTGTTTGCCTGCTCTACCACCTGGGCTTCAGGATCTCTCCTGGTTGACAGTTGGAAGCTGTAGGGTCCTGACAGCTTACCTGGTGTTGGGCTGGAATCAGCAAGGCTGGGACTTTAGGAAGACTCTAGGTTGCTTTCTTCAGCTCCTTTTAGATGAATGCTGCAGGCTGCTTATCTGCTTGGGGCCCTTTGTAGTGCTGCTTCCCTTATTTTTGCTGAGGCACTGGGAGGCCTGTTTGCTAGGCTGCTGCACTACTGTTCCCCATCTTTCTTCCAGTTCAGCTGTTCCAGGGTTTTTTTTTTTTTCTGGAGTGATATTTTCTGGGTTTTCAGATGTTGATAGGGGAGGACAAGAGTGACTACCTTTTTACTCCGCCATCCTGGCTCCCAGAATCAGAACTCCTTTCCAGGTTTTTCTGAAACCATCCTTCTAGTCATTTCTTATAGTATTCCATTACTACCATATACAAGAAATTGTTCATCAATTACCCAACTGATGCACATCCTGTTTCCAATTATGTCCCCACAAAAAAGAGCTACTATAAATATTTTTGTACAGATAATATCTTTTTTTTCCTTTTCCTTGACCTTTTTGGGATATAGACCTAAAGTAGTATTGCTGGGTTAAAGGGTGTGCACAGTTTTGTAGCCCTTTGGGTTCAGTTAATGGCTATTTTTTGGGTGAATATAAATAGTCATTGTTTCTCTTTTGGCCAGCAACCCTGAGGGTCTTCCCCTCCCAGTTTGATTTTATTTTTCCTTAAGAGGGGACATTATTTGACTCACTTTTTAAACAGGCCTATTCACTGAATAGGTGTTGACTCATTCAAAGTGAAAATTCATAAAGACTGCACCTTAAAAAGGGTAAAGTCTCCCATTGCATCCTGGGCCATCTCTACTCATCCTGATCTATATCTAGCCACTGGACCCATATGGCTCTGGAGTAGAAAGTGAAGCTGGTGACTTTGCACAGCCCTCCTCACTCAAATCCAATTTAATTGCCAGCCATGTCATCATCTTCCTGATATCATGGTCCTCTTTGAGAATGAAGAATGAACCACAAGGCCTTTGGGTGTAGTTTCAGATTGTTCTTCAGAATAGTTGAACTGGTTTAGAACTCTATCAACCATGCATTAGTGTCCCAATTTTTTTTTCCATATCCCTTTCAGCATTTGTCATTTTTATATATTTTTTTTATGTTATCTAATCTGATAGGTATGGGCTAGTATCTGAGAGTAGTTTTAATTTGGATTTATTTCATCAATAGTGATTTTGAGTATTTTTTCATGTGACTATTGAAGGCTTTGATTTCTTCTGAAAGCTGTCTGTTCATATCCTTGGATAATTTATCAGCTGGAAATGAATCATTTCTTTTTGTTTTTTTTATAAATATGGCTCAGTTCCTTACATATTTGAGAAAGAAGGCATTTATAATAGAAATCTGCTGCAATTTCCCCCAGTTTTCTGTTTTCTACCTAATTTTGGCTACATTAATTTTGTTTGGTAATTTTTTTAAATTTCATGAAATAAAAATGATCTATTTTATTTCCAATGATCTTCTCTACCTCTTGAATGGTCATATATTCTTCAGTTATCCATAGATCTAAAAGATACATTATACCATGTTCCCCTAATTAAATTATTTTAACTTTTATTTATTTTTAATTTATGAAATAAAACAAGCATTTACACAACATAGTAGGATTTAACAAAGGTGATTGCATGTGAAACTGAAAATCTATTATACACAATTTGCTATTCCTTTTAAATATATAATTAAGTTGTCTTGTAAATTTCTTTTCTTCCTCTTTTTTTTCTTTCCCCCAACCCTATAGGTGGCTACCATTAGACACAGGTGTGTGTGTGTGTGTGTGGGTGTGTGTTTACACACACACACATGTACTTATACATATATATGTAAAATTATTCTATATATACTTCTCTTTATAAGTTCTTTCTCTGGATATGGATAGCTTCTTTCTTTATATGTACTTTGTAGTTAATTGAAGCATTCAGTCAAAATGACTTAGTTGCTCAAAGGTATTCTTAAAACAATATTGCTGTTATTGTTTATAATATTCTCTTGGTTCTGCTCATTTCATTCTTCATTATTTTATGCAAGTCTATCCATGATTTTTCCTAAAATCAATGAGCTCAGCATTTCTTTTGTTAAATGTTTTTATTAATTTATTTTGATTTACCAACAACACTTCATAAGCTTTTGAGCTTTGAATTTTACTCCCCATCTTTCTCCCCTCCTTCTCCAACATGGCATGTCATCTGATATAAGCTATACATATACATCCCTATTAAACATATTTTAACATTAGTCATGTTGTAAGGAAGAATTAGAATCAATAGGAGGAACCACTGGAAAGACGAAACAAAACAAAATGGAAGAAAAAAGTAGCAAATAGTATGCTTCAATCTGCATTGAAACTCCATAGTTCTTTCTTTGGATGTGAATAGCATTTTCCATCAAGACTTTTAGGGGCAGCTAGGTGACTCAGTGAATAGAACTCTGGCCTTGGAGTCAGGAAGACCTGGGTTTAAATCCAGCCTCAGACACTTAACACTCGCTAGCTGTGTGACCTTGGGCAAGTCACTTAACCTCGATTGCGTCACCAAAAAACAAAACAAAAAAAACAAACAAAAAAAGAAAAACTAGCGTCATGAGACCTTTGGAGATATCTTAGGTCCTGGCATTGCTTAAAAGGGCTAAATCTATCACTGTTAGTCATCACATAATGTGACTGTTACCGTGTACAATATTCTCTTAGTTCTGTTCACTTCATTCAGCATCAGTCTGTTACAAGTCTTTCCAGGTTTTTCTGAAGTCTGCCTGTCCATCATTTCTAATAGCACAATAGTATTCCATTACATTCCACTTGCATTCATATACCACAACTTGTTCAGCCATTCCCCAATTCATGGGCATCCCCTGAATTTCCAATTCTTTGCCACCACAAAAAGAGCTGTTATAAATATTTTTGTACATGTGGGTTGTAAGCTTATCATTTCTTATGGTGCAATAGTATTCCATCAATAGCATTCCCTAATTTAATTATGATATCACCATTTATGTCTAAATCTTTTATCCATTTTGACTAATATCTTGGTATACAGTATGAGATATCGGTCTATGCCTATGTTTTTCCCTCCAAACTTTTTTTCTAGTTGCCTTAGAGTGTTTTTTTTGGTCAAATGGTGAATTCTTACCCTCAAATTTTGGGTCTTTGGGTTTATCAAACACTAGCTTATTGTGGTCATTTACAGTAATTTATGGTCATTTATCATCATCATGTGTTGTGTACCTAGTCTTTTCCACTGATCCACCACTCTATTTTTTAGCCAGTACCAGATTATTTTGATGATTACAATTTTGCAATATAGTTTAAATCTGGCACTGCTAGGCCACTTTCCTTCAGATTTTTTTTCCCACTGATTTTCTTGGCATTCTTTTTTTAGTATGAATTTTGCTGTATTTTTTCTAGCTGTATAAATAATTCTTTGGTAGTTTGATTGGTGTGGCACTGAATAAGTAAATTAACTCAGAATTGTAATTTTTTATTATATTTGCTTGGCCTACCAATGAGCAATTAATGTTTTCCCAGTTGTTTAGATCTGTCTTTATCTGGGTGAAAGGTGTTTTGTAATTGTGTTCATATAGTTCCTTGGCTTGTCTTGGGAGATAGATTCCCAAGTATTTGATATTGTTTACCATTATTTTATATGAAATTTCTCTATGTCTTGCTGCTGGGTTTTGTTAGTAGTATATAAAAATGCTTATGCTTTCTGTGGTTTTATTTTATATCCTGCAACTTTCCTAAAGTTGTTCATTGTTTCAATTATTTTTTTTTAGTCGTTTCTCTAGAGGTCCCTGAGTATACCATCATATCATCTGCAAAGAGTGATGGCTCTCATGTATTTTTCTTATTTTCTTATTATAGTTATCATTTCTAATACAATGTTGAATAAAATAGTGATAATGGGCACTTTTCTTTTATCTCTGAAGTTATTGAAAGGCTTCAAATTTATTCCCAATGCTTGCTGTTGATTGTAGATAAATACTATTTATCATTTTAAGAAAGACCCTATTTATTCCTACGCTTTCTAGTATTCTTAATAGTAATGGATGCTGTTTTTGTCGAAAGCTTTTTCTGCACATATGACTTTTTATTGTTTTTGGTATTGATATGCTCAATTATGCTGATAGTTTTCCTAATATTGAGCCAGCCCTGCATTCTTGGTATAAATACTACCTCGTCATAGTGTATGATTACTATGATATGCTATCATAATGTCCTCACTCATATTTTGTTTATTTTTTTTTTGCTTTGATATTCATTAAGGAAATTTGTCTGTAGTTTTCTGTCTGTGTTTCTACTCTCCCTAGTTTAGTTATGAAAATGATATTAGTATCTTAAAAGTAATTTAGTAAAACTATTTCTTTACCTTTAAAAAAATAGTTTATATGATATTGGTATTGATTGTTCATTAAATATCCAGTAGAATTAATTTGAAAATACATCAGGTTCTGGGTGTTTTTCCTTAGGGATCTCATTGATGGTTTATTCCATTTGTTTTTCTAAGTTAGGGTTATTTAAGCATTCTATTTCCACTTCTCTTGATCTGGGCAGTTTATATTTTTGAAATATTCATTCACTGCATTGATTGTCAGCTTTACTGGCATTTAGTTCAGCAAAATAACACCCTAACATCTATGAGTGACCACAAACACTCTTTTCTGCCTTGGAACTATGAGGAGGATTTTCTCTTTCCCATCCCTCCAAGCTCCACCATGTCAGCATTCCTCCTTGCCCCAGGACCACCACCCAGAACTGTGACCCAGATCCAAGCATGGGCAAACAAGAGAAGCCTCCACCAGCAAAGAGATCCATGCAACCCCCCTCTTATCAGCCACTTGGTTCCCCCTCAGTCCGTTGGCTGGAAGCTCAGGAATTAGCTGCCAACCTAGGGCTGCATGCAGGAATTGGGGCTGGGACCGAGCTTCTCTCACACTGGGGTCACAGACTTTTCCTACTGACCTTCTAAGTTGTCTTTCATGTTCGTAGGTTGAGAGGTCTGGAAACTGCCACAGCTGCCCATTATTCAGTCCACTGAGGGCTGCTCCAGGTTAGCAGAGGCCTGTTTTGCCTGGCCAACCACACTGAACTTGCATTCCTCTCCCCACCCGATGGGATATACCTTTCTGATCAACCATGCAGGTTGTCTTGGGCTGGAAATTTGTTTCATTGTGTCTTTTTGTGGGTTCTGCTGCCTTAGAATTTGTTTAGAAACATGTTTTACAGGTATTTGGAGGGGTTTGGGAGAGAGCTCAAGCAAGTCATTTCTTTTACTCCATCATCTTGATTCCACCCCCACTATCTACTTTAACATTGTTTAGAAGGGAATGTTGGGAGAGCCTAGCTGAGTCCTTCCTCTACTCTGCCATCTTAGCTCTGCACCCTACCATGTAGGTTTTAAACTCGCTCACTAGGTCCTAGTCAGTACCAGAGGGTTTCCAATATCTCCTCCCCCTTAACAGTTATTTCTTTGGTGAGCTTTCATTGTCTCATAGTTCAAGACATTTCGTATAATAGTACTACAGCCTTATCTTCATTCATTTATACCTTAGCCAGTACCCTGCCATTCCCCCAAAATGTCCACAGCAGGAAGATAGCCAAATCCTGCCACTATGCACTAATTTTCCAATAATGTGATTGTAATGGTATGTATTCAGCCTCAGACATGGTATCATTATACTGTAAAAATTCAAAAATGTTACTACTGCAATGCAATGCAATGCAATGTACACTTCCATGTATAACTGTGTGTAAAGTAAATAGAATAAGTAAAATAATTAAATTTATTGAAAAATATCTGAAAACTTTATATCAAATCTTTTAATATTCAATTGTCCTCATTTTGCAGCAATTACTTATTCTATTCATTCGGAATTTAATTTAAAATTTTAATATACGTTCAGAAATTTTTAATCATGAGACCACATCATATTGAATATTAAGCATATATTTGACAATCCATATTTCTAAATCTAACTCATAGGTTTTAGATAGGTTTTAAATCAAATGAATTCCCAAGTTTTTAAAGCATGTTTATTTTCATCTCTTGAATAATTTCTAGAACTTTTTATGATCTGTGATATGGTGACACAAGGTTGTATAATAGTATCCCATCTCCTTTTGGTAATTTCAATTTTTTAGGAATAATTCTTCTTTTCAACATATCACAGAGTTTATCATTTTTAATAGTACAAGATTTCTAGGTGCACAGGAAGTAAAATATCCCCAAAATGTTTGTGCATGTTTAATTTTTGCAGTCTAATTAATAGTTCCAGATCATGCTCATGTGCATTTCTTACAATGGTTTTGGCATAGACTCCAATGGAAAAAAAAAAAGTTTCAATAACAAATAATTGCCTTTTCCCTTTCTTTGCAATTCCAATCTTTTTCTTTTTGCATTTTCTGGTCTATGACAAGTGCCATTTTTAAAAATAACAATTAGGTCAAGTAAATTAAATAAGTTGTAGTGTGTCAATTTTGTTAACAACAAAAAGATATTCAAACCCTTGTTTACTTAATTTTTACCTGTAGATTGAGTAGGACACACAAGTAACATCTCTGAAATGAGGAGTTACTATTGTATCCTCTCCTACGTAAAGATAATTTTCTTATTTCTCTTTCCACTCTTTCATCCCAAGTGAAATAATTGACTTTTATAAAGATTTGATTAACCTTCAAAAACTATTTTAAATATAAATGATTGTGGGTGGTAACTTAGGAAAGAAGAATCAATAAATGACAATTTCATCTGAATAAGAACTGAATACTTTAGAGCTAATGAATGTTTTCAAAACTTTCTATATGTTAAAATCAAACTTTTGTGGTAGTGAATTTTAGTGTGGAACTCTTCTTTCAAATTAAGAAGTCAGTGTATGAGTTAAATAGGACTTAAAACTAGGCCTTTCTGGCTCTAGAACAGCTCTCTATCTTTTACTATCTACACACATCATCATCATCCTGTGTGAAAATTCAAAAATAATAAGTAACATAGAAAATAAATTTTTATATGTGCTACCTATTTGATGATAGACTTATATTTAGAACTCTAAGTGAGCTCAGAGTTTATCTAGTCCAACTCTCTCAGCTGATAAAAAATAAGGTCCAGAGAAATTGCATATAATAGTTAAGATTTGGATGTGGGTCTTCTGACTATAAGTCTAGAGTTTTCATAATTCCTCTCACCAGTAACTACTATAAAAAAGAAAGAGCCACAGGGACAGAGTGATCTTTCAGGGTCAAAAAAGTTCCTGAGACAAGGTAGAAAACAAAGTCTGGAGAGTCATAAGTGGGGAGAACCTGGAGAGGAATAAAAGAAGTGCAGTGGAATATCCACATGGTAGTCTATGCCCTCAAGAGTATAATTTATAAATGGAATTTTGTGTAGTGACCTTTGCCAGGTTGAAGCAAATTTAAAAAAAATAAAATGTATCTTAGAAAAAAATCTGACTTACAAAAAATTTCAAGAAAATGTCTACTGTGCTACAGAGTCACTGACCTACAAATGACTCATGTAGAAAAACAGCCTTCCCTTTTTATCCTTTTCTAATCAAGTCTTAGACTATATAACTTAGATGTTTGTAAAAGTTTTGCTTTTCAAATTTTTGAGCATTAACTGAAAGAATACTGGTTTTTCATCTTCTACATTTTTTCCCCTTCATTGACAGAGTTGAGAGTTGGCCACAATTTTAAAATGGCACAGATAGTTTGATAGGAACAGAAGGAAAATATGTAAACATGACAGAGCTTATATTTCAAAAGGAAGCTTTCATCCTTGTCAAGATTGTTTAAAATGGGCTTGATGTTCAACTGCTGAAAATATCCAGAGATTGAATTGGCCAAACTTTCGGAGAAGATATTCACCTCTCCTTTTCAATGTCTATCACTTTGTATATTTCTCCTTTAAGAGTAGTAGTAGTGATTGTTGTAGTAGAGTAGTAGTAGTAGTAGTAGTAGTAGTAGTAGTAGTAGTAGTAGTAGTAGTAGTAGCAGTAATAATAGTGTAGTAGCAATGATAACAAGAACATTAACAACAGATAGCATTTATATACTACCTTAACATTAGTAAAGTACTTTATAAATATTTTCTCATTTTATCCTTACAACCCTGGGAGTAGTGCTATTACTATCCTGATTTTACAGATAGGAAAACTGAGGAAAACAGAAGTTAAATGATTTACCCATGGTTGCACAGCTAGTAAATGTCTGAGGGTAGACTTGAATTCAAGTCTTTTCTGACTCAGTGTCCAATTCTTCAGCCATTATTTGACCCATCTACCAGTTAGTACTTTTAAAAATCTTTTTCCATTATGTCATCTGAAAGATTATATTTTATAGCTTCTAAATCTTGTTTCTTCCATTGAATACAGGTGGAAATAATTTCACCTGGAAGATTCATATGTTCTTTTAAAATATAGGGACAATATGTCAAAACATGGCCAAGCATCTTTCCCAGGATGATTATACTTTTTTGATGTGAAGTAGAGAGGGGAGGGGAAAGGAAATGGGGAAAGGAAATTTTATGCAACATAGTATTCCTTAATTGAAAGTCTTTTGAGTTGCCTCTAAATGAATTCAGGTTTATAGCATATGACTTTTTAAGTCACAATAAAAGGTGTCTGCCCTGAATAAATTTCCAGTAGGCTAGAAGACGATTTTGCCATAGTATATTTGAACAATAACAGATGTTACATATTGATTCTTCCATTCATGAAGATTGAAAGAGTGAGTGTATCTATAAATCTTGACCAAAAATGATCTCTTTTCAATGTTTTTTGGATTATCATTAATTCTGGCTAGAAGCTGGTTGAAAAAATTTAATATAGAATACAGGAAGACACAGATAGAAATCCTAACAGCAATTTTGTTTTAAAGGATAGCTGTCAAAATAAGATGACAGTTTGTTGTTTAAAATGGGATGAGAGATGTTTGCCAATATAAGACTACAATACTGTCTGACTAGTACAATGTCCTCAGAAACCTTTCTCTGGTACATGAGTTACTGATTTTCCCCCCATCAGCACAAAAAACTTCATTGCATTCTTTGATAGGTGTGCCATGTTTCTAGTCATGCATCTGTGTCTTGAAGCATAATGTGACATGATATTTTATTATGGTATTTTTGCCTCAGTGGCTGCAAATGTTGGAGTCATTGCATTATACATTGTCTTTTGAAATATGTAGCATTCCACGTGATGGATCTGTGAGAACATTGTATTTGAGAAACACAATGGAGGAGTTCCCATGTATATTTCCTCTAAATTATTATCTGGATTTTGTAATTCTTTGTTTTGGGGTATTTGAAATAAAACAGGTATGTGTATTCAAGTGGTTATTAACACATAGATTCATTCAGCCATTTTTGAGGCTTATAGATTCAGGAAAAAAACAGATTAAAGGAAAGGAGGAATCTTCCCATTGTTTCTTAGACAGAATATTGAATTCAATGGGTTGAGTCTAACGAGCTATGTTACTTTCACATTTATATTTATGTATGTATGTATATGTATATAGACACATATTACACGCACACACACACACACACACACACACACACACACACACACAATGTATATGGGTGTATGTTTAGAAAAAATCCCTGGGTAAGCCAAGATGGCAGAGTAAAAAGGTAGATGCTCTCACCCTACCCTATCAACCTCTGAAAACCCAGAAAATATCACCCCAGAAAAAAAAAAAACAACCCTGGAAGAACTGAACTAGAAGAAAGATAGGGAACAGTAGCACAACAGCCCAGCAAATGGGTCTCCCATTGCCTCAGCAAAAATAAGGGAAGCAGCACTACAAGGGGCCCCAAGCAGATAAGCAGCCTGCAGCATTCATCTGAAAGGAGCTGAAGAAAGCAACCTAGAGTATTCCTAAAGTCCCAGCCTTGCTGATTCCAACCCAACCCCAGGTAAGCTATCAGAACTCTACAGCCTCCAACTGTCAACCAGGAAGAGATCCTGAAGCCCAGGTGGTAGAGCAGGCAAACAGCAACAGCTGGACCTCTAAGTGCCTCAGGAAGGAACTGGTGCAAACAAGCTCAGAAAACCACCAGGTGCCTCAACACTCTAAAAAGGGCGAAGCTACCAGCAAGGAAGAGGAAATTAAAACAATAATTAGGAATTATTTTGCCCAACTTTATGCCAACAAATTTGACAATCTTAGTGAAATGGATACATATTTACAAAAATATAAATTGCCCAGATTAACTGAAGAGGAAGTAAAATACTTAAATAACCCCATCTTAGAAAAAGAAATTGAACAAGGCATTGATGAACTCCCTAGGAAAAAATCTCCAGGGCCAGATGGATTTACATGCGAATTCTATCAAACATTTAAAGAACAATTAATTCCAATACTATATAGACTACCTGGGAAAATAGGTGAGGAATGAGTCTTAGCAAATTCTTTTTATGACAAAAATATGGTGTTGATACCTAAACCAGGAAGAGTCAAAATAGAGAAAGAAAATTATAGACCAATTTCTCTAATGAATATAGATGCAAAAATTTTAAACA
The DNA here is from genome assembly GCF_003287225.1 of Phascolarctos cinereus. Classification (NCBI taxonomy): domain Eukaryota; kingdom Metazoa; phylum Chordata; class Mammalia; order Diprotodontia; family Phascolarctidae; genus Phascolarctos; species Phascolarctos cinereus. The sequence continues at coordinate 98,696,343 of NW_027556402.1, read as the reverse complement.
AAATACTAGCAAGTAGATTGCAGCAACTTATCACAAGAATAATACACTATGACCAGGTAGGATTTATACCAGGAATGCAGGGTTGGTTCAATATTAGGAAAACTATCAGCATAATTGAGCATATCAACACCAAAAAACAGAAACCACATGCTCATCTCAATAGATGCAGAAAAAGCTTTTGATAAAATACAACACCCATTCCTATTAAAAACACTAGAAAGCATAGGTATAAATGGAGTCTTCCTTAAAATAATAAATAGCATCTATCTAAAACCTTCAGCAAGCATTATATGTAATGGGGACAGGCTAGAAGCATTTCCAATAAGATCGGGGGTGAAACAAGGATGTCCATTATCACCACTGTTATTCAATATTGTACTGGAAATTAGCTTTAGCAATAAGAGAAGAAAAAGAAATTGAAGGCATTAGAATAGGCAAAGAAGAAACAAAGCTATCACTCTTTGCAGATGACATGATGATATACTTAGAGAATCCTAGAGAATCAAGTAAAAAACTACTTGAAATAATAAACAACTTTAGCAAAGTTGCAGGCTATAAAATAAACCCACATAATCAGCATTTCTATATATTACCAACAAAGCCCAACAGCAAGAGATAGAAAGAGAAATCCCATTTAAACTTACTGTAGACATTATAAAATATTTAGGAGTCTACCTCCAAACAAACCCAGGAACTCTATGAACACAATTACAAAACACTTTTCACACAAATAAAATCAGATCTAAATAATTGGAAAAACATCAGTTGCTCATGGGTAGGCCGAGCTAATATAATAAAAATGACAATCCTACCTAAGCTAATTTACTTATTCAGTGCCATACCAATCAAACTACCAAAAATTATTTTATAGAGTTAGAAAAAATAATAACAAGATTCATTTGGAAACAAAAGGTCCAGAATATCAAAGGAACTAATGAAAAGAAATGCAGGGGAAGGTGGCCTAGCAATTCCAGATCTTAAATTGTATTATAAAGCAGCAATCATCAAAACTGCTTGGTACTGGCTAAGAAATAGAGGTGGATCAGTGGAATAGGTTAAATATGCAAGACACAGTAGTCAATGACTATAGTAATCTATTATTTGATAAACCCAAAGACCCCAGCTTCTGGGATAAGAACCCACTCTTTGAAAAAAACTGCTGGGAAAACTGGAAAAGAGTATGGCAGAAACTAGGCATAGACCCAAATCTCACACCATATACCAAAATAAAGTCAAAATGGGTTCATGACTTAGATATAAAGGCTGATACCATAAGTAAACTGGGAGAACAAGGAATAGTTTACCTATCAGATCTATGGAGAACAGAAGAATTCATGACCAAACAGGAGATAGAGAACATTATGAAAAGCAAAATGGATAATTTTGATTACATTAAATTGAAAAGTTTTTGCACAAACAAAGCCAATGCAACTAAGATTAGAAGGAAGGTAGAAAATTGGGAAAGAATTTTTACAACCAGTCTCTCTGATAAAGGCCTCATTTCTAAAATATATAGAGAATTAAGACAAATTTATAAGAACAAGCCATTCCCCAATTGATAAATGGTCAAAGGATATGAACAGACAGTTCTCAGATGAAGAAATTAAAGCCATCTATAGTCATATGAAAAAATGCTCTAAATCATTATTGATTAGAGAAATGCAAATCAAAACAACTCTGAGGTACCACATCACACCTATCAGATTGGCCAACATGACAAAACAGGAAAATGATAAATGTTGGAGAAGATGTGGGAAAATTGGAACACTAATACATTGTTGGTGGAGTTGTGAAATGATCCAACCATTTTGGAGAACAATTTGGAACTATGCCCAAAGGGCTACAAAAATGTGCATACCCTTTGATCCAGCAATAGCACTTCTAGGGCTATATCCCAAAGAGATCAAAATGGGAAAAGGACCCACATGTACAAAAATATTCATAGCAGCTCTTTTTGTGGTGACAAAGATTGGAAATTGAGAGAATGCCCATCAATTGGGGAATGGCTGAGCAAGTTGTGGTATATGAATGTAATGGAATACTATTGTGCTATAAGAAATAATGAACAGGCTGACTTCAGAAAAATCTGGAAGGACTTATATGGTCTAATGCTGAGTGAAGTGAGCAGAACCAAGGGAACTTTGTAAGCAATAACAGCCACGTTTTGTGATGACTAATATTGATAACCTGAGCCCTTCTCAGCATTACAAGGATGTAAGACATCTCCAGAGGGCTAGTGATAGAAAATGCTATCCACATCCAAAGACAGAACTATGGAAGTTGATCGCTATCACTTATTTTTCCTCTGTTGAGTTTTGTTTCCTTTTATGGTTCCTCCTATTGGTTTTAATTTTTACTTACAACTTCACTAGTGTGAAAATATATTTAATAGGAATGTAAATGTATAGCCTATATCAGATTGTGCACCTTCTTGGGGAGGGTGGTGGCGAGGAAGGGGGAGGAAAATTTTAAACTCAAAAGTATATGGAAGTGATTGTTGATAAATCAAAATAAATTAATAAAATAAAAAAAGCTAAAAAAAAGAAAAAATCCTTGTAGAAGGATGTTGACTGTCTTTTGCTTATTATTTAAATATGGCCCGTGGCTAATTTATATTGTGTAATAGTTACTATGCATGTATTTTGTTTTGGCAAAACCCTTGCTAATAAATTTATTCAAGTAATTGCTATATACTCTGTACTGTATTTCAAATTTTTTGTTATCTCATTTTCAGCAGTTTTAAAAAAGCTAACTTTTATCATAAACTTCAATTTTTTTCCTGTTACAGAATGCTTTAGAAGGATGTCAGTCTTCTAAAGCTTAATAAATCAGATCACAGTGCTTAAGATAGATAATTGACATTAGATATAAAATAGTATGATTTAGTATCTCTCGTCCTAGCTTTTCATGTTTATATTTGACTTTCAGCAAACGCTTTTAACATTTGACTTAAGCTATTGGAAAGTCAGTTTCATCCTCAAGTTTAGTTTGATATATAACATAAAAGCAGAACTTTGCTGTAGAAAAATCTTTCTTTTTGAAACAACTACAAATTCTTATTTTAAAAGAGTGTATATTCTAAACCAAGGTCCAGAAAAATAGCAGGCAAAATAACAAAATTCTTCTTTTTACGTGAATGAATTATGAAAGAAAAAAAAAACAAATTTTAATCTAAGATCTCAGTTGGAATATTTTAAGACACTTAGTAAATTGAATTCTTCAATTCACTGTTTTAGTGAAACCCATATCCTTTTAAGTGAAAATCATACGATTTGTTCAGAGACAGCATCTTAGACTGACCCCCATTATTTTGTAGTTAAAGTTACAAATCAGTTTCATTTTAGCCTGTAATTTAAATTACATTTTTGCCTCTTTGTGAAACAGCCTTATGCAAAAAATAGAATGCCAAAATCATATTTGTAGTTATTAGTGGCCAAAAATGGTGAGTTTTAAATTATATGTATGTATATTATGTTTATAATCGTATACACACATACATATTTGAACATACACACATATATATGTGTGTCTATATAGACACATACACATATCTATCTATCTATCTATCTATGCCTATATTTGGGACTGAAGAAGTACCTTAAGTCTAGAAATAAAAAAAATTGTTCTGTTTTCATGCTGTTGCTTATTTTCGGGAAAACACTTTGTCAAAGTATGAATAAAATAAAACTCACCTCAGGTCACCAGTGTTCTAGGCTAGATGTAATATGGCAATTGATATTTGATTTGAAATCTAGAATGAATACACAGACTAGTACAGCTGTATTATTTTCTCTTCACAATTTGATGCCCTTAAAACAAAACAAACAAACAACAACTTTCTTTTCTCATAAAAAACTTAAGTGAAAGCAGGCAAGGAACATATACTGAAATCATATTAAATATAACAGGGTGGTCAAAATAAATAAATGTTGTAGTATCTTTCGTGTTTTATGAAACATAACTATAGGGCAGTTTCACATATTTAACTTTGTCAAAGTTGCTCATATTATACTCTCAAAAGTGCTGGATGAAGGCTGGAAATGAGTGTGATAATCCAATAAGGATCCCTGGAGATAGCCGCATGAATCAGTCATGTTTTAAAAGTGTTGACTGACATGAATTAATAGAGAGAAGAGAGACATTCAATTAATGAGATATATGTGTAAAAACATCCATTTCAGAATAGGTCAGGTGTGTGTGGAAAATTCTTAACAAGCACTTCAACCCAAATAGCAACTCTGAAAAGGGGAGAAATAGGAAATGACATTTTGGGGTAAAGTTGGTAAAAGAAGTGAAAAGATATGAAAAGACAAATTAAAGTGTTTTAGATTTTATATGATGATTAATGAGGATTCAGAAAATTACTGAACAATAGATGGGAATTGTGTTTGATGATCTATGTGAAGATAAATTAGAAGGTCAAGGCACTGGGCCTATGAGGCTATATGAAGGGCTAGACTAGAGATAAGAAGTTAAATTATTGGAGCAACATAATTTAGAGATAATATTGTCCCTATCCTCATTTTAAGGGCAACTATGTGGCGCAGTGGATACAGTGCTGGGTCTGGAGTCAAGAAGGCTCTTGTTTTTTCCTGAGTTCAAATCTGGCCTCAGATGCTTACTAAGCTGTGTGACCCTGGGCAACTTACTCAATCCTGTTTGCCTCAGTTTCGTCATCTAAAAATGATATGGAGAAGGAAACGACAAACCACTCCAGTAACTTTGCCAAGAAAACTCCAAATGAGGGCAACAGAGACTCAGACATGATTGAAACAAATGATCAAAACATCCTCATTTTATAGAATGGGGAAACTGAGTCCCAGAGAAAACATATAATTTGCCCAAAGTTATCTAGCTAGAAAATGAAGAAGCCAGATTTAAATCCAAATCATCTCAAGTTGTCAGTGTCAGTAAATAATGATAATTGTGTTAATAACTAGCAATTTCGTAGTGCTTTGCAAAAATAAACATTTGCCTAGCTCTTTGCAAATATTAAATTGCTGAAATTATTTTTTTTCCTTTCTAAAATACCAGTAGGACATGAGAATGCAATTTTGAAAACTAAAGAGAAAAGGGGATATTGGACATAAGATTGGTGATTCTGTTGATAACATTGGAGAAATTAAAAATGGACAATAGAATATGAGGACAAATTTCAATTATTAATGGCACATTAAAGTATGCTTGATAACTATACACTTCGAGATTCATGTTTATCCTTTCTGTTAGAAACATACATTGTTGCTCTTGGTGAACCAGAATAACAATAGCATAACTTGACATTTGTTAATAAATTTTCATTATTTGAACAGATTTATTATTTCAGGACATATAGTTGATAGATTTATCTTGAGGATTGTTATCTTTCACCACATATTTCCAAAGACTTCTTTTCTTCCCCCCCTCTTTTCCTTCATCTTCCTGTACTCCTTTCACTCCAAATGTATAGGAAAATATACTTCATACAAAGTATTAATCATTTAATGTTTTTTTTTGACATTTCAAAGAAATTTATCTTTGAAATAGGTCTCATTTTTGTGAATAGTTGGTTGTATGTTCAGGCTTCATATTTCTTCTCAATAATGTTAAAAAAAATAACAAAAAAGCTTCTTCACTGACTTGTTGATAATTTCATAGTTTTCATTTGGTAATATTTCCTATTTGAGAGGTATAAATGAAGGATATGTATCTTCAATATTAAATTATTGAATTCCTTATTGTGTTTTGACTCCATCTGTCATTTTTCTTCCAGGATATCACATACTAAGATATTTCAGTTTATCTAACAATACTTGCTATTACTAAGGGATATGAATATTTGTTACTAATGTAGTCCCCAGCTCTCTCCTCTGACCTGACCAACACTGAGTTCTCTAGTTAGCTATTCCAAGTTCAAAGAATCATACAGTCTCCAAACCATCACTCCTGAGCTTTTTATGTCTTCATGCTTTTTAAATTCTTTACTGATAAAATTAGTTGGTTCACAATGAATTTTAATTAATAGAAATACACACAAAGGAAATATGTAACATTGTCTTCTTTATAAACCTTAAATTATCACAAGTACATATATACTAACTGGGAAAAGTGGACATTTTAAAGAATTGTTACCAACATGTGTATAATATATGAGGAGATGTAAATTCAGAGGACAGGTGTGAGCATTTCAGATACACAGAGGAACAACTTATGAATCCAACACTAAAAATTCCCCTGTCTTCTACAGATGTCATTGAATTGCTCTCTGCAAGCCTGCTCCAACCTGGGTGTTACTTTCCACTGCTGACACCAGGAGCTGCTTCCTGTGCTGCTCACCACTACCCATTATTCTCCAATTCCATTAGCCATAAACTCCAGTTATTTTCAGAGTTCTTTAATAATTTATTATTTTGTTATTGTTTTCCTAATATGTGCAAAGCAGAATTTTGTTGTTGATAGTGTATTATTTTTGTTTTTCAAGTATTAAAAATTATGTTTTCCCCCCTCTTTCCCCTCACACACATCAACTGAGGATGCTTACATTAAGTATGTTCAGAAATGTATGTCTCTTCCTGAATTTTCGATTCATCCCTCAGCCAAGAGATGAATGGCATGATTCATTTTCTCTTTTGGATTCATGCTTATCATTGCATTGCATTGCATTCTAAAGTCTTTCCAAGTATGTTCTCCTTATAATGTTCTTATCACTGTATAAATTGTTATTTTAGTTCTGCTCACTTTGCTTTTTTACCAATTCCCAACGGCCATCCTAGTTTCCTTTGAAATTATTTCACAATAATATTGTATTGCAATTCATATATAACAACTTATTTTTTCATTCTCCAGTTGGAGGATAATCCCATACTTTCCAACATGAAAACAGCTGCTATAAATATGTTTGTACATATGGATCCTTTCCTTCTTTCTTTGATTACTATAATGTGTGGCACTAGTAGTGGTATAGCAAAGTTTTTTTCTTTGATTTTGTTTGTTTGTTTTTAGTTTCTGAGCACATTTTTAAATTGCTTTCCAGAATTATTGAACCAATTCACAGCTCCACCAACACTGCATGAATGTTCCTGTTTTCCCACAGCCCTATCAGCATTTATCAATTTCTTCTTTTGTTATCTTTGCTACTCTGATAGAGGTGGAAAAGTTGATTTAATTTACATTTCTCTATTGTTCATTTATAGTATTTTTTCATGTAACTGTTTATAACTTGATTTTTTTCCTTTGAAAAATTTGAGTTAACATCATTTAACTGTCTGTTGGGGAATGACTCCTAATTTTGAGACATTTGAATCAGTTCCTTATATACTTTTAAATGAGACCTTTATTTGAGAAAATTGTAATGAAATTTCCCCCCAGTTACTTGTACTCCATCTTGTTTTTCCTACATAAGATTTATTTGTGCAATTTATTTATATATATATATATATATATATGTGTATATATGTATATATATATATATATACATATATACATATATATACATATATACATATAAAATTAAACTTGTCCTTTTTATCATTGTGTGATTCTATCACTGGTTTAGTCTCAAACTCTTCATAGATCTAAAAGATAACTGTTGCTTTACTCCTTTAATTTGTTTATAGTATGACCTTTTTATATCTTGGTCATGTATCCATTTGAAGCTTTTCTTGATGTGTACTGTGAGATATTATTCATATAACCCTAATTTCTGCCAGTCTGCTGTTCTGTTATCCCAGTTTTTATAAAATAGTGAGTCAAATAGTGTCAAATAGATTCAAAAGATTGAATTAGATATTTTCTCCATAATCTTTTTTTAAAAAATCTCTTTTGCCACTTAATAAATTACATCTATTATGTCTGTTTACTAGGAATTTTGCTAGAAATCAGTTTTATGTGATTCAGGAGGTAGGATAAAATGGTACTACTAGATTTAGTCAGAAAATAAGTGAAAATTCAGATAATGTAAATAACTGGATATCCTGTTATATACTGTAAACATACACACACACACACACACACATTTAATAGGGATACACTAAAATAGGGATACATGAAAATAAAATAAGATTTTAATAGATTTAAACCAGGTCTATACATTTTAAAATAATTTGATTCAAATTTTCTATTTTATTTCTTAAAATAATAAAGTATTTACAAAGCACATTCAATCATCTCTGGCTACAGATTTGTACTTCTTATTTAAATGACACATTGGTAAAGTCACTATGGACAATGAGTTGTGTAATGTTGAGAATGACAAAAAATACAGAAAAATTATTAATTTTTACACCTCAAATTTCTTCTTTTAAAGGTATCTTCTCAGTCCTCAGCTTGGCATCTGAATGTACCACACTTGCTGCTGAACTTCCCAAAGTATCCTATGTGAAGGCCCTCGATGTCTGGCTAATTGTTTGCCTTCTCTTTGGGTTTGCATCACTGGTAGAGTATGCTGTGGTTCAGGTGATGTTAAATAATCCCAAACGAATTGAAGCAGAGAAAGCAAGGATTGCCAAGGCAGAGCAAGCAGAAGGGAAAGGTGGAAATGCAGCTAAGAAGAACACAGTCAATGGTACAGGGACTCCTGTTCACATCAGCACTTTACAGGTGAGGGTGCTTTTACTCAGGTAAAGGACTTTCCACATTCTCTTTTGGACCTCATGGAAAGACATTATTTCTATTGGTACAAAGGACTTGGTGGAACTTTTTGTGCAGTTGTTTATCCTTAGAAATTAAAATTACAAAAAACAGAATAGCTAGCATTTATAGTGCTTTAAGCTTTGCAAAGCACTTAACATACAGTGTCTAATTTGATCTTCACCACAGCATTATGAGAAAGGTGTTATTATTTTTATCATTTTACACATGAGAAAACTGAGGCATAGAAGGTAACCCTTCTTGTCTTGTCCAATGTGACTTGTCCAATGATAATGAGCTAGTAAATGTGTGAGGTGGGATTTGAATTAAATGTTTTCTATGTTCATGTCCAGTTCTTTCTTCAGTATAACATCTAGCTGCCAATGACTCAATACTAAGAATAAAATGAAAAGTGTATACAAAAATAACACTTGCTACCTAAAACACTGCTTGTTGGGGAAAAAAACAAAAAAGCAAAACAAATAGTTATTTTGAAAATAAAAGTAAAGGAGAAAAATGAACTTCTTTCCCCAAAGTCTATTGTTTGTTGCAGTAAAGCTAAAGAAGGAAGAAGAACTTTAATTGGTTAAGTTGCTTAATAAAAGTCATCAGGCAACAGGTATTTTGCAACCATAAGGACCATAATTCCTAGGAAAAAATTTTCCTAGTTTTTCATAATATATGAAATGAATATGTTTGCCACAGCTGTACATGGAAAATAACAATTGAGATCATTGAACTCATGGGCTCAGTGATGTTATTTTTACTTTTCTTTTTGTAGAACTTCTTTCAAACCAAGCTAATTGGCACCACTAAGTAGTATAAACAATTTAAGTAGTTCAGCATTTCAATTCTCTACTTGCCATGGTACTCTTGGGCTACCAGAACAATAGGCATATGGGTTTTGAAATCACTGTGAAATGTTAGTACTGAAACAAGCCAGTGACTTTTAAAGCTAAAATCATGTTAGAGTATTTATAGGAGATCTGTGTTTTTTTTCTGGGAGAAATGTAATTTAGCATTATTATTATTGAATGACAGAAAGTAGTTTTATATATATATATATATATATATATATACATATACATATATATGTATATATATATATATACACACACACACACATATATATATGTATGTATGTATGTATGTATGTATGTATTTGTACCTTGATGAAAATTTGTGAGGATAAGTTAATTTAGACTCCCTTCAGTATAAGCTGAAAGTAAAAGATTCATGTGACTGCAAATCATTTTGAGATATGTTAAGAAGTAACCCCATGACAACTATAGATGCAACTTGGTTGCACAAATACTTAATATTGTCTTGGTTTAGCATCTTTGATGTGAAAATACAATTATGGTTTTCTTTTCAGGAATTTCTTGTCATCTTCCGAAATACAAGTGTTGCTTAATAATGTCAATCATAATAACACAAAATTGAATTATAATCACTTCTCAAAATAGTAATAGTAATAATTACATTGAGGAGCAATAGCAGTTGGAAACTGGATGTAAAGCCAATTTAAGAAAAACGCTGCTCCTTCAGGAGAACCTGAGTTCAAATCCGGCCACAGACACGCAACATTCACTGCTTGTGTGACCCTGGGCAAGTCACTTAACCCCATTGACTAACCAAAACAAAACAAAATAAAAAAAAGAAAAATGCCGTTACTATTGAGAAAATGAAAGATGACAGAAAAAAGTTATATATGGTAGTTTATATCTATCCTGTTTTTAGGGTGGTATTTTTAAATATAAATCCTAAAAATGTGGACTCTGTATTGTACTTCAGAATTTTGCAGCCATGCACAGATAAATGTATAACCAAATTGTCCTTCTGCTTTTACTATGGTTGTGTTTTGGCCAGTTCTTTACTAATTCAGCTATCTTTAAGCATCATGGTACAGTAGACGGAGGGCTAGGATTTGAATTTGGAATACTTGGATTTGAATTCATCGTTAATACTGGCTGTGATCCTAGACACATCATTTAGGCTTTGTGTGTCTCAGATAACTTCCTAGGACTTATACACTAAGTAATAGAGAGGTCAAGTGGGTGATTTGCATTATCAGAGGGAAATTCTACACTGGGAGCTCCCCATGCTGATGAAATCACAGGTTCTACCTATTGAATCAGATGGGAAACACAGTCCTTTCTTTATATGTGCATAAAATAAGGTATTTATTTGCCTGACTCTGGTTTCTTAAATCAGAACCCAACTACAGCTGATAAAATTCTTTGCAGAATGCTACGTTTCAAGATCAAGAAAGATCTAAAGATGATTTTATATACTGTACCAACATACTAATATTTCTGTTTAGCATGAACTCTATTTTGCCTAACAGTTTTTTTGATATGTTCAAAGCAAAAGGGCCCAGGTTTGAAAATGTGAAGGAAATAACTTGACCCATTGGAGCATTTATTTTTATTTCACACGTGATCCTTCAATAACTCATTATCACAATGCTGAATTTCTGCTAACAGAAATTTTGGGAAGTGACAGAAATTTATGAGAGAAAGGAAAACAAGTCCCACACTTCTCAAGGAGGAACAATAGAAAAACATAACATTTGAATTAAACATATGTGATGTCACCTTGTAAGTGTGTGCTCTAAGTATGGTTTTGTCAGTTTTGTGTTACTGAGAAATAGTTTTCTTACTTGGTGCTAATAATTGATTCCTACATGTGTTTTTCTTTGGATATTATTACTACTTTTCTTTTGGAATTCTTTCTTTACTTCCTTGTAGCTAATAGAAGCCATATCCAAATGTAAATAGAGCATCTAACATGTCTTCTTTTAAAGTTTTTGAGTTACATAAAAACCACATGAAATATGAAGGTGAAATTCGCAAACTTCTCCAGGAGAATTGACAACATCCATTTTTACTACAAGGCATCTCAGCCTTCATAATAACTAACTTTTAGGTTAACTGGCATTATCACTTTGTGTTCTTAAGGTTATGTTTACTATATTTAAATAATTTCCCATTCCATGTAAGAATGATAGCATAACAAATTTGTATTTGGAATAGACTTTGCATAAATTATATATATATATATATATATAAAATCAATCACTCAAACAGTATTTACTATGTCTCTACTATCTGACAGGCACTGTGTTAATCACCAGGGAAACAAAATATTAAAAGCAAACAAAACAAAACAAAAAATCTGTTCTCAAGGAACTCAGTCTAATGGAGTAGAGACAATATACAAATAACTGTGTATGAACAAGATACATACAGAATAAATCAGAAGTGGTTTCAGATGGAAAGTATTAAAATTAAGGAAATTTGAAAAGGCTTTTTGCAGATGATGGGGCTTAACTTTAGATTTGAAGGAAGACAGAGAAACCAGGAGGTAGAAATAAGGAGGGAGAACATTCCAGGCATGAGGGACAGCCAGGAAAAAAAATCCAGTGTTGTATGTGGGGAACAGCAAATTTCCAGTTTCTTTGACTCTTAGAGTACATAGCGAGGGGTGGGGAGGGAGAGTTAAGTATGAGAAGACTGGAAAGGTAGGAAAAGGTCAGGTTATGAGGACCTTTAAAAGCCAAAGAAAAGGTTTTGTATTTGACTCTGAAGGTAATAGGTAGCCATTGGAATTTTTGAATTGGAGGAAAAGTTATATGATCAGACCCACATTATAGAAAGATCATTTTGATACCTGAATCAATGATGAGTTAGAGTGGGGAAGCTTGAGAAGTCCTAGAGATGAGAGCCTACAGAGTTGTATCTTAAAAATTCTTCAGAATATTAAAAGATACAATTGTTTAAGGGAAATGCAATTTAAATTTTGAAATAACTTACTCTGGCTTTGGGTATTGTGACATTTAAAACTGACCCTTATCCTCTAGGTATTTACAGATAGCAAAGTTGTGCCCACACAAAAGCACTAGAATTTATACTAGTGTTTTCTTAGTTTTGGCCTTGAACATAAAAAAGAGATAACTACTGCTTAGAAACAATATTTGTCAGATGTCTACTAGCAGAATGCAATATAATTCTAGAGTTTTATTTTGACTGAGTAGATTCTAAGAACTTAATCTTATATTCTTGTAATGTGAAGCAGAGAGATTACAGGCTGAGACAAATAGGTCAGGATTCCTCTGAAGACTTTGAAGCCCAGTTTTCTGGATTCTAAGAATCCCAAAAGAGTCTAAGAGGGTTCTAATATTTCAGAATATATCAGTATCTTCAGTTATCAAGTCTCATTACAAACTAGATAATAATAGTTGCTCCTTATGAAAGCCTATTACAACATGTCATTATACTAATAGTAGTGACAAAATGGGGCACTGAGTTAGTAACTAGGCACCCTTCTCAATCACAATGTTAAAGAAAGCATGTGGGCATTTGTGCGTGTGTTTGCATGCTTGCGTGCCTGTGTGTATATGTGTGTGTGTGTGTGTGTGTGTGTGTGTGTGTGTTTCATCTTATATAATTGCTTCCCCTGGAAATTGAAGATTCCAGATGGTGGAAGGTGGTTGGATCTAACTCAATATCTAAATCATCATACCAATGCAATTATACACATTTTATATTCAGAGAATATGCCAACATATAGTACAGAATCATTTCACCTTCAAACCTAGAGAAGATTCAATTCAATTTCAGATCTATGACTTTTACAGCAAGAGCAATGATTATCTTGGTCCCTAAACTCTAGCACTGAGAATTACATAACTTTAAAATCTTCAGTGGAGAAAGCAACATGTCATAGTTGGCCTCAGAGTTCAGAAGAAAGGAGTTCAAGTCTGCCTTTGATCCATATTTCTGTGTGATTCTAGACAAAACATTTCTTTACTACTATATTTTGCAAAGCAGGTGTACATCTGTACTGACAATGGAAATTTCCTTATCAAATGTCTCCTGTATAAATGATATCATACATCTGTCCTCCCCTCCTCTGAAAAAATCCTAGCTTAATAAAGTCCACAATCTATCAATAAAAATTTAATAAGCACCTGCTATGTACTAGGCACTGTGCTAAGTTCTGGGAATATAAAGACTAAAATGAAACAGTCCCTGTACTTGAGGAGCTTGCATTTTCCTGACAGAAACAATGCACAGCTGGGTACTTACAAAGCAAGTCAAAAAAGTAAATATAAGTTGATTTGGGGAGGTAGGAGAAGAAGCAGTAATGGGGAGCAGGAGATGGTGTTTGACCTGAGATTTGGGATAACTAGGTATAACAGGAGGCAAAAGGGGGATATTCCAGGAATATTCCACCTCTGTATAATGGAGATAGATGGAATGCCTTATGTAAGGAAGAGGAAGTAGACCAGTTTAGATGAGTCATAGATGAGTGACATATAATAAGTCTGGAAACGTAAACTGGATGCAGACTGGGAATTGCCAAGGAGAGGAATTAATATTTATCCAAGAGGCAATAGAGAGCAGTTGGAGTTTTTTTTTAGTAGGAGGGTGACATGGTTAGGATTGTGCTTTAGGGATATCACTTTGGGAGTGTGTGAAGGATGAATTGGAAAGGGGAAAGACTTGAAACAGGAAAATCAATTAAGGAGTCATTACAATAGTCCAGGCAAGAGGTGAGGAGGGCCTGAATTATTTCAGTGGCCTGAGGGAAAGGAGAATTTGGAAGTTTGGAAGAGAGAGAGAGAGAGAGAGAGAGAGAGAGAGAGAGAGAGAGAGAGAGAGAGGAGGAGAGATGGATGAGTTACAATCACTATTGGAAAGACTGCTCACATCAGTGAGGTGACAGATCTGTTGAAGTATCCAGGTTTCTAATTTTGAAGGTCATGTAATAAAAAAATGGGGTGTCATTCAAATACAGAATGTTTCATTTCTCAATAGCAGTAAATTAAAATAGCTAAAGAGCTAATACAGTGTTCTGAGGTCCCTCACTTATAGTCCAAGAGTACTGTAAGGCAGGGGAAAATTTGACATTTTTTTTTTACTATTTGTTATAATACCGAGAAGTGATGACTAGGCAAATAATGAATACCCATGAAGTGGTATTGTTGTTGACAATATTTCATACAATCATAAGCTTAAATAGTGCAAATTCAAATATGTGTGGCTGTGATTCATTATTTGCACTAATTGGGACTTAACTGTTCTATCATTAAAAAAAAATCTATCAAAAAAAAAAACTAGAGTAAAGGGGATGTACTCTCCAAACACATTAATCTAAATAATAGATATTTTTAATGCTTTATTTCTAGGTTATAGGGCAACTATTCAAATTTATAATTAAAAGTCTAATAAGTTAATGATTGTGATATGATCAGAACACTCTGTCAGGTTGTTCCTTTTGCCCCTCTCACATTCTACCTTTTATCATATATATCAGTCTATATGTTATATACTTCTAGTAGATTATGGAACTGTGTTGGTTTTCATTATTGTATTCTTAATAAATTACAATGATGTCTGGCATGTAGTAGGCAATTGATAATTTTGTTAAACTGAATTGAATTCAATTAGTGATATAATTTGTATATTTTATACAACATACTGTTCATTGATGATAGAGTTAAATGTTTCCCCCCTTAAGGCAACTAATTCACTCAGTTGATAATAAGTTGTGAAAGTCTTTTTACTTTATATCTTTTGATAAGAATAATATATGTAAGTCACCTAATGGAAAGAACCCTTTGTCCCAGAAGCTGACATCTCTTGAAACAGTCTCAATAAAGAAGCCAAAGATTGAAAGTACAGGATGATATCTGCAATCCATCAACCTGAATGGAGACAGCGCTGGGTCATGGTTGAATCTTAGTGTCAGGACAGGGTAGAAATACTTTCCATATCTCCCCTGAATACACAATTTCAGCTTATAGGAATTCTTACTTGGAATTCTTACAAGCAACAATGTGTTGATGATAAATGTTTTTTGTCACTCTGTAATGATAAAATAGATTAATCTCATTAGGGTTTTTCAAAAATTTATTTTTATTGATTTTGTTAATATTTCCCAAATTTTAACAATCATGTTTTAAGATGCTAAGTTCCTAATTCTTGCATTCTTCCTTCCTCTCCCCCTCTTTGAGAAGGCAATTAACTTGACATAGATTATACAGGTGAAGTCATGCAAAATATATTTCTATATAAACCATATTGATTTTTGACTCCTCAAACAAAATAAAACAACAAAAATAGAGTACAAAAAAAAAAAGTTCATTCTGCACTCAGCGTTCATCAGTTCTCTCTCCAGAATGGATGGCATTATATCATGAGTCCTTTGGAATTGTCTTGGGTCATCGTCTTGATCAGAAAAGCTAAGTCTTTCACAGTTGATCATCCTTACAATACTGCTGTTACTATATAAAATGGGTTCTACTGACTTCACTTTGCATTAGTTCATGTAAATCTTCCCAGGTTTTTCTGAAACCATCCTGCTCATTTTTTTATAGCACAATAGTATTCCATCACAATCATGAACCACATTTGCCTTGCCATTCCCCAATTGCTGGATAGCCCCTTGATTTCCAATTCTTTGCTAACACAAAAAGGGCTGTTATAAATATTTGTGTTCAAATAGGTCATTTCCCCTTTTTTAAATCTCTTTGTGATATACACCTAGTAGTGTTACTGCTCTGTCAAAGAGTATGCAGTTTTATAGCCCTTTGGGCTTAGTTTTAAATTGTTCTTCAGAATGGTGGAACTAGTTCACAATTCCACCAACAATGCATTAGTGTGTTAAATTTTCTACATTTCTAGCATTTGTCATTTTTCTTTTCTATCATGTTACCTAATCTGATAAAAGGGAGGTGGTATCTCAGAGTTGTTTTAATTTGCATTTCTCTAATAAGTAATGATTTAGAGCATTTTTTTCATGTAACTATTGATAACTTTGATTTCTTCTTTTGAAAGCTGCCAATTCATATCCTTTGACCATTTACCAACTGGAGAATGTCTCTTATTTTTATAAATTTGGCTTAGTTTCATTCTCTCTCTCTCTCTGTCTCTCTCTCTGTCTCTCTGTCTCTCTGTCTCTCTGTCTCTCTCTCTGTCTCTCTCTCTTTCCATATATATGTATGAATGTATATGTATATATGCCTCATTTCTTAAAAATATATATATACATATATATATATATTTATTTAAGAAAGCCTCATTTCTCATATATATACGTATACATATATGTATATATATATATTTGAGAAATGAGGCATTTATCAGCGTCGGTTTTCTGATTTTTTTATATGGCTGCATTCATTTTATTTGTGCAATATCTTTTTAATTTCATGTCATCAAAATTATCCATTTTACATTCTGTGATGCTCTGTATATCTTATTTTGCCATAAACTCTTATCATTATCCACAGAGCTGATATGGATTTTTCCATGCTTCCCAAATTTAATTATATCACCCTTTATGTGTAAATCATCTACCCATTTTGACTTTATCTTGGTATACAGAATGAGATGTTGGTCTATAGCTAGTCTCTGCAAAACTGCTTGCCAGCGTTCCCAGCAATTTTGATCAAATATTGAGTTTTTACCTTAAAAGCTTGAATCTTTTTAACGTCATTTTAGTTTTAAGGTCATTTTAGATTGAATCTTTTAAAGGCCATTTTAGATTTTTAAGGTCATTTAGTACTTCGTATTGTGTTCCTAATCTTTTCCACCGATCTACTACTCTCTTTCTTAGCAAATACCAGATTGTTTTTGATGATTACTACTTTGTAATAGAGTTTGAAACCTGAAACTGCTAAACCACCCTCTTTTACATTTTTGTCCCTGATTCTCTTCTTATTCTTGCATTATTTTTTCTTCCACATGAATTTTGTTAATATTTTTTCTAGTGCCATAAAATTTTGTATTTTGTAGTTTGATTGATATGGCACTCAATAAATAAATTAACTTAGGTAAAATTGTCATTTTTATTGTATTGACTTGGCCTACCCATAAGAAATTAATATTTCTCCAGTTTTTGAAGTGTTTTCTAATTGTGATCACATAATCCTGGAATTTATGTCGGCAGGTAGATTCCCAAGTGTTTTATATTGTCTGTCATTATTTTAAATTGGAATTTCTCATTCTGCATCTTGCTACTGAGTTTTGTTGGTAGTAAATAGAAATGCTGATGATTTATGTGGGTATAATGGTTTGTTTTATAGCATAAATAACCTCATGTAGGCAGTGCTATGAAGACATAAGTATTCAACCAATTTAACAATTCAATCAGTTGCTTATTGATTCTTTTTGCTCAAAAGAAAGCTGGGAGAATTTAACAAATTCTTAATGTAATAGCTATATTTTTCTTAAGTTTTCTCAAAATGTGTACTCTACAAAGATACTTTACTTATGAATGGAAAAAGTTCTAAGCATGTTATGTCTACAACTCTTTATTTATCAGGTTGGTGAAACCAGATGCAAAAAAGTCTGTACTTCCAAATCTGACCTGAGATCAAATGACTTCAGCATTGTTGGTAGTTTACCTAGAGATTTCGAATTGTCCAACTATGACTGTTATGGAAAACCCATTGAAGTCAACAATGGGCTGGGGAAATCCCAGGCAAAGAACAACAAGAAGCCTCCCCCTGCCAAACCAGTAATTCCAACAGCAGCAAAGAGAATTGATCTTTATGCAAGGGCATTGTTTCCTTTCTGTTTCTTGTTCTTCAATGTTATATATTGGTCGATATATTTATGATGTATTTTTGTCCATTTGTGTAAAATATAAAACCATTCATTATTTCTCTTCTCAATCACAAAGGCCAGTCTGTGAAATCATTTGCATTTTTGAAGCAATATACTGCATTTTGATGCCGTGAGATTGTAATGAAATGCAGCGTCTTAATTTTGAATGAAAGCATGACACTGTAATGTCTGTGCTCTGACAAGTTAATGTATATATATGTACAGCATACATCCTGCTCTAGGAATATATGAAAAATAACTCATACTGCATCAGTGATCAAATTCAAATAACTCTCTACTCTTTCTATAAACATGCAAATATTTCAAGTGATCTGAATAAAGAGAAACTGATTTGCACGCTCTCTGATTAACGTCAGTATTCGAGTATATGTAGTATTTCCATGCTCCTTCCTTGTAACTTTCAGATAAAGCCATTTTGTCCTTATATAATTTTCAATGGTACTATTGAAGAGCAAACTATCTTATAATTTGGTTTATTTAACTTTGTAAGTTGAAAAAAAAATCAGTTATTCCAATCTATATTCTGTAAAGAAAATAAAGACCAGGCTAATTTTGTAAAGAGATCTTATTTAAAAGGTGCCATAACATAAAGGGAAGGTTGAAGGAGTGTGTGAGTGTGTGAAAATGTATTGTGCCCTGTTTTTTGGTGAAATGAAAAAGAGCAAATTAGGAAAGGCATAATTACAAAATATATAAAGTACTGAAATCTCATTGAAGTGACTTTTTAAATTGGATAGCACATTGTTGTTGAATAGGATTGAAATTGAAATGATACTGAGGGCACAATACCATGGTGCCTTTGAGAAGAAATAGTAATGCTTTCTTTTGAATATAGAGGCAATGGATGGGTGATTCCTCAAAGAAGCAAAAATGTCCCAAAGCTAGAAATACTTTGGTACATAAAAAGGTCAGTAATTACTAAAGGATCTTGGAGTATTAGTTTTTTTTTAAATAGTTTTTAAATGATTATGCACATAACATATGTAATTGTGAAGACATCTGTTTAATCACATTTATAAACTCTGAGGAATTTTTTTTTTGCTTCCCCATTTGTCTTTTGTGTTTTGTTGTAAGACATTTAATCACTATTATACCATTAGCATTTTCCTAATCAGTTTACCTAAAGGGTAAAAAGAATGTTAGAACTTTGGTGCTCTTTTAAAGGAATTCTATTTTTCTCCTCACCCTGTTCTCCAGTTAAGATTTACCAACTTTAACCATTCCAACCTAAAATGTGATTTCAAATTTGATGATCCACTTCTTATTTTGGTATTGTTTCCAAAGGTTTTTATATTTCTCTTAGAATTCTAGTGTTGAAATTCAAAGATATCAGTAATTCATATTGGATAAATATTAACAAACATCCCCATAAAGACTAAAATAAACTCTATATTAATTTAAGTGGTTCCTTTGCAGGTATGAGTTTAAGTGAATGCTGCCACTGTGTATTTCTTCTGATTGCTCTATTCAACTCATTGGTATCAAGTCTGTTGAATTAAAAAAAATACTCTTCATAAGTCATTGAAGTTTTCTAAACTGGAAAGACACTAACTAAGCACATGGTAGCCTATCAGTACCCTTTAGTTGCAAAATTAGTTCTATGCTGGAGCAATTTACTATGCTCTGGCTATATGTGAATGGCAAAGTCTACAAAGAATTAGATGACATCAGCTCACTTAAATAGCAAAGGAAATTTCATGTAAGCAATGTGTTAATAGACAAATTATTGGTTAAAGAGGAACTAAACACCAAATGGCAATGTTTCCAGTAATCACAAAGCCCTAATGAGTACAAATACATCTATTTGATGCATGGTGTGCAAAATTATCTCCACTTTCCTTTAATAATTTTATCTTTTTAGAACTTACTTGTGCATTCATAGTGCTGTTAAATTCTGTTTATATTGAATGTTTTTGATCATGTCAAGTGTAAGAAATTAGGCCTCAAAATGGAAAATGTACTATAAGGCAAGTTTTTTTTCTCAATCCATGGTACTTCTTATTGATAGTAATCTGTGTAATTTTGTTCTTTTCTGCTGTGTAACAATATTATTGTGAGATATTTTGCAAAATAAAAATCATAATAATCATAATATATTAAAGCCTGCTTCTATGTCTTTATTGTACACTGAAGAACCAACACTGGGCAGTGTTCATAGCAAATTCTATGACATGAGTATCTGTTTATAATTATGTTCTTTAAAGTAGTTATTTTAATGTCATCTGCTTTGGTCAGTGGTGTAGGTAGCTTGGAACATTTTGCTGAGATTACTCCTTTGTGTGAAATACAAAACTTGTTATTTCACACCTATTTGTGGAAATGCATATACATATTCATTTATGAACATCAGGCATAAAGAAAAACTCTTGTAAAAATCAGCTTTGAGAATAGAAGTGAAAATAAGAACAATATTCATGAATTAAGTATTTATTTTTCTATATTTTAATTCATATTTGTTCTTTATTTATAATAAATGTACAGTGAATTTGTTTTTGATGTGTTTTACAAATAAATATATGCACCAGTATAGTATAATTAAAATTAAATATGACATGTAGTTTTCCAATAATTAAAGATAGTCATTCAAAGATTCATATTGTTAATTTCACAAACTGATGGATATTTCAAAGGGATATATACTCCCTGAGTATATATCAAACACAAAAGGAAAGAGTCCCTGCTCTCAAAATACTTACATTTTATTAATAGTACACTACACATGTAGGAAATTGATAAAGAGAGGTATTTTTGTTTTGAAAGTTTTAAGGAATTAAGTCAAAGGATTATAAATGAACAAAAGCTTTCAAGGAGTAATGGCTATATTGATTGGCTAATGGCTCCAGACCTAGAAAGCATGGGGGTAGGGTGGTGGTGAGGCATGTGATAGGGTTCTGAGTAGCAAGGTTTTGGGTTAGAAGATGACTAGGGAATAAAATGAATCATGGCTGGGACCAGTGTGATATAGTGGGGATCAGGAAACACTAACCATAACAGTAGGGCCCCATGAGGGGTGTTCTGAAAGTGAAAGGGTTAAATCCTCATGACATGGTTTTTCTTGCCTAGACGGCAGGGCAGCTAAGGAGAAAATGATTGAGGAGGACTAAAGTAAGCATAACTGGACCCAGTATGAAACAGCAGGCCCTATGCATAGGCCTTATCTTTGGTTTCCCTTGCTGTTTCTTCATCCATGTCATGCTCCTAACCATCAGTGTTCCCTATTTGCCTATCCTATGATCTCTTATAACTCATCTCATTGGTAATCTCATCTACTGTCATAGGCTAAATTATCATCTCTGCAGGTTAAATCCATGTATAAATCTATAAATACGTATATATCCTCATATAACTCTATTCCCACATAACTGTCTTATGGACATCTTGAACTGGATGTCCCATAGGCTTCACAAACTCAACATGTCCAAAACACAATTCATTTTCCCCCTAAATCATTTCTTCTTATCAAGCTGCCAATTACTGATGAGGGTACCAACATCTTTGGATTATCTAGCTCAACAACTTTAATGTCTTCATTGACTTCTCATTCTCACCCCACATATTCAATCCATTGCCAAATCTTGTCCTTCTACCTTCACAATATCTCTCCTTTATCTTCCTTTTTGTCTACTCACACAGCTATGACCCCAGTTCAGGCCCTCATCACTCATTTATCTCCTTGTATCTCCATTGCCATCTGTCTTCCATCTATCAGCTGACTAGATTTTTCTAAAGTGTAGGTATAACTACGTCATTCCTCACTCCCAGAGCAATTCTTCCAATTTCTTCTAGTTTCAAATGTAGATCTCTCTGGCATTTAAACTTCATCCCACCATATCATTCCTATTCTTTTACAGTTTACCTTTCTTCATAGACTCTTCTCTCAGTCTCTACAATATAATTTTTTCTTCTAATTCTTCCCATAGGAAACTCCTTCTCCAGTCTCTTTTTTTGGTACTATTTCCCCACCCCACCCCCATTGTGGAATGCTTACCACTGCCTCTTAATTTCCATAGATTTTTTCAATACTCAGGTCAAATCCCAGATTTTACAGAAAGCCTTTACAGAAGTTGCCTCAGCTATTTTCTCTATGAGACTGCTATCCATCTACTCTGTATACAACTTATATATACCTAGTTATTTTCATGTGAGGTCTTTGATAGAAGGGGCATTCTTTGTCTTTCTTTCAATCACAATGTCTGGTGTACAGTAGATGGTAATTTTGTCTTCAGTTTGAAAACATAACTTGAATAGAACTGTGTTTTAAATGAAAAGGTAATGCATTTTAACCCAAAATCATCAATGACATGGGAACTGGTAAATAAAGACTAAATAAAGCTATGGCAATATTTAAGCTGAAAAGTCATATTATTGGAAATATTGTAAGGATACATTATTCACAAAGCAATAAAGTCAAATTAGTAGCAATGTCAGGAGGTAGTTAAATGAATCTAGGTTCAATAATATGCATGCTAAAGACCAACAAGAAAGACTGTAAAGTAAGATTAATTGAAGATTTAGAAAGAAAACAACCTGATTAAATCATATAAGTGTAATTCTTTAATATTGATAGGTATGTCAGTTATCTTATATTCTATAAAGCAAGAGAAATGTGGAATGTGGTATTTTTACTTTTACTATTAACAATTTATTTAAAAATATTAATGTAATAGTCCCAGTTATTCAGATAAAATTTATAAAAGTTCGTATCTGAAATAAATCTATCCACAGCATCAGCAATTTTTCAAAAAAACAGCAACAATAACAACAAAAACCCAAGTAATTTCCTAAGGAAAATCTTACTGGCAAAGTCCTTCTTTAAACATTTTGTTATTTGCTTTGTTTATGTTGGTTATATTTGTTTTCTGATGCCATTGACTATGGTAGTTAATATTTGTTTCTCAAAATCTCCATCTGAACCTAATCTCCAAATACCTGTTGTAAATCTGATCTTGTAGTGTCAAACAACTGAATCTCAATTAATTTCATTGACAGCTTGGCATCTTTAATGACTACAGGACCCAGACTAATTTACTAAAGACTTCATTGCAACCCACCACAGGTCATCTTCAAATGATCTCACTGGAGTATAGAGTTATTAGTCAATTACCATTGCCTTGCCCTATGCTATTGATGATGACAAAACAGAATTTTTTTTTACTGTGAACAAGAAAAGGATTTTAAAAAACTAAATAAAATCTTTGCAAAACCTAGCTGATTTGATATGTCTGATTGCTACTGTCCTTTGGGACATTCTTTTATATACTTGTTGAGAGGCCAAAAAGTACCATGGAAAAATAGTACTCAAAAAAAGTTTTAATCTCACCTACCACTAATAGCCATGTCATACAATGTGATTATTTAGAATTTCCCCATTAGCACATATGTTTAACACTAAAATTTGTAGCATGTCTTCACTAACAATCTCCAATTTTTACTTTTAATTTTGGTTTGCTTTCTACATCTTAAGCAGATGCCACATGATTTCTGATTACCAAGATAATCTTTCACTTGTAAATTATATGGGACTTGAAATGGTCATAATTATGAATTGAATTTATGAATTGAATCAAAGTTATGAATATGAATAATTATGAAATGATCAAATTGTGGAAGGCTGCCATAGTATTTTACAAAGTATTTTTTTAACAGAATTTCACTTTCGTGGTACATTCACTTGTGTGCTCACAAGCCTATTCATTAGGAAATTATTGACAACTGAGTTTTTCAATTCATCCATTAAAAAGAAAAATACCTTTGAAGTTTCTAGATGATTTATATTTAATGCCAAGCAAATTTCACACTGCTCTGCAAGGTGTTCCAGGTCATCCACACCCTGATGCCACCCTATCTTTTCTGCCTCATCATACTTCTCTTCCTATAATCTATGACAGATGAACTGGAACATTCTGCTCCCTGAATCTACCCATATACTCATCCCACTGCACCATCCCCTTCCAAAGCTAAAGAGCTGCTAATGTTCTTGGCTGATGTCATCATGCTGCTTTCTTTTGGCTATTGCATTTCTGCTGTCCATACCATTATCTTTGTTGGTATTGTAGTTGCCAAGCAGCTCTCTGCTACCATCTGCTGGGCTTTACCTTGGCATGATCATGATCTGTTCTTCTAGTGACTCTCTAGTATAGTGCCTAATAAGCCTCTCTCTATTAAGGACAGGCTGGAACTGAGACTATGAGCCACTGCACCCAGCCAGATAGCCCAAAAAAAAAAAAAGCCAGAAGAACATCCCAGAAAAATATTGCTTATTCTTTTTGATTCTTTTTGTCTGGTGCTGTTCTGATGTCCATGCAACCAAACAATTAACTGATTCAGGATTAGTATGAGATTTAAGATCTTGTAACTACTATTACATGCCTAATTATGAGACTGTGTTCCCCTAAGCCTCCTTTAATTAGTCTACCCTGCAAGCAAACCATAGGAATTTTGTAAAAGTTCAGGTGGCAATACCCAGCTCATTCCTAAAGTCAACTGATTCTTTTTTGTTTGTCTCTTCTTAGTACAGAACTGCTTTCTTACTTTCCCTACCTTTGCTTAGACTATGTCCTATACCTGAAATTCCCTAACCCCACTCCACTCCTTTAATCATTGAATTCCTATCCTTCAATTCCATACTACCTTCTCCAGAAAGACTTTCTTGATTCCCTTTGTCAGTTATGAAATTTCAGCTCCGACCTCTTGGGGTCAAGGCAGCTTATGCAGAGATAGAGTAGACCAGGGAGTGAGCAGGAAGTGAGATGAGCTATGAACTTCTCAAGATATGGTGGTCCCAATCAGGGGGAGTGACTAGTAGAATCATACCTAGGTGGGAAAGTTTTAGGAAGGTTTTCTTGAAATGAAGACAAATTTTCTTCTTTGCAACTTCTGCTCATTGCTCCTAGTTCTGCCCCCTGAGGCCAAGTAGAACAAGTTTAATCTCTCTTCCATATGACATACTTTCAAATATATCAATCAGTTATTATATCTCCCTCTCCTAAATATCACATACACATAAATATATGTATATATACTACATGTGTATACACATACATGTACATATATATATGTATATAGTCACATAAAAACATAAATATATACTGAGAGGAACCCAATATCTATATCTATACATACGTATGTATGTATGTATGTATGTATGTATGTATGTATGTATGTATGTATGTATCTCCAGGCTACTTATCCTCAATTCCTTCAGCTAGAATGGAATTTAAGATCCTTCGTTGTCCTGGTTGCCCACCTTTGGATGATCTCCAACTTTTCAATGTCTGTCCTGAAATGTGACATTCAGAATCGAACACAATACTCCATATGTGGTTGAACAAGAAGAAAGTACATTAGAATTATCACCTTTCTTCTCCCAGACACCATGCTTCTCAATGCAGCCTAGGGCTGCACAAACTTTGTGGGGTACAAAGCCATACACAATTGCCTTGTTCTGAGCTTGAGGTCCACCATGATCCTAATTGTTATTTAAATAAGCTGTTCTTTTACAATGCCTCCCCCATCTTTTACATGTGAAGCCAATTATTTTTGCACCTAAGTATAAGACTTTAAATTTATCCTTATTAAATTTCATCTTATTAGATTAAACCCATTGTTCTAGCCTGTCAAGATCTTTTTGGAACCCGGACTCTATCATATCCTTTGACCATTTATCAATTGGGGAATGACTTATATTCTTATAAAATTGACTTAGTTCTTTACATATTTAGGAAATGAGGCCTATATCAGAGACACTGGCTCTAAAATTGTTTCCCAGCTTTCTGGCTTTTCTTCCAATCTTGATTGCATTAGCTTTGTGCAAAAACTTTTCAATTTAATGCAATCAAAATTATCCGTTTTGCATTTCATAATGTACTCTACCTTTCATTTGGTCATAAATTCTCCCTTTCTCCATAAATCTGACAGGCAAACCTTGCTCTCCTAGATTGCTTATAGACTCAGGAACTTTCAACCCAAGAGTATGAATGCCTATTTCTCAGTACTGCCAGTTCTTGGATTTTTCTTGGGGAAGGAAATGGAAAGAGAAGAAGGTGGCAAGGAACTCAGGTTTACTTAACGAAGTATGTGTTCCCACTGACATAGGCTTTTAGCCACCATTGCCGCTGAGGGAGAAAGGGAGAGAAATTCCTCCATCTATTTTTGATTCAAACCCACACAAAAGAGTGCTGGCAATAAGTCTCACAGGGAAAATCCTGAAGGAGAGTGGGCAGCACCATTTTCAAAGCTTTCCAAAGCTAGGCTAGAGCAAATGGCTCCTTTTGATTTAGTTTCCAATCATCTTCATCACTACCTGCCAATCCCAATAATGTGGACCAATAAGGTATTGCTGTATGATGCCAGAAAAACATCCCTCTTGAAAGAGCCAATTGCACATCCCAGCACAATTAAAGCTGTTCTAATTGAACAAAGACAGCTATTCTATAAGTTTATCACACATACTAGGTTAACTTCTAGTGCAGTCAAAGATTTCTCTCTCTCTCTCTCTCTCTCTCTCTCTCTCTCTCTCTCTCTCTCTCTCTCTTTGTTATGGCCAGGTTCTCATTTTTCCAAATTAATTTCTCTTCATTTTTAAGTTGAATTGCTGGGAATATTGAAGTTGAATGCGTTGAGACATTGGTACAAATTGTCTCATACTTCTATATGCTAGTGGCACATTCTATCCACAATCCTCCCTATCAATCTTCCATTAATTATTGAAATATTAGGACTTAATAATTGTTGGCTACGTGATGGGATTTCTTTGAGACCAATATTGTCTCAGTAGCTTAAAAAAAGAAACTAGCTGTTTATGAATCTTATCTTGTAAGTAGATAAACAAAAAAGGCTGGGGAAAGGCAAATTTTAAAAGTATTAAAAACAATTATCTTATATTCAAACAAAAATAGAGCCTAATTAACTGATTACTTTCTTTTTTTTCCCTTTTTCATATGTTTTACTGTACTGTTATGAGTCTACATGTTCGCAACAAAGAATTAGATATAAGGGATTTGCAACTGCAGGAATTTTTTGTAAGATTACATTAAATTCATCCAAGTCTTCTGTACTTTCGATATATATAATGAAAACTTGTTCATAATGAAGACTCTGAGGCATACTGCTACATCAAAGCGTCTTTTGAATCTCTGAGAAAATCTTGGTCATTATGTTTTTTAAAAATAAATATTCACTGATATCTTTTGTCTTTACATATTCTAGATCTTCTCTTGTACTTTAATTCTATCCCCTCCTAGAAAATCATCCTCTATAACAAAGGCATTTTTTTCAAAAGACAAAGGTTTTTAAAAATCAGCAAAATGTATTAATACAATGAAAAAGACAATATTTCACAACTATGAGCTCCTACCATCTACAAATAAGTAAAGGGAATTGTCTTCTTATATCTTTTCTTTGGGGACATCAGATTTTTTCTATAATTTTGCACTTTAGTTTTTTAAAAAATTGTTTTATAGTTGCAGTTCATTGCATTTGCATTGTTGTTGTGTATGTTTTCCTGGCTTTACTTACTTTACATTCATTCATGTATATCTTTCTCTGTCTAGTTTTAGCATTAATACATACTGTACTGCAATTCTTTGTAGATAGAAAATCCATGCACTTAGACATAATGTCAATTCTGTGTTAAAAAGAATATTGATTCATCCCATTTTTACCATTATATTGGACCAAGAGTTCTTTCTCAAAGTAAGAAGTTACAGATTATGTTTTTTTAACTTGTTAGTCCCATATCAGCCTTATGCACTGTACCAAATTCTTACTGAATTGAACACAAAATCTTAGAATCAAAAATGACACTGGGGATCAACTCTCTCCAAGATAAAATCCCTTATTTTCACTTTTAGATATTATTTCATTGAAGTACCAAAGTGGGAAAGCCTGTGTTAATACTTAAAAGAGTGAGCCTGACAGCTAATAAGATTATTTGTCACCAAAATTTGATGACAAAATAAGTTAGAGAATTAAAGCAATACAACTGTTAACAAGGCAGTTGTAGAAATAGCAGAAATGTCACAGTATGTAATCCCACACTGACACTGATTTACTAGTCCACTCATAGAGAATAATAGTATTTCAGAGAGAAAGAAAATACTGGATATATAATCTCTTACACATTTCTTCCCCAGTATAACTCCTTTCAAGTTGTCTGATTGGGGAGAAACAGAGGCAGGGGCTGATTTACTTTAAAATAAATAGCTATTGGGGGAAAAATCAGGAAAGATATTCCCTTGTGTGAATATTGTGGGAAAATTGAGTGTATTCTTCTGTATGGGTTAAAGTTCCAAACTCACTTTTTCTGAAGAGAAATATTCTCTTTTTGTAACTTTGACAAGGCTAATGATAAAGGATATTAAGAGGTAGGAGGTTAAGAATGGAGAGAAAAAGAGATACTATCATATCTAACTTATAAAGAGTTATTCAGGAGCCAAGATGGAGGAGAGGAAGCAGTGACTTTCTTGGGCTCTCCCCCAGACCCCTCCAAACATCTGTAAAATGGCTCTAAACAAATTTTAGAGAAGGAGAACCCATAAAAAGACAGAGTGAAACAAACTTCCAGGCCAAGACTACCTAGATAGTTGATTGGAAAGGTCTATTGTCCCAGGCTGGGAGAGGAGCACAGTTCAGCATGGGTGCACAGGCAAAGACCAAATATCAGCGAACCTGGAGCCTGCCTCAGGGAATTGAATCAAGGGAAGCTGTGGCTTTTTCCAGAGTTCTTAACCCAAAAATGCCAAGGATAACATAGAAGGTAAGTAGGAAAGGTCTGTGACCTTGGTGAGAAAGAATTTCAGTACCAGCCCCAGTCCCAGCCCCAGTCTCAGCACAGCCCCAGGGCAGTGACTGCGTCTAGAGCTCTCAGCCCACAGACAGAGGAGGAATCAAGAGGCTGATCACAGCGGGATTGCAAAGGATCTTTTTGCTAGTGCTGAGGCAAGAATCTCTTGCTTTGCCCATGCTTGGATCTGGGTCACAGTTCTGGGTGGCAGTCCTGGGGTGAGGAGGAATGCCGGCATGGAGCTTGTAGTGATGGTAAAGAGGGAAGCCTCCTCAAAGTTCCAAGGCAGAAAGGAGTGCTTGTGGTCACTCATATTTCAGAGCACAGTCCAGGAAAGGACTAAACAATTACTCTTGGTCATACCACCTTGGACGAACTGAAAATGTATGGGTCCCTAGAACTATCTCTGAAAAAAGCTGCACAAAACCCCTGAAGCTTGGGACAGTACATTCTCCACACCAGAAGCATACCCCCCCCAACACCTTAACAAAGAGTTTAAACCTCAAGTAATTGGCTAGGAACATGAGAAAATTGTGCAAAAAAAAGAAGTCATACCATAGAATCTTTCTTTGATGACAAAGGAGGTCAAAACATACAACCAGAAGAAGACAACAAAGTCAAAGCTCCTACATCAAAATCCTCCAAGAAAAAATATCAATCAGTCCCAGGCCATGGAAGAGCTCTGAAAGGCTTTTGAGAAGCAAGTAAGAAAAGGAGAAGAAAAGCTAGGAAGAGAAATGAGAGTGATACAAGAAAATCATGGAAAACAAGTGAACAACTTGCTAAAGGAGACCCCCCCCAAAAAAATTACTGAAGAAAATAACACCTTAAAAATAGCCTAAAAAAACAGCCTAAACTGAATGACAAAAAAGGTCCAAAAAGCCAATACGGAGAAGAATGCCTTGAAAATCAGAATTGGCCAAATGGAAAAGGAAGTCCAAATGTTCACTGAAGAAAATACTTCCTTCAAAATTAGAGTGGAGGAAATGGAAGCTAGTGACTTTATGAGAAATCAAGACATTGTAAAACAAAACCAAAAGAATGAAAAAAAACAGAAGATAATGTGAAATATGTCATTGGAGTAACAAGTGATTTAGAAAATAGATCCAGAAGAGATAATGTAAAAATTATTGGACTATCTGAAAGCCATGATCAAAAAAAGAGACTAGATATCATCTTTCAATAAATGATCAAGGAAAACTGCCCTAACGTTCTAGAACCAGAGGGTAAAATAGAAATTGAAAGAATCCACTGATCACCTCCTGAAAGAGATCCCCAAAGGATCTCCTAGGAAATTTGGAAAGGAAAACTCCTAAAAATATTGTAGCCAAATTCCAGATTTCCCAAGTCAAGGAGAAAACATTGCAAGCAGCCAGCAAGTATTGTGGAAACACAATCAGGATAGCACAAGATTTAGCAGCTTCTACATTAAGGAACCAGAGGGCTTGGAACATAATATTCTGGAAGTCAAAGGAGATAGGATTATGACCAGGAATCACCTACCCAGCAAAACTGAGTATAATCCTTCAGGGGTAAAAACGGACATTCAGTGAAATAGAGGACTTTCAAGCATTCTTGATGAAAAGGCCAGAGCTGAATAGAAAATCTGACTTTCAAATACAAGACTCAAAAGAAGAATGAAGTGGTAAACCGGAAAGAGAAATCACAAGGGACTTATTAATGTTGAACTGTTTACATTGCTACATGGAAAGATGATGTTTATAACTCATGAGACCTTTGTCAGTATTATTATTGCATGATATACTTGATCTTTTTTTTTTATCAATAACACAGCTCACCACTCATCTCTTGTTTACAGATTACTAAATCAAGTTTCCTTTTCCTCATTTTTTTCCAGTATAGTCTACTTCATTTGTGAATATGACTTCCCAAACTACATGGTGAAAATATGTTTTATTCTGTAAAAACACCCTGATAAAAACACTCAACATTCACATTATAGGATTAAAGAGTCAGGTCTGGAAAGTACCTTGGACCTTGTTAAGTCTAAACCCTTCATTGTTGATTCCTCTCTTAACTTCACACATATCCAATCTTTAACCAAATCTTGAGATCTCAAATATCTCTCCCAAATATCTTGTACCTCTCCCCTTCTATTTATTCTTATTGTTTGCAATAATACATTATTTTTCTTATAATTTTTTTCTTTAATTATCAAACATTTATTTATTTACCCTGCCGCTGCCCCCTTCAAAACTTTTTTGAAAAAAAAAATTAAAGAGCACTTATAAACATAGTCAAGTAAAACAAATTCCTATATTGGTCATGTCCAAAAATATGTGTCACATTCTGCTTATTAGTTCATAACTTCTCTGCCAGAAAGTGGGCAGCATTATTTATCACCAATCCTCTGGAATCATGGTTAATTATTGCACTGATTAGAGTCCATAAGTATGATATTTTTGTATAATTTATTCCCCCAGTTCTGCTCAATTCACTCTGCATCAGTCTATATAAGACTTCCCAGGTCTTTCTGAAACTTTTGTATTTATTATGGCACAATAGAATTTAATTATATTCTCATGCTATAATCTTGTTAACTATTGCTGTAATTGATGATCACCCCCCAGCTTCCAGTTCTTTGCTACTTATTTCAGCTAAACAATGATTTCTTAAAGTACCATCTCTCCCTTGCCAACCTAGTCTATGCACCAAAACCAGATGAATCTTTCTAAAACACAGTTCTGATAATGTCACTCCCTTAGCCCTCCCTGAAATGATGACTGCCCATTGCCTTCTGAATAAAGCCAAGAATATTTTAGTTAGGTATTTACGGATCTATACAGTCTGGATCCAAAATACCTTTCCAAACTTATTTTATCACTCTCCAGACATATTGAATTACTGGCTGTTCCCTTGATCTTATTTTTTCTTTTTCCAACTTTAATGCATTTATTCACACTTCCCACTATACTTTGAATGTTTCTTTTTCTTTTTCCCACCACTCCAATATTCATTTCTTCAAATGCTTTCCATTAGTCAAGGTCTAACTAAAATGCTATGTGTTTCATGAAGTCTTTCCTAATTTTGACAACTGGAAGCACCAGTTACCTTCACATTGTGCTTTGTGAGCACCATGCTGTAATCTGTATTATGTTTGTTTTTTTTTCCTGTATGTATCTTTTCTCCTCTGATGGTCTGGAAATTCCTTGAGGATAGAAAGTCTTTTAAATACCATTTTACTTCTTTCTTAACACCTAGCATTTTACCTTAGATATAGCATTGTCTCAATAAATGTTTAGTGAATATGAGATGTGTTTAATCTTACATGACTCTAACATGAGTAGTTGGAATTTCATTTTGTTCTTATAACTATGTGTCGGTTACAATAATACTTTCAACAAAGCTATCAAGTGTTTCCCTCAGCAATTCTGAATATTATTTTAATAACATTTCCCACACTGTCTCCAAATATTTAATTGGATGGGGAAGGGATGAAATGTAAGAGAGATAACTAAATTCTCAAAGAAAATAATATTTTAAATTTATTTTCATTTAGAAGAAAAATCTATGTCAGCAAGTAGAGGAATGGGTTAGAAATTTATATAAAATGGAAAAAACACTACATATTAGTATTAACTCCTAAAGGGTTTTTAAACTCCACTGCTGGGGAGTAAAAAGAGTGCACTCTAGGTCAAAAGTCTTCTTAATAGTTTTATTCAAGGAAATCTTCAGAAGTTAAAAATTTATTATGATCCAGAAGATACAAAGGAGAGCCGTTACCTCAGAAAGACTCAAACTTAGAAAATCACTAAACATGGATTATTTGACTGTAATGTTTGGAGAGAAGGTGTAAACCATCTCCCAAATGAAATTTCACTGTAAATCACTGACATAAAATATCCAATTTCTTATGACTGCACATAGGGTTGGACATTGTTTTTGTCTTCCTGGTACCTAGCATAGTTATTTGTGCTTAGTAAGCACTTCATAAATATTTAGTGAATTTAAAAATAAATTTATGAAAAGCAAGATGTCAGAGATTTAAGTGGGAATATTTTTTTCAGCAATATTGTCTGTGAAGCAGTTCTTTTCCCTTGCTCCAATTAAAAATGTATCTAAATTACATTTAGTTTACATATTAAAGAAATTTCTTCTATTTCCTCTTCATTACACATTAATAAAGTGCTATGGATTTATTGATAGAAGGAGTCAAGGGAGTTCTTGTGGTATGTGGTTTTATCAGTCATTCTTGGAATAAGCTGAGATTAAAAACATTTTACTTTGGTCTATGGAACTTATTCATCTGATGGGAATGAGCTCTTATTTTAAATCAGGAAGTGAGGGCACTTGAAGAGGTAATTTACTAAATGGTACACTGATGGACTGGGTGAAAAAATTCCCTTAAGATAACTAGTTTATTGGGGCAGCTAGGTGGCACAGTGGATAGAACACTGGCCCTGGATTCAGGAGGACCTGAGTTCAAATCCGGTCTCAGACACATAACACTTACTAGCTGTGTGACCTGGGCAAGTCACTTAACCTCATTGCCTAGCCCCCCCCCAAAAAAAAAAAAGATAAGTAGTTTATCCAACACAGTTCACCTTGGGATTAGACCTAGTAATAATGATATTGTATATTTATGATGTGACCTGCTTCCAAAAAGTTCAAAGTGCTCTACAGATTTATATCCTCAATCTTCATAATATTGAACTGAAAGATGTTATATGAGCAGGATAGGATTTAAAAATTAGAATCCAAGGTTTCTGGCTTATATCAGCAGGTTTTAGGATATGCCCATCCCACACCCTCATAACTTTCCTCCTCTAGCTCTATCTTCCAAGTTTAATATAGGTGTCAAGGCCCATTTTTATCATGAACTCATCTCTTTCTCTAAACTCATGTTGCTAAGCCCTCATCACCTATAGTATTCTCATAGCCTGCTAATCAGTCTACCTGCCTCTACTCTTTCTCCTCACTAATTTATCCTTCAGACAGCTTCAAAAATAATGTTCCCAATGCATGTCTTACCATCTCAACTCCTTCTTCCATCTACGATTCACACATTTTAAGTATGTCCCAACTGACAATTGATTGTAGAAGAGGAGTGTGTGAATTACTTGGGAAAAGCAATAGTTTTGATATGTTCTCATTTTGTCTCAGCAATGGTCATGTATTTCTGCATCTACTGATACTAGCTTGACTCAAACAACTTGCCTTGACCAGATGAAACCATATTTTGCTGCTTCTCCCACAATTAGATTGTTCCTTTGCCAGTTTCTTGTTGGATTTGATGCCATACATGTTACATTGTTCCCTTTTTTTGTGTTTTTAATCTGTGATTTCAAGGGTAAATATTACATGAAGGAATGTGGAAAAAATTAGCCAATAAATAACACTGAAATGACTGTTAGAGGTATTTTAGTAGTTGTGGATAAGGGGAAGTTGAGTATTTAAAGGATCACTCAAGTCCACAATAAAAAAAAAATCAGTCCCATTGAAACTCAAAAAATGTAGTTGAAAATAAAAAACAGTGCCAAGAACTGACAAAGTGTTACTGCAAAGCAGCCCAATTAGGCATCAGGAGACAATCAACAGCCTTCAGAGAGACATGGCAGTTGATGGGATCATTATTGATAACTCCACAATAGGAAATAGACTTCTTGAAGTTGGAAAAGCAGAGAGAAGCCAAGCCTAAAAATGATACTAGCAATTTATTTTAAAAAATACTTATCATAGGGAAGTAAATACAAAAATTATAGTACTGAAGATTAGAAAAAAGGTAATGTTTAATGATGAAACATATTTTTTTCATTCAAGGCTATAAAATAGTGTTAGAAATCCAAAGCTCAAGAAGTTGAGCCTTTAAGATTTCGATGACTTCATCAGACTATAATATATCCCTGTGTACTTCCCCAGAAAAAATCTGAAAGAGTTCCTTTACTGTCAATGAACCTGAAAGTTTGTTCTGATTGGGGGAATGATGAACTCTGATACCTTGATATATCAGGAAGCAGAAGTTTTCCAAAATTAATAGGTCCCAGATGGTAATGGAATACTGCAACACTACTTTGTACTGTGCCACATAATGCAAAGGTTGAGAAATTTGTTCAAGATATGTATGTAAACATATACATACACATATACATATACATGTGTGTATATGTGAGTATACCTACACACACAAATATGATTAAATGATTTGGAAATTTGCTTGATTTGTTGAAAATCAAGTTGAAAATCTGGGTGCTACAATCAAGGATAAATGGAAAATTTGACTGTCAAAGATATGTTGCCTATCAAATGCGATAAGAGTGTGGTTTCAAGATGAAGAGTTAATACTTGTCAAAATCTTGATGCCAAAATTTGCAAAGCAGGTGACTATATCGAAAGAAAGTTATATGTCATATTAAAAGCCTTCTAAGTACATAAATGTAAGCATTATCATGCAAATAATTAAATGTAATTATTTTACTTAGTCCCAGAAGAAAGAAAGGAAGAAAGAAAGAAAGAAAGAAAGAAAGAAAGAAAGAGGAAGGAAGAAAGAAAGAAAGGAAGGAAGAAAGAAAGAAAGGAAGAAAGAAAGGAAGAAGAAAGAAAGGAAGAAAGAAAGGAAGGAAGAAAAGGAAGGAAAGAAAGAAAAGGAAGGAAAAAGAAAGAAAGAAGAAGAAAGAAAGAAAGAAACATGATACTTAGAGGATGATCTTGCAACCAGGGGATGAATGTTATCTATGTGACCCTGGGAAAGTCACTTAATCTCTAAATGTCCCAGGCTATTCTTTAATACAGTAACTTTTTAAAAAATTAATTAATTTATTTTAGTTTTCAACATTCACTTCCATAAGCTTTTGAGTTTTAAATTTTCTTCCCCTCCCTCCCCAACTCCCCCCCCCAAAAGGAGTTCAATCTGATATAGGCTGTACATATACATTCCTATTAAACACATTTTCACATTAATCATGTTGGACTTCAGAAAAACCTAGAAAGATTTGTATTGACTGATGCTGAGTGAAGTCAGCAGAACCACGAAAATGTTGTACACAGTTAACAGCCACATTGCATGATGACTAACTTTGATAGGCTTAGCTACTCTCAGCAATGGAAGAATGTAAGACATCCCCAAAAGCCCCATGATGGAATATGCTATTCACATCCAGAGAAAGAACTATGGAGTCTGAATGCAGATGAAGCATACTATCTGCTTTTTTTTCTTCAATTTTGTTTTGTTTCTTCTAACACAGTAACTTTCAAAGAGAGGGTGTCAACCTACATTGGTAGAGGAAGTTTCCTTACCTGGAAGTTTACTATACCAAAGAAATAACAGGTCTATTTCTTATTCCTATCCTTTTCCCTAATTTGTCCCAACTAATTTGTATGCTGTGCTAAAGAAATAGAAGCCTCATCTGTGTGGATACATTTTCCACAGACTAAAGACAACTCTTCTGTCTTATTAGATAATTTTCATTAGTCTTCTGTGCTAAAAAAACAAAACAAAACAAAAAACCATCATTCCACAGCCAATTTGGTAATAAGTCTCTCTGTATATAAAAACATTGGTCATCAGGTGATATATTCAAATTCCTTCTATCTTTGAAGGAGCTACCAGAGGTCCTCCAGTGCCATCCAGACAGCCAGATAATACAGTGAAGAATGCTGGACTCAAAAACACTTGAGTTCAAATCTAGCCTCAGACACTTACAGCCTATGTGACCTCTGCTGGCCTCAGTTTCCTTATCTGTAAAATGAGAATAATAATAGTCTCTAATTCATAGGTTTGTTATAATGATCAAATTAGATAAAAAATTATAAAGTACTTAGCACAATGCCTGACACATACTGATTTCTATAGAAATATTGGTTGTTGTTATTACTGTTATTGTCATTATTATTACATTTGAGAACACATTATGTCTTCCACACCAAGGTAAGGAACTAGAGTAACATTTTAGTTTAGGACATTTCTTTAACATTAGATACTTGAGATCTACAATTATTCAAAAGAGTTTGGGAGTAGTTATCCATACAGAAAATAAAACAAAGTAGATGAAAATTGTAGATGGTTTAGACATCCATTGGTATAGTTATAATGGTCAAACACTAATAAATGCAAAAAATGAGTTTATTTTATAATTAAAAAGGATGATCAATTTCTGAATTCTCCTTGTAAAATTCTTATAACCTTTCTAATATTTTCCTTCTTTCTTTCTTTTTTGTAAAATAGTTTTTTTAATGTTTAGTATTTTATTTTTCCCCAGTTACATGTAAAAACAATTTTTAATATTCATTTTTAAAACTTTGAGTTCCAAATTTTCTCCCTTCCTCCCTCCACAACCCTCCCTTATTGAGAAAGCATGCAATTCAATATAGGTTATACATGTGTAGTAATGCAAAACACTTCCATAATAGGCATGTTGTGAAAGAAAACATAAGCACACACACACACACACACACACAAAACTCGAGAAAAATAGAGAGAAAAAGAAGTATGCCTCAATCTGCATTCAGACACCATCTGTTCTTTGTCTGAGAATGGATAGCATTTTTCATCATAAGTCCTTTAGGGCTATCTTGGATTCTTGTATTGCTGAGAATAGTTAAGTCATTTACAGCTGGTCATTATATAATATTGCTGTTACTTTGTACACAGTACATTTCACTTTGCATCAACTCATATAAGTCTTTCTAGGTTTCTCTGAGAGCATCATACTCATTGTTTCCTATGGGACAATAGAATTCCATCTTTTTGAAAATCTTTTTGGGGATACAGACCTAGTAATGGTATCGCTAGCAAAACTGACTTGCACAGTTTGGTTGCCCTTTGGGCATAGTTCCAAATTGCTCTACGGAATGGTTGTCTCATTTTCCCTCATCTGCTCCAATATTTGTCATTTGCCTTTGCAGTCCTATTAGCCAATATAATTGGTGTGAGGTAGTACCTCATAATTGTTTTAATTTGTATTTCTCTAATCAATAGTGAGTTAGAATATTTTTTTCATATGGCTATAGAAAGCTTTGATTACTTCATCTGAAAACTGATCACATCTTTTGATCATTCATAATTTGGGGAATGGCTCTAATTTTTATAAATTTGACTCAGTTCTCTATATGTTTGAGAAATGCAGCCTTTATCAGAAAACTTGCTTCAATTTTTTTTTCACAGCTACTATTGTCATTTATTCTGTTCTCTCTCTCCTTTCACCCTGTCCTTCCTCAAAAGTGGTTTGCTCCTGACTACCACCTCCCCCAATCCATTCTACCTCTCCATTTCTCTTTCTCCCAGTACATTCCTCTCTCACCTCTTAATTTTATTTTTTAGATATCATCCTTTCATATTCAACTAACACCTGTGTCCTCTGTCTATATATACTACTTCTAACTAGCCTAATAATTAGAAAGGTCTTATGAGTTACAAATATCATCTTCCCATGTAAGAATGTAAACAGTTTAACTTTAATAAGTCCCTTATGATTTCTCTTTCCTGTTCACCTTTTTATGCTTCTCTTGAGTCTTGTATTTGAAAGCCTAATTTTCTATTCAGCTCTGGTCTTTTCTCAAGAATGCTTGAAATTCCTCTATCTCATTGAATGACCATTTCCCCCCCTCATGCATTATGCTCAGCATTGAGAGTATTTGATTCTTGGTTTTACTCCTAGGTATTTTGCCCTCTGGCATATCGTATTCCAAACTGCTAAATCTTGTGTTATCCTGACTATGGCTCCATGATACTCGAATTGTTTCTTTCTGGCTGTTTCCATTTGCTCCATTTTAATTTTTAAGGAATTATTTTCTTCATTGAGCTTTTGGACCTCCTTTTCCATTTGGCCAATTCTGCTTTTTATGGTATTCTTCTCATTGGCTTTTTGGACCTCTTTTACCACTTTGCCTAGTCTGTTTTTTAAGGTATTCTTTTCTTCAGTATTTGTTGTGTCTCCTTTACCAAGCTATTGAGTGTGGAACTGTGAGAAGGGTCCCCCCTCCATTGCAGCTGCAAGCTCTGCTATGCTAGTGCTCCTCTTCCACCTGGGACTGTTACTCAGGACTGCATCCTGGATTTGAGTGTGGGCAAAGAAACAGAGTCCTGTCTCAGTGCTAGCAAAGAGATCCCTGCAATCTCTTTCTGACCAGTTGTTTGACTCCTTTATCATTTGTGGGCTGAGAGCTCTGGAAGTAGCCACTGCTGCTGCTGCTGCTGCCACTGTCCCTATTGATTCAGTCACACCCAAGGCCTTCTCCTGGCCTGCTGGGGCAGGGCTGTGCTGGCAGGGCCTGCACTGGACTGTGCTCCACTCCCACTGTGGGACAACAGACACCTCCTGTTGACCCTAAGTTGTCTCTGGTGTCTGTGGGCAGACGAGTTTGGAAACCACTGCAGTTGCCAGCAGTTCAGTCAGCCTGAGGCCTGCTTTGGGCTTACTGGGGTCCGGTGGGCACTGGACTGTACTTATCTCTCTCAGCGTGGTGCAACAGACCTTTCCTTCCAACCTTGTAAGTTGTCTTGGGTTGGAAATTTGTTTCACTATGTTTTTATGGGTGATGCTCTTCTAGAATTTGTTTAGAGTCATTTTTTAAAGTTGTTTGGAGGGTTTTTGAAGAGAGCTCAGGTGAGTCTCTTGCCTTTACTCTGCCATCTTGGCTCCACCCTTCCTCCTACATTTTCAAAAGCAATTCATGTACATAGAAGGTTGATTTGGACTTTTAAATTCAGCTAATTATATGTAGGCTAGAGTAGGAGAAAATATTTGAAGGGAATAAGATGCAAAATGATTTCTTCTAACCCAAACCCTCTAGATCTACTGAGTTGAGTAAATGGAGCTGTGTGGAACTTGTCAATATCCTCAGTGATGTGATGTTTTCCTACTTCTTCCACTTTATCTTAATCATATTTCCAGTGCAATCAGCATATCTGTCCAGATTTCTGACCCCTGAAGGGTTTGTGTAGTATTTAAGTACAATATGCCAATGAGAGAAGTTACAGATGTTTTGCTCTCCTTCTGCACTCCGAATTCTTGATTGCTATTACCACTAAATGAGGACAACTTCTAAATACACGTTTGATTTCATGCACTCTTAGGGTAGCCTTTAATTGAATCTATAGTCCATTAGTTCAGTCATTCAAGTAAAGTAGATTCCCAGAGGATGATAAATATTTTAGAATCCGGCCCACTTATTCCATAGATATAAGATTTAGTCCAATGTCATTCAGCTAGTTAGTATATTTTCACCTATTATTTAGATGCTGAGGATATTTTTTAGCTCTTCAGAGAGTAGTTAGCTTAGATACCCAGTTGCTGTCATTTTTTTCCTTCTCTTACATTTGTATTAATAATACTAGCTCACATCAATGTATATGTATGTACATATCTTTGCACACATATATACATACATGTACATACAGACACACACACACACACATATATATATATATATATGCATACATTTGTGTTTTATTGATGATTTTTTTGTCTTTACATTATGGTCATTTCATACCCAGGCCCTAAGAACTCTCCCTTACATCAAAATGGCTCTTCCTATTTATAATTTCTTACTGAAAATAATATTCCCCTATATTAATCACTAATATAATTAACAATAATTAATGTAATAAATAACATTAATTATAATATAATTGATTATAGTTTTGTTTTTGTTTTTGCCTTTCTATCAATAATGGACATTCTTTTTGTGTCTAATTTTTTGCTACCCCAGTCAGTGCTGCTTTGGGTATTTTGGTATATTTTGGACATCTTTCTTTCTTTCTTTCTTTCTTTCTTTCTTTCTTTCTTTCTTTCTTTCTTTCTTTCTTTCTTTCTTTCTTTCTTGGGGTATAAGCCCAGAAATGAGACCATAACTTCAAAAGGAATGAAACAAACTGGCAGTTTAGGAATTTTATTTATTAATCTAAATTGAGTTTGAGAACAGTAGATTTACTTTACAACTCCACCAAAACCCATTTTAAAATTAACTTTTCCCACCTTTTGTCATCTTTGCCTAGTTGCATGGTGTTAGGTCAAACCTCAGAATTGTTTTAATTGACATATCTATTTGTGATTTGCAGTATCTTTTCAAGGGGTCATTTATTGTTTGCAACTATTCTTTAGAAAACCCATTAGAAAATTATTTTACCACTTATCTATTGGGAAATGTTTCTTAGTTTTAAATATTTGTGTAAGTTATTATATAGCTCAGATATCACACTTTGTTTTGGGGGGATTTTGATGCAAATATTTTCCCACTCAACTGCTTCTCTTCTAAATCTGTCTTTATCAGTTTAAAAGCCATTTAATTTCATGTCAAACTTGTCTATTTTATCTTTCTTTATCTCTTCTATCCCTTTTTTTGAAAATTTCTTTCAACAGTGGTTGTAAATGATGCCAGACTTCATTATGTTCACATTTCTTTATGAAGGTTGTGTATTCATTTGAGCTTGTTGTAAGATGGTGTGAACCTAATTTTTGCAAATATTTTCTAAATTTCTCCTAAATTCTTTTGTTTTTTTAAGGAGTCCTTCCTTCTAGTATTTTATGTTTGGGGATTTACCAATCACTGGGCTAGTGCACTTATGTTTCTTGCTTAAATAGTCTGTTTTAATGATCTACTTTATTTTTTTAACTTTATTTTACTAAATAGCAGATTAATAATAACAATATTATCATTCCTGTTACTACTACTAATAATAATAACAGTTAGCACTTATAAGCACTAACACTTTAAGATTTGCAAAGTGCTTTACACATATTTAATTTTACCCTTACAAGAATGTTATGAGATCAGTTCCATTATTATCCTCATTTTACAGATGGAGAAACTAAGACCTAGAGAGGCTGAATGACTTGTCCAGGCCTATATAACCAATATTTGAGGCAATATTAGAATTCATGTTTTTCTGACCCCATATATTTTATTATATGGTTTAAGGTATGGTAATGCTATATCTCTTTCACTAATATTTTTTTTCTTTATGTCCTTTTAGGCTCTATAACTTTTCTCTTTGATATAATTTTTTAAAAATAATTGTTGCTTACCTCTAAAAAGTAAATGCTGGAGAAGAACTTCCAGAAGCCAAGATGGAAGACTAAGAAGTAAATTGCTGTAATTTTCCCATATTGATCTCCAAACAACCATAAAATAGCACCCTAAATAAAGTCTGGAACAGCAGGACCACAAAAAGATGGGGTGAAAGAATCTTTTAGCCTAAGAAACTTAGAAGTTTGCCAAGAAAGTTCTGTCTCACTTGGGTGAAAAGGGAGTGTATTCCAGGACTATAAGCATTCTAGCAAACCAGCAGCAAGCTCCACCTCAGCAAACCAGTGGGATATACTGAACCCCAGTGTGGTGGAGCAAACAGACACTGACACCAGGACCCTTCAAGTGTCTTAGCCTATCCAGTGGAGCCAGCAAACTCCAGCTCCAAGAACCATCACATGCTTTAGTGTAGCCCCTGGTAAATAGGCCTCTTTCAGCAGTCTAAGACTACAACTAGGAGTAACTTGCCTGGCAAAATTAAGGATAATTACAAATTTTTATCAAGGGGAAAAAATGGTCATTCAGTGAAATAGAAGGATTTTAAGCTTTCATAAGGAAAAGACTGGGACTAAACGAAAAATTTAACTACTAATATGAAGACCCAAGAGAAGCATAAACAGATACAAAGGGAAAAGAAAATGTAAGGGAGTCAATAGAGCTAAACTATTTACATCCCTACATAGGAATATGATACATTTAACTATTAAAAATTATATCATTGATAGTACAGCAAGAAGGAATATACTCTGATTTAATATGATTTTCTAATATGATTTAATATGATTATTATGATATAATAGGATTCTTATATTAATTGATATGATATGTGTAATGAATATATTAATAATTAATAATTAATAAATAATTAATAATTTAGATTTCTCCGAGTTGCCTTTTCTGGCTTGGGAACTCACAATGCAGCTTGAAATGATCAATCAAACCCCTAACAACACTCTCAGAATCACTACATTTCTGTGCCTGTGTACCTTAAGGAAAATGAATCAAAGACGGTAGAACCTCTTCCCATCAAAGAACTCTGATCCTGTGACTCAGCAAGTAAACAGGACCCCCAAGACTCGAAGCAACCAATTTGAGAACTGTTACCAAATGACTCCAGAACACTAGTATTGTCCTGCACTTGTGGGTTTGTCATGGAAAACCACTCAGACCCTGGAAATGATTATTTTGTAATCCACCTTCCCCCCTGCCCTTTCCACTTGTGATTTATATATATAAGCTTTTCCTTGATTCCAGCACAGGAAGCTCTCCTCAGGGGAACTTCAAAAGGTCTGCAGACTGATTCCCCAATCTGAAAGTAATTAATTAAACCACAAACTGTTTCCTGGTACTTCTGTCTCTGGCTTGCTTTGTGTGTCTTTTATTATTCACAGGTTAGAGGCTGCTCCTGTCTGGACTACCTTTAAAATTCTGTTAACAATACACAGAATGGTGAATACATAGAAGGTGAATTTGAGGGGATGACATGAGAAAAAATTAAGGGATGAGAAAGAGGAGTACAATGGCTGCAGAAGGAAGAAAGGTTTAATGGGGTAAATTATGCCATATGAAGAGGTACAAAAGAACATTTATATTGGGGGTGGAAGATGAGAGGGTGGGTGATGACCATAGGCTGAACTTTACTCTCATCAGTATTGGCTCAAAGAGGGAACTGTATACACAATCAGTTGAATATAGAAATCTAACTTACCCAACAGGGAAGTAGGAGGAGAGAAGATCAAGTAAAGGGGGTGAGGTGGGGAGTGACAGAAGGAAGGTGTAATCTATTACGCTTCAGCTGAAGAAAAAAAAAATAGGGGTAGCAATCCTGATCTCAGAAAAAGTAAAAACAAAAATAGATTAATTAAAAGAGGAAGGTACATCATGCCAAAAGATGCCATAGACAATGAAGCAATATCAATACTAAACATATATACCAAGTGGTGCAGCATCCAAATTCTTTAAAGAGAAATTAAGTTAGTTTCAACAAGAAATAGACAGCAAAACTATACTGGGGGGTGGTGTCAGCTGTCTCTCAGGACTTTATAAATCCAACAAAAAAATAAACAAGAAAAAACTAAGGAGGTAAATGGAACATTAAAAAAAATTAGTTGTGACAGAGCTTTGACATGATTTACACATAAAGGGGGACACCATAAGCAAATCATAAGAGCAAGGAATAATGTACTCATCAGATATATGGGGAGGGGAAGAATTCATGACCAAACAAGAGAAAGAGAACAGTACAGAATGTAAAATACATAATTTTGATTATATTAAATTAAAACCTTGTGTATAAGCAAAAACAAGATTAGAAGGAAAGCAGAAAGCTGGGAAACAATCTTTACAGCAAATGTCTCTGATAAAAGCATCATTTCTAAAATACATAGAGAACTGAGTCAAATTTATAAGAAAAGAAGCAATTCCTCAATTGATAAATGGCTAAAGGATATGAATAGGCAGTTTTCAGATGAAGGAATCAAATATATCTATAGGCATATGAATAAGTGCTCTAAATACTTT
Organism: Phascolarctos cinereus; assembly: GCF_003287225.1. Lineage (NCBI taxonomy): Eukaryota > Metazoa > Chordata > Mammalia > Diprotodontia > Phascolarctidae > Phascolarctos > Phascolarctos cinereus. The sequence goes on along the minus strand of NW_027556402.1, from coordinate 98,651,811 downwards.
TGATTAGAGAAATCCAAATAAAATGACTCTGAGGTGCCACATCACACCTGTCAGATTGGCTAATATGACAGAAAAGGAAAGTGATAAATGTTGGAAAAGATGTGGGATAATTGGGCTCTGATGCACTCTTGATGGAGTTGTGAACTGATCAAACCATCCTGGAGAGAAATTTGGAATTGTGCCCAAAGGACAACCAAACTGTGCATACCCTTTGACCCAGAAATACACTACTAGGTCTGGATTCCAAAGAAATCATATAAAAGACAAAAGGACCTATAAAGATATTTATAACAGCCCCTTCTGTGGTGGCCAAATATTGAAATTGAGACCTGCCCCCAGCAAAACAGGAGTAGGTCTTGGACGTGACTAAATCAATGGTGGCAGCCATGGTGGCAGCAGCAGCAGCATCTGCTGCTCCTGGAGGTACTAGCCCAAAGATGGAATGTTTGAAAGTCACTTGTTTCAACTTCCAAGAGCCAATATGGTAGAGTAAGCAGTAAGTTGCTCTCACCCTGCCTGATAGACCTTGAAAAACTAAGAGAATATTGACCCAGGAAAAATCCTGAAATAGTGGAGACAGCAGAAAGATGAAGCGCACTAGTCTTTTAGGTCAGGTGGCTAGGAGGATTAACAAGAAAGGTCCCTCATATTGTGGCTTAAAGGGACCAGTACAGGTTGAGAGGCATCTCAGCAAGCCATCAGCAAGCCCCACCTCATCAAACCAGTGGGAGATCCTGAGCTCCAGGATGGTGAAGCAGGCAACACCAACACCAGGCACACGCCAGGCACACACCAGCCACCACCACCAGCTCCACCTCAACACCAGGTAAGCTAACAGATGCCTAGAGCCTCCAGCTGCCCACATTTAAAACTAAGATCTGGTTTTATGAGAAAAAGCCCATAAAATAGATAAACCTTTGGTTAATTTGATTTTAAAAAAAGAAAGAAGAAAACCAAATTACCGGTATAAAAATGAAAAGGGTGAATTCACCAACAATGAAGAGGAAATTAAAACAATAATTAAGAACTATTTTGCCCAAATGTATGCCAATAAATTTGACAATCTTAGTGAAATGGATACATATTTGCAAAAATATTAATTGCCCAGATTAATGGTAGAAGAAGTAAAATACTTAACCCCATTTCAGAAAAAAGAAGAGGTTGAACAACCAATCAATGAACTCCCTAGGAAAAAATCTTCAGGGCCAGATGGATTTCCAAGTGAATTCTATCAAACAATTAAAGAACAATTAATTCCAATACTATATTGACTATTTGGGAAAATAGCAAAGGAGTCCTACCAAATTCCTTTTATGATACAAATATGGTATAGATACCTAAATCAGGAGGAGTCAAAACAAAGAAAGAAAATTATAGACTAATTCTCCTAGGGAATATAGATGCAAAAATTTTAAATAAAATATTAGCAAATAGATTGCAACAACTTATCAAGAGAATAATACACTATGACCATGTAGGTTTTATACCAGGAATGCTGTCCTGTTTCAATATTGGGAAAACTCAACATAATTGACCATATCACCAACAAAACTAACAGAAACCATATGATATCCCAAAAGATGCAGAAAAAAATTTTGGACAAAATACTACACACATTCCTATTAAAAACAACAACAACAAACAAACAACACTAAAGAGCATGAGAATAAATGGAGTCTTCTTTAAAATGATAAGTAGCATCTAGCTAAAACCATCAGCAAGCATTATATGTAATGGGCACAAGCTAGAAGTACTTCCAGTAACATAGGGGGTGAAATAAGAACATTCATTAATTATCACCAATGTTATTTAATATGATACTAGAAACATTAGTTTTAGCAATAAGAAAAAAAAAGAAATTGAAGGAATTAGAATAGGCAAAAAAGAAACAAAGTTATCACTCTTTGCAGATGATATGATGATATATTTACAGAATCAAGTAAAAAACTACTTGAAATAATGAACATATTTAGAAATGTTACTGTAGACATTATAAAATATTTGGGAGTCTATCTGCCAAAATAAACCTAGGAATTATATGAACACAATTGAAAAACATTTTTCACACAAAGTCAGATCTAAAGAATTGGAAAAAAAACATCAGTTGCTTATGGGTAGTCCAAGCTAATATAATAAAAATGACAATTCTACCTAAATTAATTTACTTATTCAGAGCCATCTCAATCAAACTACCAAAAAAGTATTTGATAGAGCTACAAAAAATGATAATAAAATTCATCTGGAAGAACAAAAGTTTCAGAATTTCAAGGAAATGAATGGAAAGAAATGCTAGGGAAGGTGGTATAGCCATACCAGATCTTAAATTGTATTATAAAGTAGCAATCATCAAAACTACTTGGTACTGGCTAAGAAGCAGAGTAGTGGATCAGTGGAAGAGTTTAGGTATACAAGACACAGTAGCCAATGACTATAGTAATCTACCATTTGAGAAATCCAAAGACTCCAGCTTCTGGAGTAAGAACTCATAATTTGACAAACACTGCTGGGAAAACTGGAAAAAAAAAGTATGGCAAAAACTAGGCATAGACCAAAATCTTACACCATATACTAAAATAAAGTTTAAATGGGTACACAATTTAGATATAAAGGCTGAGACTATAAGCGAACTGGGAGAGGAAGGAATAGTTTACCTGTCAGATTTATGGAGAGTGGAAGAACTGATGAACAAAGAAGAGATAGAGAGCATTATGAAATACAAAATAGATAATTTTGATTACATTAAATTGAAAAGTTTTTGCACAAACAAAGCTAACGCAACCAAGATTAGGAGGGAAGCAGAAAATTGGGAAAGAATTTTTATAACCAGTGTCTCTGATATAGGTGTCATTTCTAAATATATAGAGAACTAAGTCAAATTTATAACAATACAAGTCATTCCTCAATTGATAAGTTGTCAAAGGATATGAGCAGGTAGTTTTCAGATTAAGACATTAAAGTTATCTATAGTCATGAAAAAAATGCTCTAAATCACTATTGATTAGAGAAATGCAAATCAAAACAATTCTGAGGTAGCACATCCTACCTATCAGATTGGATTGGCTAACATGACAAAACAGGAAAATATTGATATTGATAAATATTGGAGATGATGTGGGAAAATTGGAACACTAATAAACTATTGGTGGAGTCACCTATTTTGAAGAGCAATTTGGAACTATGCCAAAAGGGCAACCAAACTGTGCATACTCTTTGACCCAGCACTAGCACTTCTAAGGCTATATCCCAAAGACATCATCATACAAATGGGAAAAGGACCTACATGTACAAAAATACTTATTGCATCTTTTTCTGTGGTAGCAAAGAATTGGAAATTGAGAGAATGCCCATCAATTTGGGAATGTCTGAACAAGTTGTGGTATATTAGTTTAATGAAACACTATTGTGCTATAAGAAATGATGAGCAAGCAGACTTCAGAAAAACCTGAAAAGACTTGTATGATCTGATGCTGAGTGAAGTATGCAGAACCAGAAGCACATTGTACACAGTAACAGTCACATTGTGGGATGACTAACATTGATAGACTTAGCTCTTCTCAGCAATGCAAGGTTCTAATACATCTCCAAAAGTCTCATAATGGAAAATGCTATCCACATCCAGAGAAAGAACAATGGAGTTTCAATGCAGATCAAAGTATACTATTTGCTCTTTTTTCCCCTTCTGTTTTGTTTTGTTTCTTCCTTCTTATTATTTCTCGTATTGGTTCAAATTCTTATTTAGAACATGGCTAATGTGAAAATATATTTAATAGGAATGTATATGTAGAGCCTATATCAGACTGCATGCCATCTTTGGGAGGAGGTGAGGAGGGAGAGGGAGAAAATTTGAAACTCAAAAGCTTATGGAAGTGATCATCGAAAATTAAAAAATTACTTAATTAACCCCCCCCAAAAAAAGTTATACTAAAAACAACATGAACAGAAGTGATTTATTATGCATTTCTAGAATTGTCAATTGATTTTAAAAAATGAAGGGACAGGCTAAACATACTTTACCACACTTTGTACTTAGAAACTACTAATGTTTCTTCACTGAAAATTAAGCTAATTAAGCTTGATATTAAATAGTAAGGGCCTTTCATCATTTAAGATTTGTTAGCATTGTTAACATAAGTAAATTCTGTATTTTGTCAGATGTTTTCTGTATCTATTGAAATAATCATGTGACTTTTTGTTATTGATGTGATTATGTTGATTGATTTCTTTCTATATTCCTGAGAGAATACAACTTTGTTATGATGAATTAATATATAGATCTATTTCTTTAGTTTTCCCATGAGGATTTCATTAAAAATATTTGAGATTGTGCTTTTTATTCTTTGTTTTTCTCTTGTTAGTCTATCAGTACTATTTTTATATAATACAAAGAATTTGTAAAGTAGTTTTACATGGACATTTTTATAATAATTTAGTAAATTATATTAATTGATTTAAATATTATTGACTAATTAATTCATCTGGCCTGTGTTAACTTTCTATTCTCCTTGGTATTTCATTTCTGATGGCTATTTTTTTTCTGTGACTTAATTGTTTGTGATCTATATTTCTTGATTTACTAATTTGATATATTTATATTTCCTGTATATTCTAATTCCTTTTGAATTTTCAGTTACTGGTTTTCCTGTTGTTTATAATAACTTCCAATAATTCTAAATCTGTTTACTGTGAAATTATCTTGTTAATTTGTAATTTTTCATAGCTTAATTACTTTCTCTCTTTTTTCCTGGTTATGTTAAATAACATCTTTATTCATTTGATATTAAAAACAGGTCTTAGTTTTGTTTTTTCTTATTTTAATTTAAATTTCCTTATTCTCTATCCAATTTTCAAGATATCTTTTTTGTACTTTTTGGAGATAAATTAACCAAATTATACATCTTTTAACCTCTCTACATTTCATCCTTTTCCACTGTATTTTTCTTCTGAGTACTGTTTTAAGTGCATCCATGAGTTCAGATATTGAATCATTTTATTAATTTCTCCAAAATCAGATTTTATTATTTGTTTTTGCAAAATTCATTATTGAGGATATCATTACTTAGTCTCTTTGAGTAAGTATCTTATACCTATTTTTCTTTATTTGTAGCTAATTGTGTTACATTGTTGTGCACAAATATGCATTTATTAATTGTATATTTTTATAATTTTTAAAAATGCTTTTCTCAATTTATTTATTTTTAGTCTTCAACATTCACTTCCACAAGATTTTGAGTTCCAAATTTTCTCCCCATCTGCCCCCTGACCCAAGATGGTGTACATTCTGAATACCCCTTACCCCAATCTGCCATCTCTTCTATCCCCCCCACTTCTCTTATCCCCTTCATCTTCTATTTCCCTGTTGGGCAGGATAGATTTCTATACCTCATTGCCTGTATATTTTATTTCTCAGTTGCATGTGAAAATTTTTTTTTCCCATTTCTTTTAAAACGTCAGGTTCCAAATTTTCTCCCTTCCTCCATCCCCATGCACCCTCACTGAGAAGGCAAGCAACTTGATACAAGATACACATGTGTAGTCATGCAAAACACTATCATAGTAGTCATGTTGTGGAAAACTAACTATATTTCCCTTCATCTTATCCTGCCCCTCATTTATTCTATTCTCTCTTTTGACCCTGTTCCTCTTCAGAAGTGTTTGGTTCTGATTACCCCCTCCACCATGACCCTCTCCTCTATTATCCCCTGTTCTCTCTTATCCCCTTCCCCCCTATTTTCCTGTAGGGTTAAAATAGATTTCCATACCCAATTGAATGTGTAAGTTATTCCTTCCTTGAGACAAATATGATTAGAATAAGATTCACTCATTCACTTTCCCCCACTTCCCCTCCACTGTAAAATCCATTTCTTGTCTGTTTTATGTGAGATAATTTACCCTATTCTACCTCTCCCTTTTTCCTTCTCCCAGGATAATCCTCTCTCACCACTTAATTTTATTCTCCAGATATCACCCCTTCATCTTCAACTCACCCTGTACCTTCTATCTATCTATCTATCTATCTATCTATCTATCTATCTATCTATCTATCTATCTATCTATCTGTCTATGTCTGTCTATCTACACATATAATTTTTTCCTTCAACTACCCTAATATTGACAAAGGTCTCATGAGTTACAAATATCATGTTTCCATGCAGGAACGTGAACAGTTCAACTGTAATAGGTCCCTTATGATTTCTCTTTCCTGCTTACCTCTTTATGCTTCTCTTGAGTCTTCTATTTGAAAGTCAAAATTTCTATTCAGCTCTGGCCTTTTCATCGAGAATGCTTGAAAGTCCTCTATTTCACTGAATGTCCATTTTTCCCCCTGAAGGATTATACTTAGTTTTGCTGGGTAAGTGATTCTTGGCTGCAATCCTATCTCCTTTGACTGCAGAATATTATATTCTATGCCCTGCAGTCCCTTACAATAGAAGATGCTAAATCTTGTGTTATCCTGTTTGTGTTTCCACAATACTTGAATTGTTTCTTTCTGGCTGCTTGCAATATTTTCTTCTTGACCTAGGAATGCTGGAATTTGGCTGCAATATTCCTTCCTTGGGGGATCTCTTTCAGGAGGTGATCAGTGAATATTTTCAATTTCTATTTTACCCTCTGGTTCTAAATTATCAGGGCAGTTTTCCTTGATCATTTCTTGAAAGATGATATGTAGGCTCTTTGAACATGGCTTTGAGATAATCCAATAATTTTTAAATTCTCCCTGCTGGATCTGTTTTCCAGGTCAGTTGTTTTTCCAATGAGATATTTCACATTTTCTTCTATTTTTCCATTCCTTTGCTTTTGTTTTACAATGTCTTGATTTCTTATAAAGTCACTAGCTTCCAATTGCTTCATTCCAATTTTTAATGAAGTATTTTCTTCAGTGAGCTTTTGGACTTCCTCTTCTATTTGTCCAATTCTGCTTTCTAAGGCATTCTTCTCCTCATTGGTTCCTTAGACCTCTTTTGCCATTTGGGTTATGCTATTTTTGAGGTGTTATTTTCTTCAGTATTTTTTTGTGTCTCCTTTAGAATGCTGTTGACTTGTTTTTCATGATTTTCTTGCATCATTCACTCTCATTTCTCTTCCCAGTTTTTCCTCTACTTCTCCTACTTGCTTCTCAGAATCCTTTTTGAGCTCTTCCATGGCCTAGGACTGATTGATATTTTTCTTGGAGGCTTTAGATGTAGGAGTTTTAACTTTGTTTTCTTCTGCTTGTGTTTTGATCTTCTTGGTCACCAAAGAAATATTCTATGGTCTGATTTTTTTTTTGCATAGTTTGCTCATGTTCCTAGCCAATTACTTGAGTTTTAAACTCTTTGTTAAGGTAGGGGGGGTCTGCTTCCAGTGTGGAGAATGTCTGTCCCAAGCTTCAGGGGTTTTGTGCAGCTGTTTTGAGAGATACTTCTAGGGACCTGCAAATTTTCCATTCTTCCAAGGTGGTAAGATCAAGGACAAGGTGTTTAAGCCTTTCCTGGCCTGGGCTGTCATCTATGAGTGACCACAATCACTCTTGCCCTGGAACTGTGAGAAGGATTCCCTCTTAACCACCACTACAAGCTCCACCATGCCCAGAACTCCTCTTCACCCCAGGATCACCACTCAGAACTGTGACCCAGATCCAAGCATGGGCAAAGTAAGAGAATCTTGCCTCAGCACCAGCAAAGAGATCCTTATAATCCCCCTCTGATCAGCCACTTGATTCACCCTCTTTCTGTTTTCAGAGAGCTCTGGAAGTAGTCACTGCACTGTCACTAGGGCTGGGACACAGCTTCTCTCCCACTGAGGTCACAGACCTTTCCTACCAACCTTCTAAGTTGTCTTTGGCATTTGTGGGTTAAGAAGTGTGGAAACCACCATAGCTGCCCATGATTCAGTCCTCTGAGGCCTGTAACAGCAATGTTGTGCAGAAATCATCAATGATAGACTTAGTTTTTCTCAGCAATACCGTGACCAAAGACAATTCCAAAATACTCATGATGGAAAATGCTAACCACATCCAGAGAAAGAACTATGGAGTCTGAGTGCAGATCAAAGAATATGACTCTCATTTTTTCTGTTGTTTTTGTTTCTCTTTCTCATGGCTTTTACCTTTTGTTCTGATTCTTCTTTCACAACATGACTAATGTGGAAATATATTTAACACGATTGTACATGTATAAGCTATATCATATTTCTTGTTGTTTTGGGGAGGGGGAAGGGAAGGGAGTGAGGGAAAAAATTGAAACTCAAAATCTTTCAATAATGAATATTGAAAATTATCTTTACATTTAATTTGAAAAAATAAAATGCTATTAATTTTTAAAAGATGCACTTCTTTTTTCTTTTTTGACATCATTACCACCACTACCACCACCTCCATCATCATCATCATCAGCAGCAGCATCGTCATTATCCATTTGTATAGTGTTTTAATTTTTGCAAAACTCTTTACACTGTTGTCTTATTTGATCCTCATAACAACCTTGTGATTTAGGTTTCATTATTTCTCTCTATTTTACAGATGAGGACACTGAGACTGGGAGTTTAGGTGACTTCTCCAGTGTTACACAGTTGGTTATTATCTGAAGATAGAATTTCAACTCATGTCTTGTTGACTCCAAGTCTGATACTCTATTTCACCACTGAATCACCTGGCTATCTAGTTTTTATTGTTACTTTATCTTAACTAGTGATTATAATCATAATTTTTTTAAGGAACTACTTGAACATAATGCATATTGTTTCATCCCCTCATTTTTAATCTGCATGTGTCTATGTTTTAAATGTATTTCTTGAATGAAGATTATACATATACATATATGTACACATGTACATATGTACATAATACACATGAACACACATGTATGTATATGTACACACATATATGGGCCCCATGCTAATGTCTGCCCATCTCTGAATCTTGGATCCTATGACCCTTTCTTGCCAACAATAGTAGGTTGTGCAACAATTATGCTTTCATTTGTACAGGTTAGAAAACTGAGTCTCAGAAATTGGTCACATGGCTATTCAGTTTAAAAGTCAGGATGGGAACCCATGTCTCCCAACTCTCAGTCAACAGCCTGTCCACTCCATCACATTGCTTCAGGAAACCATTTTACAATTTTGGATACTATGAGGGGGACTACCTTTTCCTCTAGCAATTTGAAAATTGTAGAAATAAATAGTTTGAAATCTGTATCAGAAAATTCCCATAATGATATTGTTAGCATTTGAATGGAATGCTAATTGAAAGGAACCTTTGGCAAATTCAGAGTTATGTGTGAACTCTGACCTTGAATATAGAAAAAAGACCAAATTGTGTGTGTGTGTGTGTGTGTGAGTTAAAGGCAGAGAGAGAGGGAGAGAGAGAGAGAGAGAGAGAGAGAGAGAGAGAGAGAGAGAGAGAGAGAGAGTGTAGATAAAGCCTTTAGAAATACATATAATGTTGCTTGGATTTGGAGTAGCAGCTTTTTATCCATTAAGGAACTTAGATGGAGCCTAATGGAGTCCAACTAGAATTCTTGCCCTCATGTCATCATCTGAAATACTATATTTTATTGTTTAAATTTAAAACATTCAGCAATATAGCAAAGGACCATTAAAATCAATAATTGGTTATGCAGCAGTCTGCTACTCATTCTCTGAAATACACACACACATACACACATGCAAACACAAATAATACATATGACATTTGTGTCTTTTGTTTTGTGTCACCAAAGAGAATTTTTGGTCATTTAATCTGACTTTTAGATTAGCAATCCATTTATTATGTGTTTTAACATAGCCTTATAAACTGGCTAGCTCTAGTTGCCAAGTGAAATCATGAACAATGATACTTGTGTTCCATACTATGGAACTCATTAGCTGTACTTGAAGCTAAAATATTTATATGCCCATAAAACTGCAGAACCAAGAAAGAAGGGGGACCTTGTTTAATGGACTTCAGGGCTCTACTGTAGCCTCACACTACTTCAATGGCTGCAAAGGACATTGTCTAGTCTGAGAGAATGTTCATGATTGCTGAAGTTTGTGCATTGCTCAGGGAACAATATAAAACTGACACTGTCACATTCTCTATTCTCAGGATTTTATATTAAACTTAGTTAATTTGAATTGGCTAAGAACAACACAACTGTGATATTGGGTTAAAATTACAGTAGCATTATATTTCTTTTTTAAGTCATACTAACTAAATGATATTTTGTGGGAAGAATCATGTCCTGATATCCATCTCCAGCACTTAGGGATATACCCCTAAACACTGTTGCTTTTCTTAATAACCCATTAGATACATGTTTTAAATAAATCTAAAACAAAAAAGAGGCTATTTACATGTTCCCGCTCTACCAAGGAGTGATGCCTTCCATATTTGTGAAAAATGATACTTCTAAATTCTTTTTCCTCTAAATTTAAATCTTTCTGGCTTCTAGTATATCAGGACTCAGTGAGCCAGTCTTTGAGCATATCAGTTCTTAGTTCCATCCTTCCATAAATAAGAAACCTGATTTTGGTAGTATTTTCTTATATCAATGCACCTATACCCTACATTATTTGTGTTGCAACTTATTTTTTTATCTTGTGTAAGCTTATTTTAACTTTTCTGAATCTTGGTGAAAAGAATAGCACATACTGTGCTTGGATCTGGAAGACCTATGTTTCACTCCCAGCTCTGCCTTTTACAACTTTCATAAAACTATTATTTCAGTGGTGTTGATGCTTCCCCAACCAATATGAGCTAAAACTTTTCTAATTCCTTTCATTCAATGAAATTCTCATTCATGCTTTTCCTTAATCCTGCCATATAGGAACCATCCAACACATCGGAATTCTTCCTCTGGCTCTTTTAACATCTTAGGTTTATTGCTGGTTGTAGTTGTCCATTTGTTGTCTCTAATTCTCACTATATAACTGGTATGTTTTTTTCCCCTAAACACATAAAAATCAACAATCTTTTATGTTGTACCACCCATGCAAATTGGTAATATGTTATAGTATATTTGCATCAGTTATTGGTATTTTATTACTACTTGGGTTATTTGTAATTTTAGTATGGTGCTATGCAGTGATTCACATTCATAAAACATCACTGAGAAAATGTGGTATTTAAAAGATAGATTTGCATGGCAAGGAGTAGTTTGGGATCATTGAAAGTGCCTCACAGTCTTACAAATGTGATCCAACCTGACGTCATCACCTTCTACTTCTAAATTATATGGTCAGTCTAATATGATTTCTGAATTGGCTACCCAAGATATGTATAAAAGTATACACATATTTATATGTAGTATATGTATACATAATATATATGCATATACAAAATGCATGAGTGTATATATGCATACACACACTTGGTATACTAATTATTGTCTTCTAATCCAGCTGCATGTCATAATCTGCACAATTTGAATGTTTTTATCCGCTTTCATCCACTTTGTTTCAAAGTCTTGTAAGACCAGTCTATTTTAAGATATTATACATCTTACTAAGGAGGTTTCATAGTGTTCCACGGATTCCATAATTCCCTGCCACACATAATAGAACCATTTGAAGGGAAGTCCATTGTTTTTTTGCACTCTGCACATAACATCTTCTATGATATTGATAAACGGTTTAAGGGATCATATCTCCCAACCATAAACGGGGACAGTAAGTATTATAGTGCCTACCCTCAAGAGCTATTCTGAGGATAAAATGATATGGAATATACTTTGTAACTCTAAATAGCAAAATAACAGTGACATGATGATGATGATGATGAGGATGATGATGATGGTGATGATGACGATGATACATTCTTCCTAACTTACCCTTCAACTTGTTTTCTTCTCTGATTTCCTTTTGTAGACTCTAACTTTTTATTATAGTGTCATATAGTAGTCAAATGTATTGCATCTTCCCTTACTAGTTTTCATAGTTCCTAAGAATTTCAACTTCCCTCTTGCATGTTGTATAAAAATTTCTTTTCTTAGCAATACAGACTCAAGCCTTCATATGTATTCAATTTCTCATTTAGTAAGACCATATTAACTATTTGTACCTCTCCAGACAATGATTCTACATTCATTCAGCATCCATTTAATGTTATCATTGTATAAATTGTTCACTTAGTTCCACACATTTCACTCTGCATCCATTCATAAAAAGTTTTCCCAGTTCTCTCTGAAACTAACGACTCTATCATTTAGTAAAACTTAATAATATTCCATTATATTCACATACCACCATTTCCTTAGATATTCCCTAATAAGAAAACAGTCTATTAATTTCCAATTTTTGGCTACCATAAAAAAGTTAACATAAATATAAATGTTGTACATATATAAATCCTTTTCCACTTTCTTTGACTTTGTTTCCCTATGGTATAGGTCCAATGATGGTAAAGCTAGTTTACGCACACATTTTTTTTCATGTTAAAATTCATTTGTTATTTTATTTTCCCCAATCATATGTAAAAACGATTTTTAACATACATTTTTAAAACTTTTGAGTTTCAAATTCTCTCCCTTGCATTCTCCTGATACTCCTTATTGAGAAGTAAAGCAATTCAAAATAGGTTCTTTGTGTGTAGTCAAGCAATACATATTTACATATTAGTCATGTTAAAGAAAACATAGAACAAAAAAAACCCTCAAGAAAAAATAAAGTAAGAAAAAAGTATGCTTCAATCTGTATTCAGACACGATCAATTCTCTCTCTGGGGACAGATAGCATTTTTCATCAAAAGTTATTCAGAGTTGTTGTGGATCATTGTATCACTGAGAATAGCCAAGTCATTCACAGCTGATCATATTTCAATGTTGCTGCTACTTTTTACATAGTACATTTAAGTTTGCATCAGCACATGTAAACCTTTTGAGTTTTTCTGAGAGCATCCCCCTCCTCATTTCTTTATTTAATTATTTATTTTTAGTTTTCAACGTTCACTTATTTAAGATTTTGAGTTCTGAATTTTCTTTCCCTCTCTCCTCTCCTCCCTCCCTGATGGTCCTCAATCTGATATAGGCTATATATATGTGTATAGAGAGAGATCATATTTTCACATTAGTCATGTTGTAAAGAATTAGAACCAGTGGAATAAAACATAAGAAAGAGAAACAACAAGAAAAAGAGAGCAAATAGTACGCTACAATCTGCATTCAGGCTCCATAGTTCTTTTTCCAGATGTGTATAGCATTTTCCATCATAAGTCTTTTGGAGACTTAAAGCCTTACATTGCTGAGAAGAGTGGTCTATCAAAATTAGTCATCACACAATATGGCTGTTACTGTATACAATGTTCTCTTGATTCTTCTCACTTCACTCAGCATCAGTTCATGTAAGTCTTTCTTGGTTTTTCTGATGTCTGCCTGCTCATCATTTCTTATGGAACAATAGTATTCCATCAAATTCATATACCACAACTTATTCAGCCATTTTCCAATTGATTCTCCAACTTCTAATTCTTGGCCACCACATAAAAGAGCTACTATAAATATTTTTGCACATGTTGCTCCTTTTCCCATTTCTATGATCTCTTTGGGATATAGCCCTAGAAGTGCTATTGCTGGGTCAAAGGGTATGCACATTTTTATAGCTCTTTGTGCATACTTCCAAACTGCTTCCAAATTGGTTGGATCAGTTCACAACTCCACAAACAATATTCATTAGTATTCCAATATTCCCACATCTTCTCCAACATTTATCATTTTCCTGTTTTGTCATGTTAGCCAAACTGATAGATCTGATGTGGTACCTCAGAATTGTTTTGATTCACATTTATCTAATCAATAGAAGTTTAAAACATTTTTTCATATGACTATAGATAGCTTTAATTTCTTTATCTGAAAACTGTTCATATCCATTGACCATTTGTCAATTGGGGAATGACTGGTATTCTTACAAATTTGACTCAGTTCTCTACATATTTTAGAAACAAGGTCTTTATCAAAGACACCGGTTGTGAACATTGTTTCCAAGTTTTTTGCTTCCTTTCTAATCTTGGTTGCATTAGCTTTGTTTGTGCAAAAACAAAAACAAAAAAAAACCCTTTTCAATTTAATGTAATCAAAATTATCCATTTTGCATTTCATAATGTTCTCTATCTCTTGTTTGGTCATGAATTCTTCCATTCTCTGTAAATCTGACAGGTAAACTATTCCTTGCTCTGCTAATTTGTTTATGGTATCAGCCTTTAAATCTAATTTGAGTGTCCATTTTGATTTTATCTTGATAGCTAATGTAAGATTTTGGCCTATGCCTAGCTGCTGCCATACCATTTTCCAGTTTTCCCAGCAGCTTTTGTCAAAGAGTGAGTTGTTATCCCAGAAGCTAGAGAGTTTGGGTTTATCAAACTGCAGGTTAATGTAGTCATTGACTACTATGTCTCGTATGCTTAACCTGTTTCACTGACCCACCACTCTATTTCTTAGCCAGTACGAAGTACTTTTAATGATTGCTGCTTTGTAATACAATTTAAGATCTGGTACTGCTAGGCAGGCCACCTTTCCTTGCATTTCTTTTCATTAATTCCCTTGATATTCCAGACTTTTTGTTCTACCAGATGAATTTTGTTATGATATTTTAGCTCTATCATATTTTTTAGTAGTTGGATTGGTATGGCACTGAATAAGTAAATTAATTTAGGCAGAATTGTCATTTTTAGTATACTAGCTCTACCTACCCATGAGTAACTAATATTTTCAAATTATTTAGATCTGATTTCATTTTTGTGAAAAGTGTTTTGTAATTGTTCATACATTTCCTGGGTTTATCTTGGCAGGTAGACTCCTAAATATTTAACCTGTGTACAGTTAATTTAAATGGAATTTCTCTCTACCTCTTGCTGCTGGGCTTTATTAGTAATATAGCGAAATGCTGATGATTTATATGGGTTTTTTTATTTCCTGCAACTTTGCTAAAGTTGTTAATTATTTCAAGTAGTTTTTTTAGTTGGTTCTCTAAGTATACTGCCATATTATCCACAAAGAGTGTTAGCTTTGTTTCTTCTTTGCCTGTTCTAATTCCTACAATTCTTTTTCTTCGCTTATTGCTAAAGCTAACATTTCTAGTATAATATTGAATAAAATAGTGTGATAATGAACATCATTGTTTCATCCCTGATTTTATTGGAAATACTTCTAGCTATGCCCATTACATATAATAATTGCTGATGGTCTCAATAGACACTACTTATCATTTTAATTCCTATGCTGTCTAGTGTTTTTAATAGGAATGGGTGTTGCATTTTGTCAAAAACTTTTTCTGTATCTATTGAGATAATCATATGATTTCTGTTAGATTTGTTGTTGGCATCAATTATGCTGATAGTTTTCCCAATATTAAACCAGGCCTGCATTCTTGGTATAAATCTTACATGGTGATAGTATATTATTCTTATGATAACTTGCTATGGTCTTGGCTAATGTTTTTTTAAAATTTTTGTGTCTATATTCATTAGGGTAATTGGTCTGTAATTTTCTTTCTGTTTTTGCTCTTCCTTGTTTAGGTATCAGCACAATATTTATATCATAGCAATTATTTCTAGGGCTCCTTCTTCATCTAGTTTCCCAAATGGTTTATATTATATTGGAATTAGTTTTTCTTTAAATGTTTGATAGAATTCACTTGTAAATCCGTCTGGCCCTGGAGATTTTTCTTAGGGAGTTCATTGATGGCTTGTTCAATTTCTTCTTTCTGAAATGGGGTTATTTAAATAATTTTTCCTCTCCTGTTAATCTGGGCATTTTATATATTTATTAGTAAATATTAATCCATTTCACTAAGACTGTCGAATTTATTGGCATACAGTTGGGCAAAATAGCTCTTAATTATTGTTTTTAATTCCTCTTCATTGCTGGTGAACTCACCCTTTTCATTTTCGATGCTGGTAATTTGGTTTTCATTTTTCCTTTTTTAGTCAAATTAACCAAAGGTTTATCTATTTTATTGCCTTTTTCATAAACACAGCTCTTAGTTTTATTTATTAGTTTAATAGTTTTTTAAAAAAATTATTTTATTAATATCTCCTTTGGTTTTCAGAATTTCTAATTTAGTATTTAATTGGGAGTTTTTAATTTGTTGTTTTTCTAACATTTTTGTGGCATGCCCAATTCATTGATCCCTTTTTTCTATTTTTATTCATGTAAGCACTGAGAAATATAAAATTTTCCCTAAGAACTACTTTGCTACATCCCATAAGTTTTAATATGTTGTCTCATTATTGTCATTGTCTTGGATGAAGTTTCTGATTATTTCTATGGTTTTTTGTTTGACCTACTCATTCTTTATGATTAGATTAATTAGTTTCAAATTAATTTTAATCTATCTTTCCAGGCCCTTTATTACATGTAATTGCTATTGCATCATGGTCTGGAAAAGGATGTATTTAATATTTCTGCCTTTCTGCCTTGTATTGTGAAGTTTTTATGTCCTAGTACATGGTAACACAAGTTATATTCATTATATCCCCATTCCATTTTCTCCAGAGGTCTAACATATCTAACTTTTTAAAGATCCTATTCACTTCTTTAATTTTTTTTTTAATTTGATGTATTCAGTTTTAGTTTTCAAGATTTACTTTCATAAGATTTTGAGTTCTAAATTTTCTCCTCCTCTAATCTCCCCAAGACAGCATGCAATCTGATATAGTTCATACATATACATTCCTATTAAACATATTTTCACATCAGTCATATGGTAAAGAAGAATTAGAACCAAGGGAGAAACCACAAGAAAGAAGAAACTACAAAAACAACAACAAAGAGAGCAAATAGTATGCTTTGATCTACATACATACTCTACAGTTCTTTTCCTGGATGTGGATAACATTTTCTTAATTTCTTTCTTGTTTATTTTGTAGTTAGACTTATCTATTTCTGAGAGGGAGAGGTTGAGATTCCCCCTCCCAACACACAGTAATATAGTTTTGCTTTCTATTTCTTCCTGTAACTCCTTTAACTTCTCATCTAAGAATATGGATGCTGTACTACTTGGTGCATATGTTTAGTAATGATATTCCATCATTGCCTATGGTATCTTTTAGCAGAATGTAGTTTTCTTCCTTGTCTTTTTTTAATTAGATCTATTTTTGCTTTTGCTTTGTCTGAGATCAGGATTGCTACCCCTGCTTTTTTTTTAACCTCAGCTGAAGCATAATATATTCTGTTCCAGCCTTTTACCTTTACTCTGTGTGTGTCTCTCTGCTTCAAATGTGTTTCTTCTAAACAACATGTGGTGGAATTATGTTTTTTAATCCACTCTGTTATCTTCTTCCATTTTATGGGAGAGTTCATCCCATTCACATTCACAGTTATTATTACTAACTGAGTCTTTCTTTCTATCCTATTTCCCCTCATTCCCCGTTTATGTTTTTCTCTCTCCTTTCTCCCTTTTCCTCATCACCTATATTTTATTTCTGAGCACTAACTCCCTCAATCTGCCCACCTTTTTAGTACCCTCCTCCCTTTTCTTCCCCCCTTTCCCCTCCCAGTTCCTAGGGTAAGATAGATTTCTATACCCAATTGAGTGTGAATAATATTCCCTCTTTGAGCCAAATCCTACGAAAAGTTCATATAATACTCATCTCCCTCCCTTCTTTCCCTCTATTATAATAGATCTTTGTGCCATTTCATGGCATGTAATTTGCCCTTGTCTGCCTCCTAATTTCCTCTTCTCTCTGTACAATATTTTTACCCCTCAATTATTTTTTCATTATCATATCAAACTCACCTTATATCCACATCCTCTATCTATGCATATCATTTCTAAATGTCATAATAAAGATATAGTTCTCAAGAGTTACAAGTATTCCTTGGCAAGTCACTTAACCCAATTGCCTCATGAAGAAAAAGAAGAAGAAGAAGAAGAAGAAGAAGAAGAAGAAGAAGAAGAAGAAGAAGAAGAAGAAGAAGAAGAAGAAGAAAAAGACAAGAGCTACAAATATCATATTGCCATGTAGGGATGTACACGGTTTAACATTATTGACTACTATATTTTGTTTATTTTTTTCTTTTCCTGTTTACCTTTTTGATTCTCTTGAGTCTTTTATTTGAAGTTTAAATTTTCTGTTCAGCTCTGGATTTTTCATCAGGAAAATTTCTTCACTCCTGAAAGATTATGCTCAATTTTTTGCTGGCTCGTTGATCCTTGGTTGTAATCCAAGCTCCTTTACCTTATGGAATATCATATTCCAAGCTCTACAATCTTTTATGGTAAAAGCTGCAAGGTCCTGCATAATCCTGACCATGGTTCCACAACATTTAAATTGTTTCTTTCTTGTTGCTTGCAGTATTTTCTCCTTGACCTGATAACTCTGGAATTTGGCTACAATATTCTTTGTCATTTCCATTTTGGGATCTCTTTCAGGAGGTGATTGGTGAATTCTTTTGATGACTATTTTATCCTGTGATACTACGACCTTGGGGCAATTTACTTTGATCATTTCTTGAAAGATGTTGTCCAAGCTCTTTTTTAATCATGATTTTCAGGTAGACCAGTAACTCTTAAATTATCTCTCCTAGATCTATTTTACAGGTCAGTAGTTTTTCCAATGATGTATTTTCCATTTTCTTCCATTTTTTTCATTCTTTTGATTTTGTTTCACTGATTCTTGATGTCTTATAGTGTCATTAGCTTCCACTTGCCCAATTTTAATTTTTAATGAACAGTTTTCTTAAGTTAGCTTTGGTATATGCTTTTCCATTTGGCCAATTCTACTTTTTTTTTTGGCTAGGCAATGGGATTAAATGCCTTTCCCAGGATCATACAAGTAATAAGTGTCAAGTATCTAAGGCTGGATTTGAACTCAGGTCCTCCTGATTTCAGGGCCAGTGCTCTATCCACTGTGCTACCTCGCTTCCCCCAATTCTACTTTTTTAAGGAGTTGTTTTCTTCATTGAACTTTTTTTTCCCCATTTGGTCAATTGCATTTTTTAAGGAATTGTTTTCTACAGTCAATTTTTGTCCCTCCTTTTCCCAGCTGTTGACTCTTTCTTGTGTACTTTTCATTTTTGCCATTTTTTCTTCTATCTCTTTTGATCTCTTCTAAGGTTTTTTTTGTTTGTTTTTTTGTTTCAGACCAATTCACATTACCCTTTGAAGTTTTGGATATAGATATATTGACAATGTCATCCTTTTCTGAATTTGTGTTTTGATCTTCTTCATCCCCATAGGAAAAGAAAAATATGGTCAGGACCCATTTCTGCTTTATACTCATGATGTTTGCTTAATTCCTGGCTTTTAAATTTGAACTCTTATGTTAAAGTACAAAGGGCGCTGTCCCAAGCTTCTTGTGCTGGGGGGCCAAGGGCCTGGTCTCTGGCTGTGTGTTCTGGTGCCTCAGGCTGGCAGCTGGAGGCTGTAGAGGTCTGGCAGCTTACCTGGTGCTGAGCTGGGGTACTCATGGTGATCTATGGTATATGCTGAAGACATATGAGTTTTTGTTCCCCTGCATTTCCCCAGGGCTACACTGAAGCTCACAGGTGGGGGTGGAGTGTGGCCACTGGAGGATGCCTACTCACCCAAGGCTGCACTGAAATGTGAAGTTGTGGCCATTGGACAATCCCTCTTCAGCTGGGGCTGTGCTGAAGCAGGTTGGGATTAAGTTGTTGGAAGATGCCTGCCCACCTGGAGCTGTGCTGAAGCACAGGGAGGTCAGCTGCTGGGGGACGTCTGCCTGCTGGCACACATGGTGGTTCTCTGATTTGGAATCTGCTGGTTACCCTGGCTGTGCCAAGGCATATGGGGGTCTAGATGTTAACACTTGGGGCTCATCACTCTGGGACTAAGGATTTCTCCATGGTTTGTTGAGGTAGGGCTTGCCACTAGATTGCCAGGATGCCTCCAGTCCTGGACTGAGCTCCCCTTCCACCAGAGCAAGTGAGACCTTTCCTGCTTATCCTCCAAACCTTCTGGGCTAATAGAATAGTCCTCCCTATTTTTCTGCTAGCTCAGCTATTCCAGGATTCCCAGGGGTGATATTTTCTGGGCTTTTAGTGGTCAATAAGGGAGAGAGAAAGCAACTTAACTGCTTACTCCACTGTCCCATCATTTCTTATAACACAATAGTATTCCATCATAATCATGTAGCACAATTTGTTCACTCATTCCTCAATTGATAGGTGTTCTCCCAATTTCTAACTCTATGCCTGCAGAAAAGATAATAAGAAAGGTCTTATGAGTTAAAATATCATTTTCCCATGTAGGAATGTAAACAGTTTAACTTTAATAAATTCCCTTACAATTTTTCTTTCCTGTTTACCTTTTTATGTGTCTCTTGAGTTTTGTATCTGAAAGTCAATTTTTCTATTTAGCTATAAATATTT
The DNA here is from genome assembly GCF_003287225.1 of Phascolarctos cinereus. Taxonomy (NCBI): domain Eukaryota; kingdom Metazoa; phylum Chordata; class Mammalia; order Diprotodontia; family Phascolarctidae; genus Phascolarctos; species Phascolarctos cinereus. Next base: position 98,631,532 of record NW_027556402.1, on the reverse strand, counting down.
TTCCACATATATGTCCTTTTCCCTTTCTTTTAAATCTCTTTTTGGATACAGACCTAGTAAGGCACTGATAGGCCAAAGGGTATACATCATTTTATAGCCTTTTGGGCATAGTTCCAAATTACTTTAAAGAATGGTTGAATCAGTTCACAACTCCACTAACAGCGCATTAATGTCTCATTTTCCCCACATCCCCTCCAACATTTTTCATTATCCTTTTTTGTCCCATTATCCAATCTCATAAATATGAGGTAGTATCTTAGAAATGTTTTAATTTGCATTCATTCACTTAACAGCAATTCAGAGCACCTCCTTGTGAAAATTTTATATCTCATGATCATTTATAAATTGGGGAATGGTTCTTATTTTTTTTTATAAATTTGACTCAGTTATTCATATATTTGAGAAATGAGGCCTTTATCGTAGAAACTTGATTCATTTTTTTTCAGTTTTGATTGCTAAATGTATTTCCCTCTATCCTATTCCAAACATTCTAGTCTCTCACTCCTTTCACTCTGTCCCTTCTCAAAAGTGTTTTACTTCTGACTACCACCTCCCCCAATCTACCATCCTTTCTATCACTACCCCTCATGTTATCCCCTTCCCCTCCTACTTTCCTTTATTGTAAGCTAGACTGTTATACTCAGTTGAGTGTCTGTTATTCCCTCTTTGAGACAATTTTGATGAGAGTAAGGTTCATTCACTCCCCCCCTTCTCCTCCATCAGCCTTTCCATTGCAAAAGCTTTCTCCTGATTCTTTTATGTGGGTATTTTATCCCATTCTACCCCTGTTTCCCTTTCTCACAGTGCATTCCTCTTTCTCACCCCTTAATTTTATTTTTTTAGATATCCCTTCATATACAATTCACACCTGTGCCATCTATCTATATATACTCTTAACAGCCCTAATGATGAGAAAGATTTATGAGTTACAAGTATCATCTTCCCATGTAGGAATGTAAAGAGTTTAACCTTATTAAGTCCCTTATGTATTCCAGACAGAAAGAAACAATTCAAGTGTTGTGGAAGATAATACAAGATTTAGCAGTTTCTACATTAAGGGATTGGAAGGCTTGGAATATGATATTCTGGAGGGCAAAGGAGCTAGGATACAACCAAGAATCACCTACCCAGCAAAACTGAGTGTAATTGATGAGGGGGAAAATTGACATTCAATGAGATGAAGGAATTTAATGCATTCTTCAGAGGAAAAAAACCCCCAGCTAAATAGAAAAATTTACTTTCAGATACAAAACTCAAGAGACACATAAAAAGGTAAACAGGAAAGAAAAATTGTAAGGGAATTTATTAAAGTTAAACTGTTTACATTCCTACATGGGAAAATGACATTTTAACTCATAAGACCTTTCTTATTATTAGGGTAATTAGAAGGAGTATATATAAACAGAGACACAAATGTGAGTTGAACGTGAAGGCATGATATCTAAAAAATACAATTAAGGAGTGACAGAGGAATGTACTGGGAGGAAGAGAAATAGAGAGGTATAATGGAGTAAATTATCTCGCATAAAAGAGGCAAGAAAAAGCTTTTACAGTGGAGGGGAAGAGGGAGAAAGTGAAGGGGAGTAAGTGAACCTAATTCTCATCAGAATTAGCTCAAGGAGGGAATTACATAAACACTGCATTGGGTGTACAAATCTATCTTACCCTACAGGAAATAGTATGGAAGGAAATAAAAGAAAGGAAAGTTGACAGAACAGATGGCAGATTTGGGGAGGGGTAATCAGAAGTGAAACACTTTTTTTTAAGCAATTGGGGTTAAGTGATTTGCCCAGGGTCTTACAGCTAGTAAGTGTCAAGTGTTTGGTCTGAGGCTGGATTTGCACTCAGGTCCTCCTGACTTCAGGGCCAGTGCTGTATCCACTGTACCACCTAGCTGCCCCAGAAGTGAAACACTTTTGAGGTGGGACAGGGTGAAGGGAGAGAGAGAATAGAATAAGCAGGGTGGGGTGAATAGGGTGGAGGGAAATACAATTAGCAAAAATAATTGTGAAAAAAATTGAATCAAGTTTCTCTGATAAAAGTCTCATTTCTCAAACAAAAAACTGAGTCAAATGTATAAAAATGAAAGTCATTGCCCAATTGATAAATGATCAAAAGATATAATCAATTTTCAGATAAAAAATATTCTAACTCTACTCTTTTCATGAGGAATGCTTGAAAGTTTTCTATTTCATTGAATATCCATTTCCCCCTGAAGGATTATATTCTGTTTTGCTGGGTAGGTGATTTTTGGTTGTAATCCTACCTCCTGTGCCTTCTGGAATATCATATTCTAAGTTCCCTGATCCTTTAATGTAGAAGCTGCTAAATCTTGTGTTATCCTGACTGTGGCTCCATAATACTTGAATTACTTCTTTCTAGCTGTTTGGACTATTTTCTCCTTGATCCAGGAGCTCTGGAATTTGGCTATGACATTCCTGAGAGTTTTCATTTTGGGATATCTTTTAGGAGGTGTTCAGTGGATTTTTTCAATTTTTATTTTACCTTCTGGTTCTAGAATATCAGGGCAATTTTCCTTGATAATTTTTTTGAAATCTGATGTCTAGGCTCTTTTTTTGATAATGGTTTTCAGGTAGTCCAATAATTATTATCTCTCCTGGATCTATTGTCCAAGCCAGTTGTTTATCCAATAAGATATTTGACATTGTCTTCTATTTTTTTTCCTTCTTTCGTTTTTGTTTTATTGTTTCTTGATTTCTCATAAAGTCATTAGCTTCCATGTGCTCAATTCTAACTTTTAAAGTATTAATTTCTTCAATGAGTTTTTGTACCCTCCTTTTCCATGTGGCCAATTCTACTTTTTAAGGAGTATTTTTTTTTTTCCTTCAGTGCATTTTTATGCTTTCTTTTCAATTTGACCAGTTATGCTTTTCAAGCCATTCTTCTTCTCACTGGCTTTTTGTGCTTCTTTTACCATTTGGCCTTGTCTGGTTTTTAAGATGTTATTTTCTTCAGTTATTTTTTGTGTGCCCTTTAGCAATCCGTTGACTTGTTTTTCATTACTTTCTTGTATCACTCTCATTTCTTCTCCCAATTTTTTTCCTACCTCTCTTACTTGAGTTTCAAAGTTCTTTTTAAGCTCTTCCATGGCCTGAGACCAATTAATAGTTTTTATTGGAACTTTGACTTTGTTATCTTCTTCTGAGTGTATGTTTTGAACTTCCTTGTCACCATAGTTACTTTCTGTTGTCAGAATTCTTTTCTATTGTTCGTTCATTTTTCAGTCTATTTCTTGGCTTTAACTCTTTGTTAAAATGGGGCTCTGCTTCTAGGGAGGAAAGCACCCTGTCCCAAGCTTCAGGGATTTTGTGCAGCTGTTTTCAGAGATACTTCTAGTGATCTGTAAGTTTTCAATTTTTCCAAGATGGTGTGATCTAAGGAGAGGTGTGTGTACTATTATCCTTGCCTGTGCTCTGGTCTTTAAGTGGTGACAAGCACTCTTTTCTGCCCTGAATTTGTGACAAAGATCCTTATGTCACTGTGGCTGTGAGCTGTGGTGTGCTATTACTCCTCTTCACCATGGGATTGCCACACAGAAATAGGACTCAGATCTAACTTTGGGCAAAGTAACAGAGTGCTGCCTCAGTTCCAGCAAAGACAAAACTTTAATCTCCTTCTGATCAATTATTCAGTCCCCTACCATTTGTTGACTGAGAGCGCTGGAAGCAGCCACTGCCATTGCTGATTCAGTGGCTTCCAAGACCTGCTTATTGGGTTTATTGGGGCCAGGTCTGAGCTGACATGGCCTACTCTGGACTGTTTTGTACTCTCACTGAGGTACTACAGACCTTTTCCGCTGACCTTCTAAGTTGTCTTTGGCTGGAATATTGTTTCACCTCATTCTTTTGTGGGTTCTGTCTCTTCTCGAATTGTTTCATGGCATTGTTTGGAGGGGTTTTGGGGAGAATTCAGGTGAGTCACTGCCTTTTCTCCACCATCTTGGTTCTGGCTTTATGCATTTTTTTAAACTTTCTGAGCATAGTTGTAAATTGCTTTCCAGAATGCCTAAACCAATCCATTTCTCCACCACAGTGCTTTCTTGTATCAGTTTTTTGCCCTATGTGTTTCAGTGAGTTAGTTGAATATATACATATATAATGTTAAATTATTAATTTAAGTTTAAACTATAAAATTTGATCTTAAAATTGGGTATTTTTTTTTCTCAAAACAATGAAGAATTCTGGATTGGTTTATGCCATGAATTGACTTTTCAATTTACTGTATGGCAAAACTGATTTTCAAATTACCATAGCTAGTCTACTCTTCAACAGTCCAGTAAAATTAATTTCTAGCAATCATATCTTAGTTTGTACCACATGCAAAAGATGACATGATACCCCCTAAGCATAATGACTTTTGTGCTTTTTGACATAAGGTATAAAGAGTTATCAGAAGAAACATTACTATTTCTATCATGTAGAAAATGTTTTAAAATTCTCCTTTATCTTTATTATAACTTATTATTTCAGTGATCTAGCTCTCCAAGCAGGAAATTCAACAAGTAAGTCATCTATATATTCATCTAGTCATTGGTGAAAATATTGAGCCTGCCATTAACCTCTACTAGGCATAATCATTAACTAATATTATTTTGATATTAATCCAGATGTGGTAGGTATGGCATCTACTTTGCTTTATGTAGTCTGGGTTGGCTTCACTTTAAGGGTATAAAGAATCAGTCTTTGGGATTTTGGTTGGCCAAGAACTAGGGCTTGAATGCTTGATTTGGTTTCCTTCTCCTCTGAGGCTTAGCAGGCCCAGTACTTTGGGGAAGTTTTAGCGGAATTTCCGCTGCCCATCAAGAATGGCTAGGTGTTGAACCTGGAGGTAAAGGGAGAATAATATTTTATCTGAACTTAATTAGGAATTGTATCTTTTTAAAAATAGCACAAATAAAGCTTTTTTTAAATTATATTTTATAACTTGTGAGCATATTATTGCATTCTATTACTGATCATGAATCACTGTATTGGCCTGAGTTAGTTGTGACTAGTATATTAGCCAATTATGATATGATATGATCCATCTGCTATTTCTGCATCTTGCCAACAAGCATATCAAAGACTGTCAAATACTTTGCCGTGCACACAATACACTATATGTATGTGTGTGTATGTGTATATATATATATGTATATATATATATATATATATATATATATATATATGCATACATATATACATACACATATGTGTGTGTTAACTACTTTGCTGGAATGCATATTTTTGTTCTCATATAGCACATATACATGTATGTGTGTGTGTGTGTATGTGTGTCTGTGTATCTCAAATATTTTGCTGACATAGGTATGTGGATATATATGTGTTAGCAAAGTTATTTGACAGAAAGTTGTGAAATTCAATCCTGTGACTTTCATCAGTGGAAACTCTTTTTATTGATGAAGATTAGTATGTTTTCTGTAATTTAGAGTCTTTGAGAGTTACCTGGAGCACTAAGAGGTTAAGTGATTTGCCAATGTTCACATAGCTACTGTTTGTGTTAGATGGGCCTCAGACCTAAGTCTTCTTAACTCTGAGATCTGACCTCTACCCACCATGGAATTCTTGGACAAATAATTAATATATTGGCCAGACATTTCTTTGATATACCAATATAATGACAAAGAAAAAGATAAAATGATCTGGAAAATGTCATATAGCGATCCATTGAAGAAAATTAGAATATTTAGCTTTCACAAAAGGGGGAAATAAAGGCTAAATTTTGTATATTTGAAAGCTTGTCATACCAAAAGAGGAATGAAATGTATTTTGTTCATTCCTAGAAGTAGAACCAGGTCAGGTGGGTGAAAATTACAGGAAGGCAGATTTTAGCCCAATATAAAAGCTGTTAAAAATGGAGTAAGGTACCTCATGAAGTGGTGGTGAACCTCGTATCTCTTGAAATGTTTATGAAGAGATCTTTATAAAATATGTGTCAGGAACTATAGCTCTCACACTATAGCTCATATAGCACACTATGTTATTCTTAATTTAGTGAAATAGAAATATCTTCCCCTCATTTTGTGGATGAGGAAGCTGAGACTCTAAGAGGATCACAGACAGTGTTGGAATGCCTCTTTGTGGTAATCTAGTCAAACCGCCTCATTTTACACTTGAGGAAACTGAGGCCAAAGGACAATAACTTGCCTGTATCATACCAGGTAGTAGGTAGCAAAAGTAAGATAGGAAGCCAGATTCTATGACTTCAATAGACATCATTCTTTTCTCACTACACAGGACATAAAAGAAGGAATTTCTTCACTGTGTAGGGATTGGACCAGATGATCCCTTCCAATTCGTAGACTTTATTATTCAATACATTTCATGAAACATCTATAAAATATCTGCAGTGTAAGTGGAATTAAGTGGTTGATTAAGACACAATGATAAATAATGCATAAAGCCTGCATTCAATAAGGTAAAAATCTATGGTTAATTGTAAGACACATATACATAAATGTATGTGTGTATGTATATTTCTTATATATACAAATAAATGCACATATTTGTGTATATATATGTACACACACACACACACATGTACACAATGGAGACTGAGATAAGTTCAAAGGAGAATTCATGAAAAGGCCTGTGGAAGATCTTAGAGGGAGATCATTTCACCTGGAGGAGGTGGATGATTAAGTTGAAGGAGTTCCTCAATTGATGAATCAACGAATTCTAGTAATTATCATGCATCAAACAGTATTTGCACACATACTGGTGAAATTCAGATCAAGAAAATAAGGACCTATTTTTAGTGCTGGTATTTTAAAGTAAATGAGAAAAATATATTTTCTGTATTTCAAAATAGGATTAAATTGTACTATATAAGTCTAAATTCCATGTCATTTGCTAATTCCACTACTTCCTATTTAGAACACATTCATTTCTGAAGATTTTCTTTTTTAAGTCACATAATAATAAAGGTGGTATGCATAGACTGGTTTCTTGCATCTCTATCATCACTGTTAACTGCCCAGCTTCAGGGGAGTGGCTAACAACTCAGGCAATATCTGCAATTCAACAGCAGAGGGCGCAAAGTAATGAACTCTTCCCTGAGCTACTCCTGGTATTTTTATAGGTGATATGAAATATACTTCACCTAAATATTTTGATTTTCTGATATTTGTATTTAATACTAAAAAATCTTATGTCTGTCTATCTATCTATCTATCTATCTATCTATCTATCTATCTATCTATCTGTATCTTCCTTCTCATGAAGTTGTGGTATTTTTCAGCATGTCCTAGTTTTTCCTATATTTGCATATCTCATTTGCTTCAGTAAAAATTAGCTTCTTACACTTGAATTGGCAATACTGCATAGCTGACTTGAGATCAAATATATTCTATTTAAAAGATTAAGAAGGAATTTCAGAGGTTTCTTTGTATAACAACTTAGGATAATGATGTTAGTATAATGGAAGAAAAATCACTAGATTAAAAAAAGTTGCATGCTTAAATAATTTTAAAAGGTTATTGAAAATTCAGTAATTTAGTAGTTGAAGGACATATTTAATGTATGTTTAAAATTATGTGTTTATTTTTATTTAGATGATTATGTTACATTTCTCCAAGCACTTTTCTTTTTTCTGACTCCTTTTGAATTCATTCATTAATTCATTTTTAATGAAAAAATTTCTACTACTCAGAAAATTCTGATTTTCTTTTTAAAGAAAAGTATTTAATGAATTATGACTTGAAAACACATATACCCTAGGAAATATTAATATCTACAAGCTATTTTATATTGGAATGCTCCCTGACAGATTGCTGGAATTAGAGGAGACCTACGTGACATCTAGTGCACCTATTTTAGAGAGAAATGAGAAATGTTTTTCAACAAGCTATTGAAAGAAGCTGGAGTCTTAAAAAAAAAACAAAAAGAAAGAAAAAAGTAATGCCCATGGCAAAAACACAAAAAGGAGGCCTAGTAAAATAAGTTAGCAGCATTTTTAGGGTTTTGCCTTTCTTCCTGTTATAAAGGCCCATGTTTTGTCTAGTAAATGTGATTAAGAAAAGGACTACCAAGCCTCTAGGGTTGGCTGACTTTTGAAGGAGGTTTAGGCTAAAAAAATTCCTGGTTTAACTGCCAGGAAGCAAGTGTAGGGATTTCTTGATGAAAGCCCAAAGATCCTTACCTCCACCCAGTTTAAAAAAAAAAGGCTTTTGTTTTTCACCTGAAATATTATTATTTTAGTTGTAGAATTGCAACTTCGACTTTTTACTTTTCCCTGACAGCTATTCTCCAAACTACCGAGCCAAGACCACAGGGATTACACCATATCAGCTCACAGTCACGAGTTTTTCACTATCTACGAAATGATAGTCATGGAGAAGTTCGGCTTATCTCCTGGCTTTCTAGCTCAAGTTCTCTTCACTTTCTTACATGCTCTTCCTCCAAAGCACTGTTTCCTCAGCCCTCCTCCTTTCATTCAGGGGAGTAACATACTTCTAGGAAGGAAGATTGGCTTCTCTCTGGTACACACTTACAGGTCACCAGGAGGAATTCTGCAGTGAGAGCTGCAAGACAGAAGCCAATATACGATGTGGTTCGGGAAGTCCGCATCTCATCCTATAAGGGATATGCTTTAAAAAAAAAAAGAAAAGAAAAGACCTGCAGTTATCCTGCATATAAAGTGTTTCGAGAGAATTAGTCCGTCTGGCTTTTTCCTTCAAGTGCGGATCAGCCTTTGAAGAAAGGACTTTCTGTTTGTCTGGGACTCTTGCCTACATAGAGAGTATATTAGAATTTACACCGGGGGGATTTTTAAATTGTGGATTTGGTTGCTGATTCTGAGTCTGACGTCTGAAGAAGGGGACAGCTAAGAACAACAACGACAAAGCATTTTTTTTCCCTCCAAATTGGTTGTGTTGTACTTTAAACTCTATCCGTTTGTTTGGACATAGACTGGAATATACACAAAAGGATTTAACACAGCAGAGGTAGAAGGAGGATGGACTAAATACTGCAAACTACAAGGCGCGGTTTCAAACCGCTGGAACCCTTGCTTTCGAATTGGTACTCGAAGCTTTTGGGATAGCGTCCCCCGCCCCCTCCTTCTCTTCTTTCTCTCTTTTTTTAAAGCTTTATTGCAGATCCTGTAGACGCTTAATTGCTACGCTTGTGGCGCTGTCCTCGGTTCTGAACCTTCTTAGGGACTTAGTGTGCCTTCAGTGGCAGCTGCTCTGCTAGTGAGAGGGCTGTCGCCTCTGTGGAGGCAGAGCTCTTTGACAAGTGCGGTGAAGCCCTGCTCTAGGAGCTGCGTGGGGTGAGCAAAAGGAGGGGTGTGGGGAGAGGCGCGCTCTCGGTGGCTTTGGAAGAGTCGCGCACGCGCGCCTGGGACTGACTGCCTGCCGCTCTGTGACTTGTCTGTATGTGTGCGTGTGTGTGGAAAGAGGGAGAAGAGAACGAGAGCGAGAGAGAAAGGGTGAGTGTGTGTGAGCGCATGTGAGTGTGCTGAATGTACTGAGACACCCGGACCACAGCAGCAGCACCACTGAAAACTGCATTCAACCATTTCTTCTGACTTCTGGAGCTGGACAACGACTAGACTAGCAACAGCTACCAGCAGTAGCTGTGACAAGGGGCTCCCCTGCCTCCACTTCGAGGTTTTTAGGGGCTTGGTGCTAAATTGGTCTCTCAAAATGCAGAGGATCTAATTTACTGACGGAAAAGAGCAAAGAAAGAGGAGGAAAAGAACAACAAAAGAAGATTTTGTGGATGCTCTACTTTTCTTGGAAATGCAAAAGATTATGCATATTTCTGTCTTCCTTTCTCCTGTTTTTTGGGGACTGATTTTTGGTGTTTCTTCTAACAGCATACAGATAGGTAGGTAAACCTTAAGATATGCTTTTGAATTGTCCTTTATTCAATGCTAATCTTGGTTCTGGATCTACAATTCGTGTCATGTAGAGTTATGTCATACCTTGACCACATTCCAGATTTTAAATGTCCAGAATATGCATATAGTAACTAGAATGTGGCTATGGGGAAAGGCTATGCCCCTGATACAACAGAGGAAGATGCTCACCCTCCAATTGCACAATGTTCTTACGTGTGCTCGTTTTTTTTCGGGATCTGTATGGGAACGTTTCTGGTGAAAGGAAAAAGAGAACGTCTATCTTATGGCCTCTGATTCTGATAAATTGCATGACCCCTTTTTCCATAGTTGGGTTGTCTGAGTCCCCACTCCCACAGAGGAATGATGTCTTTATTCTCCCCTTTAGGGGATGAACAGCTCTCGGAGGGGTCTGCTCTTCTTTCTTCCTGGCACTGACAATGCTTTCTTGTTTCCTGTGTTTGTTCTTTGCAGGGGGGTTATTTCCAAGGGGCGCCGATCAGGAATACAGTGCATTTCGGGTAGGGATGGTTCAGTTTTCCACTTCAGAGTTTAGGCTGACGCCCCACATCGACAATCTGGAGGTAGCCAACAGCTTTGCAGTCACCAATGCTTGTGAGTAATGCATATTCATGTTATTCAAATGAACAAGAAAGAAGCTAGCTGGGTGCGAGGAAGTGGGTGGTGGTGGTGGGTGCGCCTGTGTGGTGGGATGAGAAGAGTAGGGGCCCCAGCTGGCTGAAAAGAGTAAAGGGACTTGGAGAGCGTGCGTGCGCACTAGGGGTTTGGGGGCGTGGGCAAGGTTGAGGTGGCTTGGGCCTGCCTGCTTTTTCCTAGGGCCTCTAGGTTCCCACTTTCAACCTCAGGCCTTTATGCTGGGGTCTCTTACCTTCACCCCTTTCTCCTTTATTCCACTCTGTCCTTGCAAGTGTCTTTGCCTCACGTGAACAAACTATTCTCTGAGGGTAAGCAGACTCATGGGATGCTGGACAGATCCAGGAATTGCTCATAGCCAGTCTAGTAGCCGTTTCCTCTCTGGCTCTGGTTCCCGGCTCCACTCCTGCACAGCAAGCTATGGCTCAAAGGAACATTCACTATTTTCTTTTCAATGGGACACATTTTAAAAAATGGTTCCGGTTGCGCTGGGCTCTGGGTGCGTTACATAACACCTTTTTTAGGGGCCCCGGGTGAGCTGTCTACCAAGCAGTGTTTCTCCTCGGTTAGGGAAGCTAGACTTGGTTCCTACCTCAGACTTTGCGTGCTATTACGGTTGGAAACAGATCTCTTCTTTAGAGGTGTCTGGTCATTTTAAGGCAGTTGTGCTTCCAGGCTCTTCTGAAAGAGATTCTTTTGTCCTCTCGGCAGCTCTTTGCTAGCTGACTCTGCCTGCTCTGTTCTTAGCTAGCTTTGGGTTGCATCTCAGGGCCTTCAGCAAAGGAAACGAAATGGAAAGAGGTCTGAAAACAATTGGATCCGGTTGAGGTTGAGAAGGAACCGCTGCCTATCAGCCATTTTATTCTTTTCTACAATCTATATTAGCCCCCTGCCACCTTCATTTCCCCTCCCATCTCCCAACAATCTTCGACCCGCGGGGGAGTCCATGGTTGGCTGCCATTAAAATAACGGAAAGACAAAGCAACTGATGTTTAAACTGCATTGAAACAGTCTGCCTCTCTAGCTGCAAATCTCCACTCCCGTCTTTCCCTCCCCGCATCTTACCAAGACCGCAACCCGAAGCTTGGCCCGGGATACCGCTACCAAGGGACTGGCTCTCCCGTTGGCTTCCATAATTTCCTGCTGGGTGGATTGGTCCGTTTTCCCCTAAGCTTTGATCTTCACTCCATTATATCATATTAAATGATGCAAGTGATTTGCCAATGACCATCCCCTAACTCTTCCCCCACTACACACACACACACACACACACACACACACACACACACACGCACACACACACACACACACACACCGGTGTCTAGTATCTAAGAGCTAGGTGAAATTTTCACGGGTGGGAGGACAGAGTTGAAGTGTATCCACATTTCACCAACATCTTTGGGAAGAAGTGATTGAAATTCCATTTCCATCAATCTTGAGTTTACAATCAATAATTTAGGTTGATTTAATAGACCTGAGAGTCATCAGTTCATTTCAAAGCCATGGGGGAGGGGCGCAAGGAACGTTGTTATTTGATTGATAAAACAGAGACAGGACTATGATCACAACAGATGCCTGAAATATCAGTGTTTGTGGGGGGAAAAATGAGGAAGGAGGTCTTCAGGAGACAATAATTAAAGGAAGACATATGTCCTTAAAAGTGATTTTGTAGTTTAGGTCATAGTATAAGAATACTTGCCAGTGTCTGGAGTGGGTGGTGGGGGGTGAGAAGGCAGTACAACTATGAAGATGGAGTTACTGTAATTTTAAGGTAGTATTTTTCTTGAACTCTCAATGCCTTAGTTTGAAAGCTTTCTCTTAATTTTAAAAATCTTTCCATTAAGTTGCAAGATGCTTTCTTCTCCCACAAACCCCTCCCCCCAAAAAATATTTGTGGTGAGTCTGCTCTATCAGATGCTAGCAAGCATCTATTTAGTTAAATATGACTGGGAAACAAGGTTTGAAAAGTAATGTATAACAAGAAGAGAACTTTAAGATAGATTTAGTGAAGACCGAGATCTTAAATGCAAAGGTACTTTAAGAACTTTATAATATGGAAAGGAATATGATTGAAATCTTTCACTTGATTTGAAGAGTGTGATCAGGATGGGTTTAACTCAATAATAACTCTTGTGGAAAACTTTCCTAAATAACCATGTTTCTTACTCAGACACAAAAGCAAATCTACAGTAGGAAGATACGTTGTTTTTCATTTTAACCTGTATGTGTGTATGTATGTTTGTACGTATATGTACATATATACATATGTAAGTATATATATAGAGTGTTTCAGAGTGCCCTACGTGTTAAAAAAATCTAAATCATACCTAAAACAATTTTTGAAACATTAAAACAAAAATCCTAGAAAAAAATAAATTGTGTGGTTATTAGCTGATTGAAAGGAAAGAAGTAGTATTTAGAATGTAACTATAAGCAACTGTTAGACATCAAAATGTAAGTATCCAAATTGAGACGATTTGTGTGCCTGGGAAACCTTGTCTGAAAAGGAAAATGAGCATTTTTAATGTAACAATCATTGTACTTTACATGACAACAAATGTGGAGTCATTAATCTGGTCAACAATTCATGCAATTTTCAGAAAGGTTGCAAATGAACTCAAAATGTTTTATAGTTTTCAGGCATTACAATTCGGACTAATGATACTATGATTCCAAAGTTATGAGGAAATTCATCAGATATTTGATTATGCTATATTTGTATTATATTCTAATATTTGTATTATATATATTTGTATTATATTCTAATGTAGCAACTCAAATCTAATGTAAAATCTCATGAGACCTAGGTCTTTCTGTGTGGTTTTGGGCAAGTCACTTAGCCATTCTTTGCCTCAGTTTCTCCTCTGTTATAGGAATTAAAACATAAGTGTGAAATAGGAACAATTGACATTGGTTTAATCCTTTGTTTGAACAAAATTGGAGTCAAAATGCCTACATTCTAGACCTTCCCCTTTTATTTTACCTCAGACAAGTAATTTAACTTCTTTAAATCTAATAATAATAGCTCTCTTTCTTCAACCATAAAATGGGGATGATTATATTGCCCTAGTAAAATCAGGATTGTTATAAATTTCAAATCAGTAAAATATAAGAAATTCTGTGTAAACCATAATAACTATATAATTATGTTATTATTATTGTTTAAGCTTTCTGAGCCTTACATTCTTTACTTGTAAAAATGTGAATGCCAGTCATTTAATGTTCAGCTCCCAGATAAGAAACTCCCTCTGCTGATGCAGCTGGACATCTCTGCAATTTATATTCTTAGAGTATTACCTAGAACACTTAATTGATTTTCATAGGGTGATATAACTTCTATGTGTCAGTGGCAGAACTTGAACCCAGGTCTTCTCGGCTTCAAGGTTGACTGTCTATATGCCGTATTGTCAAACTCAACTGCTTAGCCAATGATTGGAATGGAATGCAAGGTAATATTGAGAAAATTAGATAGGCTCACCACATGGACTCGAGCCTTTTAGTCTTGCCAAAATTCAACAAAAACTCTCTTTCCTGTGTGGTTCTTTTCCTAGTCTGCTCAACCTAGAATGAATTAATTTTTGTTCATGATACAGTTGAAGCAGTAGGACCAATAAAGAGTCATACTTTTTAACTAACACAATTCCTTTTCCATTTAATTGTAGAAATTGAAGGAATTTTTATTTCTGTTTTCATTTTGAAAATTATATAGCTTGTAAAGCAGTGGTTGTTCCCATGATGTTTTTAAAAAAAGACAAATCTCATAGTGTTAATTGTATACAATTTTAGGGTCATATGATTTAAAACTAGCAAGGACCATAAAGGTCATCATACCTAATCTCCTTATTTTATAAATGAGAAAACTGAGACCAAGGAAGATGAAGTGATTTGCCTAACACCCCACAGGAAATCAAGGTTTATAGGGTATATTTCTGTTCTATTTTCAGCAGATCAGTGCTTTTAATTATGACATGTCTTATTCATTTCAATTTATATGGGATACCAGGTTGAGGATTTTCTCTATCAGACTAATTAAGCATAAGGAACCAAGAAGATCAACAGTATAGTTAAAAACCCAAATGAAGAGATCATAGGCTTTATTTATTTATTTTTAGGTAAGAGTCATATATGCTTCACTCTGAAACACTTCCATTCCTTTTCTTCTCTTTAACACTCACAGCAGAGGTGATAAAGTTATTTATTAAAAAAAAAAGGCATCCATTTGTTATCTGTTATTTCACTAATTACCTGGAGTCAGTGAAACAAAACAAAACAAAACAAAAACCATATTTTCAATTTTATTTTTACTTCCAAGACAGATAGAACTACTATGATAGACTTCCCTCTCCCCCTTTAAATTGCTCACAAAATGGAATTTTATTTTCAGAGCATGATAGCAAAAATTTTTAGATGTGTATCTCATACACTCAGCAGTTTAATCCAATAGTATCCAACAGCATCATAAGTTCTGGAACAACTGCTGTATTCTTTATTTCTTCTTGTGACTTTTTTTTAGCCTTTTGGAATACGTATTTCACCCAGGTAAACCCTTCATACGTTGCTGAAAATTTGTTATTTTTGTCAATTTTTTTTCTTTTCAGAGTGAAACATAGGTTTGCTTCTTTTTTTACATTACTTATTCATAATTGTTCCTTAAACATTTGAATTTTTATGAAAGCATTGTCCTAAGTCTTGACATATTCAGCCTTATCACAAATTAAATTCAGTTAAGTGCAAAGATAAGAGCAAACTTGGGAGATGAATGATGAACTTTTCTCTACTTTGACAATTATAGGATGACTGTCTCATTAATTAAAAAAAAACTTTTGAAAAGGACATTTCAAGGAAAAAAACCCCTGCAACCCTGGCAAATATGACTTATGATGATGTTGCTGAGAATGTAATGAGACCAACCTCCTTTTGAATCAGAATAAGTGAGCAATCATTTAACTTTGTCCTGATAATTTTCTTTTACAAAATCTAAAGTCTTTGGAAAACAAGAATTTTCTATTTCAAATTCAAAGAACAAATTTTTTGTGGATAATGTTAAGTTAAAGACATGGAAAAATTAGCATCAATTTTGTCTGACTTTTTTTCTGAGCCAGCAGATGGAGATATAGGAGAAAATATTGTGTTCATATAACTGTCACACACAGACACAAATGATGTTGGTAGTGCACACACAGAAGTCAAATTATGAAATGTGATCAATAAAAAAAAGCTGGACGTAAGTTAACCTATTTTAAATGTTCATTTAAAAATGTTTATTAGAAAAAAACATTAAAATTGGAAAAAAAGAACTAGACACAGATGCCTAAGATTTAAATTTTCTGAACAATTCATTTCTAATTTTCCTTCAGAATCAGATTCCTAAGCTATTTGGTACAGTCCTAATATCTTGGCACTAAGGGGGTTTTCAGTTTAGAAAGTTCTCATTCTTTAATATGTCCAGCAGATGGGGATATTTTATGAAATGGTGCTAGTTAGAACTGCATCCTTGGTCACTGGTCTGTGAGGTGACATAAAGATCAATGAGAATATAGATGTCATGTGAAAAGATTTTAGATAGCCAGGCTGGAACAAGAATGTACATAGAACATCCATACAAATTAAGAAGCAGAGCATTTATATGGTGAAAAGAACTAAAAAGTGGATGACTCCCAATAGGGTACCTAAAAAAAAATACGTTGATGAATTTTCATTTTGGCTTTTAAAATATTGTTATTGAATAGGACTATACTTCATTTTTAACTCTTTACTACATCTCTAATGCATTTATCACATAACGTTGCATATTATAGTTGTATGTGCTTACATCTTATTTCAAACTATGGTGTTACTTATATGAGTACAGGGACAATCTCCTTTCTAAACTTAATTTAACCTCCTCCAGCTCTCAGCATAGTATACGGTACACCATGGGTTCTGAATAAATATTTGGTGAATGTATGAATTCTATCCAATTTTTAAAAAAAAAACATTTATTAATCACCTAGTATGTGCCAGATATTTGGGATTCCACTAAAGTGAAATTTACATTTTGCCGGGGGGAAACAAAATGTATACCAATACACAAGTAAACAATCGTATTACTAAATTTTGTAAATGCCCCAAAGCACTGAATTTGCTTTAAAAATTTAATCATGAAGTAACCATTTGTAACTGGACTACTTGTAAAGAAACTTTTAAGCTTTTTATATTCTAAGATATATATGTGCATACATCATGTATATATGTTACATACATATATATGTATTTGTGACACTTTTCTACATGATTCTGGTGCCATTGGCAAGAACCTCTAGACCTGTAAGAGATTATAGCTGATATCTAGTTTGACCCTCTTATAACGTACATGAGTAAACTAAGGCCTAGTGAGGTCAGATGACTTTTCCAAGGTCATACGGGTAACAGCACAGTGTGGCTTTAAAATACAGGTCCGCAAAAACTATATCCTATAGTCTTAAACATTACTATGGAAATTTTGTAAGAATAGACCCTTGGGTCTTCTACAACTTTTTTTTATTCGTGTATTTCTTAACACACACCCGCTCGCAGAAGTTACAATTCCAAAAAAATGTTCAAACTTCTGTTCTATTATTTCATTGTATATGCATCAGAGATTATGGGAAGGATTTAAGAGATCAAGAACAGTGAGAAGTTATTCCTATAGTATCCTCTGCACAGAGGTGATATATGTGAGATCTTAGAAGTTTGATCTTGCTGGCTCAGGAGGGGATGAGCATTTCCATTTTAAATCAAGTCTTAGAGCTCTGCAGGGATCATTGCACCATGGCTCTATGACAAGAGGGTGCTGATTCATTCTTAAGCCTCAGATCTTCACGTTATTACTTCAGCCAATGTTTTGCAAGTTTATGGAATACCAAAAGCCTTGAAAAAAAAGAGGATGAAAAATCATGACATATATTTTCCAACTCGAATTAATTTTTAAAAAGAAAGTTCCTTAATTTTGATAGGGAAAATAAAAGGTTTGATTTAGATACAAATTCTAGCCAATGAAAATACAGTTGAATGAAAAATAGGTAGTTTTATGTATATGACAGCAAGCACAATGAACATTGGAAAAAACATCAACATCTCATGTTGCTTCCTTGAATTCCTGGAATTGTTTATTAACAAGAGTTTGGTAAATTCTATCTCATCTTTCTTTTTCAACATGATTATTTTAAAGGTTTTTTTTTTGTTGTTTGTTAGTGATATTTCCCTTTAATGAAAGAAATTTTGACCAGCACTACTGAGATGGCATGTATTTTGATAGTATTACTTATTATTTACCAAACTTTTATTTTTTATGGGCGAATCCACATAATCCACACAGTTCAGTTTTCCCTTGTTGATTATAATTCCTGAATTAGAAACTAAAAATTATAAAATGTCCCACATTTTCATATTCATTAGAGCATTTATAGAAACCTCCTCAGACAATTTTCAAATCTGGAATGTGTACATATAAACTCTAGTTAGGATATCTTTAAAGATGAGCAATCTTCAAAACATAGGTCATTGACTACTATTTATTTAGCTCCTTAACTTTATCTATACCTTCTTCCCCATTTGTTTTTAATCTCACTGATATGGGTCTTTATTTTAATAATATAAATCACAACCCACTCCAGTCTGCTTCTCTTGACTGAGTACTGTTCGTGTGCTTCCATAAATTCAGTACTGGAGGGTCCATCCAACATGCTGAGGGTAGAGGCTTCCTCATATTCTTCTGAAATTTTGTGAAAAACAATGGAGCAAATACCTTGTCCCTCTGAATCAAGACCAGTCCATCCATTTTTTTCTGGTCAGACATTTCTCTGATAACATTATTTAAATTTCAAAAAATGAGTCAATTCAATTAAAATACATATTGTTTTCTTCCTAAAATATGATTCTAGAAAAAAAATGCTCTTTGGCAGAATTCTTTATTTTGTATTCACATCCATGTGTGAGGTAGGGTAGGTAGAATGATTATAAGTAACATTAAACAAAGGCTGAATGCCTGGTGGCTAAGAATATTTAAAATGCACTATCAACATTTTAATGCTATTTCTTTGGTGACATTTTTATAAGATGCTGGTACCATTGACAAGTAGGATCAGAGCCTCTAGAACTGAAAGGAACCTTGGAGAATATCTAGTCTATCCCTCTCATTATATGCATGAGGAAATGGAGGTTAAGAGACTTGAGATGACTTTTCTTTGGTCATCCATTGAGGTAGCAATGAGCACAGCTTACCTACAAATGTAGGCATATAGAAACCACATCAGATGGCCTTTATATATTGTAATGGTTTAAGGTCATTTATTTTCCTCTTAAGGAAATTTTGTAAAGTTAGACCTCTGGGTCTTTTATGAGTCAATTTTTAAATGTCTATTTCTTAAGTAACTTTTTCTATAACAGTTGTAACTTTATAAAATATATTCAGAATTCTGCTCTATTCTTCCATTGTTCTTTTTAAAGTCTATTATTTAACTCTCAAAATTATACTATTTCAATATTTAACATGTAGGAAAAAAACAAGACAAATGACAAACTGGTAAAAATTCATATCTGGATATGTGTGTTTGTCAAGAACCAGGAATTAAGATAACTTCACATAAATGGCCATTCCTCTTTTCTATTAATGTTTCCACTATGATTTTGTAGGGGCAAGTTCTCTTCCCCATTTTTGGCGTATTGTTGACAAAATGTACTTTCCTAGAATTTTACTCTCCCTACTTTTATTTCACTTATTTCTTTTAATTATACATATATTGCTTTAAATAATCCACATAAAATTATATTGAAAAAGAAAAAGATACTAAGTAGTTATTGAACATAACAGATACTTCTCCAGGAAACACCAAATATGGTACTTGTGACTGCTTATGTCTTTTCATTTGATATATATGTGGGCATTGTGTATAGTGGAGGTTGGAAGATGTAAAACAATAAATAGGACAGAGAAGAGAACAAGAATAGAAATTTTGGGGAAAATTTCTTATGGCAATTTTATTATATTTTTAGATACCCTGGGATTTTCTACAAAATTGTGTATAATCTTGACTATAAGCAACTATAATCTTTCTAATTGTTCTACATAAAGACAAGCTGTAAACTGATACTTTTTTCATCCTTAGATTTTTAAATGGGAGCATGTACATTCTTTCCGTATCTGAATTAAACGTGAAAGTAATTGACACAAGAAACACTTTTATTTAGTACCTCTAAAACAGTTGAGACAAGACACAACTCAATATTCAACACGAGTCCACAGAGTACGAAAGGAAACTTTGAATTCTAGTGCTATGGCTTAATCGTGATTGTTCTATATTCCTTTTGATGTGGCTTCAATGGGCTAGAAGTATGAAAAGGTTTGTCTTGCACACTGCTTTAATCTGATGCCTCTCTCTGAAAAACTTACCCAACAGAAATATGCTTTCATATGACCAAAAATCTCTTAATTGTTGCTTTTAAAACTTATCCAAGCATTTAAAAAATATTCCTATTCCTGCAGTAGCACCTGTAAAACTTCAAATAGACTCTAACTTCTTCATAAATGTACTTGAAATTTGCCTTAGTTAAGTAAATATAGGAAATATTTTTCTTAGTCAACAAACCTTTAATGGTGCTATTAAGTTATATTAGCAGTCATTTTACATTAGTTCCAGTATTTTGCTTAAGAAGGAACTCTTGCTTTTACAAGTGTCATGGTATTCATGGCAATTCGGCATTTTATAGCTTATCTTTTTTATAAACATCCATTTATTACTGATGACAAGTGCTTCCATTTCTTTTGCCATATTTTAATGGAACTGTTAGATTTTCTAAAAGATAGAAATGATCAGTGAAGATCTGTTCCTTTGTGAGATAATCAGGGGAGTTTTAGAAATAAGGCAGATGCTAGATTGGGAGGAGTATTTTTTGCCTTTTAAACAATGTTTTTCTGTACTAGCATGGATAAGCATATTATTATTAAAGCCACAGTAATATATGTTAATTTCCACACTGTCTTAGTGGATTTCTTCTTTGCAACAATATTAATGACTCCAGGCTTTTGTTGGATTATGGGAAAGTATAGAGAGAACATTTCAATTTCAATAATTTCCATAAACAAAGCAGCACTTTCCCGAATAACTTTGTAAGTACACTGTTTTAGGTTGAAGATATGTTTAAAACATGTGATATTAAATATTGGTCAAAAAGTTCTGTGGAATTTTGAAATATATAAAAGAACAATATAAGATCATTATAAAGATGGATACTCCTTTTGATGTACAAAGGATAAAATTAGATGTGTTTGCCAAGGTTTTTATTTTTTACTATTGTTAAAGATTCAAATGAATTGAAAAACTATGCTTAATGTTTTAGAGAATAATTAAATAGTAACAATAAATATTTCCATGCCCTTTAAGTTTTGCCAATCAATCAGCAACAATTTATTAAATGCCTACTAGATACTGTGCTAAATGCTGGGGACTGAAAGACAAAGAAAGAAACAACCTCTATTCACAAGGGACTTATATACAAGCACTTTACATACATTAACTCTTTTAATCCTCCTAACTGTCTTGTGAGGTATTATTATTATTATTTAGAGTATCATTATTCCTGTTTTGCCAGTATGAGACCCTGAGACTCAGAAGGGTTAAGTAACTTTCCTCTAGTTACATAGTCAGGAAAGCAGAGGTGAGTTTAAAATGGATATCTTATGGATTCCAAAATCCAATACTCTTTCCAGAATACCACTCTGACTCTCTGGTATGTTATTCTGCCCTGAGGCCAAATACTAATAGGCACCTTTTTTTTTTACAAGTTTCAGAATCATGATAATGAACTTTCTGGAACAAAGTATATTTTGTATTTAACATTTTTCTTCTCAGAAGGCCAAACACTTATGCAAAACAGCATTTAAAAGACACTTTACAGCTGTATCCAGGATACCAATAAGTGATTATGGTCTATGGACTTAGAATTTAAAACCATTTGGATATGTTATAGGCTGTTAGGTCAATAATCATTTTAAAATGTCTCCAAACACAGATTTTCAAGGTAGACTGTGGTGGCTTTTCTTGGGCAGTTTAAATTATTTCCTTGATGTCTTTTGTTTTGAACAAGTACCAAATATGTGTTTAACACCTGTTCTTACAATGGCACTCAATCTATCGATAACCACTTATTAAGCACTTATTAAGTGCCAGCTACAATGCTTAGAGGCAAAATAGACAATTCCTGCCCTTAACAGACTTAAATTTTAAGGGCAGATTTTGCCCTATTCAACCCTTTCATCTTTAGCAATTCTTGCCCATGACATTTCTGCAAATTATCTATCAGGGGTCCACCTAATATCATTGTAGCCTTCCTTTTCAAGTATTTTATGCCAAAGGTTAGTGCTTTTGGATATAATATGGTATAATAGAGAGAATTCAGAACCAGAAGACTTGGATTCAAATCCTACCCCTTTCACTTACTACCTAGATGACCTAAGGCAAATCATTTAACTACTTTTAGCCTAAGTTTCTTTCTAATATCTAATGAAGACAAAGGACTATATGGTCTATGAGACCCCTTCTAGTTCTAAGTCTCTGATCCTAATTATGTTCAGAAAGTGTGAAGTTTTGCCCTTTGAACTCTCTCTGTCTCTGTCTCTCTGTCTCTCTCTCTGTCTCCCTCTCTCTGCTTCTCTCTGTCTCTCTCTGTCTCTGTCTTTCTCTCTGTTTCTGTTTTTCTATCTTGGTCTCTGTCTCTCTGTCTCTCTCCATCTCTCTCTCTCTCTCTCTCTCTCTCTCTCTCTCTCTCTCTCTCATTTGACCTCAACCTACATTTCTGGTCTTCTTACATACTACTCCTCTCCACACATTCTAAAATCCAGCCTGTTCCTTGCACACTCTTAACCACTATTTCAGTGCCTTTGCATTCCTGGAATGTTCTCACTTCTTACCTCTGCCTCTTAGAATTCCTGACTTCCTTGAAGACACCAGCTATGTTCTATACAGGTGCCCCCTTTCTTCAACCACTAGAGCTGACATAAATTTATTAATTTACTTCTTGCCACTTTTATTAGAATGTAAACTCCTTGAGGGCAGGAACTGTTTTTGCATTTAA
The DNA here is from genome assembly GCF_003287225.1 of Phascolarctos cinereus. NCBI lineage: Eukaryota > Metazoa > Chordata > Mammalia > Diprotodontia > Phascolarctidae > Phascolarctos > Phascolarctos cinereus. The sequence continues at coordinate 98,608,927 of NW_027556402.1, read as the reverse complement.
AAATATTTTATTCATATAATTTAGCATAGTACTTGGAAATTGCAAGTGCTTAATACATCTTTTTAATTGAGTGATGAATTGCTTTTGTGTATATTCAAGGATGGGGGATATTTATAAAATAGTTTCTGGGGGCCCATGATTTCATTTTATGCCACTGCCTATCTTGCCCACTTCAATTCTTACAAAAGTGTCAATGTCTTATTTTAATGAGAGGCTGAAGAAATTCAGACATGATTCAGCTTTGACTCCAATGTGGACAGTTTTTGTAAGGGAGTTCAGAAGTACTTTCATAATTTATATTAACAATTACCAGCTCACCTTTCCTACCTTCTCTTCTTCCCAAAGGAGGAAAATTTTAGAAATTTTTGTAGAAAGAATTATAAGAATAATAAAAGTGATATGAGCCTATATCTGTACAGGGCTTTATAGCTTATAATGAACCTTCACACATGTTTTATTTGAGTGAGACCCACAGCCTATATGAAGGTGATGCTACTGTTTCATTGTCAGGAGGGTAGCAGCTTTGATCAATTTTTCTTGCAGTGCAGATGAATTTGTTTGGATTTCTCCATAATGTTTTTCAAAATATTCTTTTTAAGCTATATTTACATATTTAGAGAAAACTGCATTTAAGAAAGCAGGGACAGGTAGCAATGTTTGTTTTTAGAACAGGTTTTGTGATTTCAATGATTTAATCAGTGTAGATAACTCTTGTGTGGAAACTTCCTCCAGTGATGCTGACAGACAATTGCTTGTTAACATAGTCTTAGATTTGTTGGGGTTTTGAGATGTAAGTGACTTGCCCATGGTCACATATCTAGTATGCAGGGAGTGCTTTTTGTCCCACACACATAGCACATAGCAAAGTTCCTTGTATTTAATAGGTGCTTAATAAACACTTGTTGAACCGAATGGAATGTGTCAACCAGTCAATAACATTTATTAAGCCCCTATCATGTGCTGGACACTGGGCTCAGTGTGGGATTTAAACTCAGATTTTTATGACCTCCAAAGCCAGGACTCTATCCACAATACCATATTACTTTTCCAAAGTAAAAATAGTGATTTAAAAAAAATTAACTTGCATTTAGAAATTAGATCAATGCTTCATTTATGTCTGGTCCCTTCCTAATGAATATCCTGTGCCATAGACAGAATATTCCCTTGCAATAAAGTATTAAGCAAGACAAATCAGTACATCAACCAACTCTCAAAACTTATGTCTCACTTTTTTTTACCTAGAGGAAGGCGTGCTTCATTAATATTTCAATGCAATTATGATTAGTTGCACTGGCCAGATTTCTGATGTCATCCAGTATTGTTTACCTTTACATTACTATCATCATTGAGTAAATTATTCTCCTGATGCTGTTCACTTAGATCTGCATTGAATCACTCAAAGCCTCCCAAAATTCTGTGAATTCTTTATGTCTGCAGTTACAGCTCAATAATATTCCATGGTACTCATATACACACATTTCTTCAGTCCTCTTTCAATAGATGGACACTCTTTTTTGAATATACACTGTTACGAGTTCATTTGATTCTCAAAGAGTAGAGAACCCCTTTTATCTTCATAAGATTTTAGTGCACTGGAAAAAAAAACCTATGGCAGATGAAATGTATAAGGAAAGAGTAACATTTAAGGGAAAAGTACAAAATTAGAAATTGAATCACTCACTTTCATGCAGAGCCAAAAAAAAAAAACCCTTGTGCTTCATCCTGAATAAACTATAGTGATAGACCAGGTATGTTAAAATGCCATTAGAAAGATAAAAGTGCCACATTCACACATTTATTTCTTCTGGAATCCTTACTGTGAGATGAGTGCAATTGAACATTAGTTTAGATCTAGTTCTTGGATCGATGGTTCCACAGTTCTACCCTAAGATGTCTTGGAGAAGAGACTTAGGGGCATCATGATAGATGCCTTTAAATCCTTGAAGGATTGTCAAGGGAATAAAGGATTCAATTTGTTCTACTCATCTCAAGAAGTAGAACTAAGAGTAACATATGAACATTCTGAGTTGAATTGAAGCTTAATGTAAGGACAATTTTCCTAAGATCAGTAATAATAAGTAATAATAGAAATGGATGGCATTTATTTGACACTTAAAGGTTTGCAAAGTGCTTTACAACTATCATCTCAGTTTGTCTTCACAATAACCCTGTGAGATAGGGGCTCTTATTATCCCTACTTTACAGGTGAAGAAACCAAAGATGAGAGAGGTTAAGTGATTTGCTAAGCATCACACAGCAAGTAAATGCCTGAGGCAGGATTTGAATGCAGGACTCCAGTCCAGCTTGCTATCCATGGCACCATTTATTTTCCTGAAGTCGAGCTAATCGCAAAGTGTGATCACTGCTTGGATAGGTAGAAAGTTCTCTTACAATAGCTATCATTTAAAGAATGAATAATATTCCATTGGCTATGTTATTGAGTGGGTTCTTTTTCAGGTCTGAGTTGGATTAAATAGCCTTGAAGATAATTTCCAACTCTCAAATTCTTTGTAATTTATTTTGTGTATTTTATTTTTTAAAATTAATTTATTTTTAGTTTTCAACATTCACTTCCATAATATTTTAAGTTCCAAATTTTCTCCCCATCTCTTCTTCCCCCCCTACCCCAATTTACATTAGGCTCTACATATACATTCATATTAAACCTATTTTCACATTAGTCATGTGGCAAAGAAGAATTAGAACTCATAGGAGAAACCACAAGAAGGAAGAAACAAACAAAAGAAAAGAAAGAAAAGAGAGAGCAAATAATATGTTTTGATCCTCATTCAGACTCCATAGTTCTTTTTTCTGGATGTGGACAGCATTTCCTATCATGTGTCTTTTGGAGTTGTCTTAAATCCTTGCATTGCTAAGAATAGATAAGTCTATCAAAGTTAGTCATCTCACAACATGACTGTTACTGTGTACAATGTTCTCCTGGTTCTGCTCACTTCACTCAGCATCAGTTCATATAAATCTTCCCAGGTTTTTCTGAAATCTGCCTGCTTATCATTTCTTATAGCACAATATTATTCCATTACATTCATATACCACAACTTGTTCAGCCATTCCCCAAATGATGGGCATCCCCTTAATTTCCAGTTCTTTGCCACCACAAAAAGGACTGCTATAAATATTTTTGTACACACGGGTCCTTTTCTCATTTGTGTGACCTCTTTGGGATATAGACCTAATAGAGCTATAGCTAGATCAAAGGGTATGCATAGTTTGATTGCCCTTTGGGCATAGTTCCAAATTATTCTCCAGAATGGTTGGATCAGTTCACAAGTTCACCAACAATGCACTAGTGTTCCAATTTTCCTACATCTTTTCCAACATTTATCATTTTCTTATTTTGTCATGTTAGTCAATCTGATAGGCATGATATGATACCTCAGAGTTGTTTTGATTTGCATTTCTTTAATCAATAGTAATTTAGAGTATTTTTTCATATGACTATAGATAGCTTAAATTTCTTCACCTGAAAACTGCCTGTTTATGTCTTTGACCATTTATCAATTGGAGAATGACTTCTAGTCTTCTAATTTGACTCTGTTCTCTATATATGTTAGAAACAAGACCTTTATCAGAGACACTGGTTGTAAAAATTATTTTCCAGTTTTCTGCTTCCCTTTTAATCTTGGTTGTATTGGCTTTGTTCATGTAAAGGCTTTTCAATTTAGTGTAATCAAAATTATCCATTTTGCATTTCACAATATTCTCTATCTTTTGTTTAATCATCAGTTCTTCCATTTCCATAAATTTGATAGATAAACTACTCCTTGCTCTCCCAGTTTGCATATAGTCTCAGCCTTTATATCTAAATTCTGTACCCAGTTTGACTTTATTTTGGTATATGGCATAAGGCTTTGGTCTATGCCTAGCTTCTGACTTACTGTTTTTTAGTTTTCCCAACAGTTTTCATCAAATAGTGAGTTCTTATCTCAGAAGCTGGAGTCTTTGGATTTATCAAACAGTATATTACTATAGTCATTGACTACTATGCCTTATGTACCTAACCTATTCCATTGATCCGCCACTCTATTTCTCAGCCAGTACCCAGTAGTTTTGGTCATTGCTGCTTTGTAATATAATTTAAGATCTGGTATGGCGAGGCCGCCTTCCCTAGCATTTCTTTTCATTAGTTGCCTTGACATTCTGGAATTTTTATTATTATTTTTCTAGCTCTATAAAATATTTTTGGTAGTTTCATTGGTATGGCACTGAATAAGCAAATTAGCTTAGATAGAATTGTCATTTTTATTATATTAGCTCAGCTTACCCATGAGCAGCTGATGTTTTTCCAATTACTTAGATCTGACTTATTTTTTTATTTTTAAGCAGACTCCCATTTCATCTTGAGCACTACCAATTCCTCTCTTTACAAGGTAGCAGAAATTATATTTGGTAGTATTTCAATGAAAAAAAAACATATTTGGAGGATTTGGCAGTTTTACAGGGCTTGTGATTTCAATAAACTTGGGGGTTTGGAAAGATGAAAAATTTTAGGTGGTACAATCTGTAAGGATGAACATGAGGATTGAAAGGAACTTTTGCACACATACTGCTTTGATAATTTGGATTACCCCCAAAGCTTTTTCCATTGGCCCAGCTGTTTTTTTTCTTCATACTGCTTCTTGGTCATCTTATAAGTTTCACAGGTTCAATGATTCTTTCTTCCAGATCTGTAAATTTGCCCCATTATCTCTCTTGAGCTCTTGTCTTATTTCCATTTGACTGTAACACATTCATCTCAAACTTAATGTGTCTAAAATGGAACTCATCTTCTTTCCCCATAGACTTACCTTTCCTCCAAACTTGTCTCTTTCTTTTGATGTTACTATTTTTTAGTACACAGTCTAATTATTATGGTCCCCTGTCTTGTAGTCATACTCTATTTTTGCCTTTTCCTCACCCTTTATATCTAATAAATTGTCATCTCCTTGATTCTCCTCCCTCTGAAACTTTTGTATTCAATTATTCTCTCCACTCAAATAAATACCGTTCTAGTTTAAGGTCTCCCAAATCTCACCTCCCCATTCTTTTATTACAAAAGCCTCATAATTAGTGTCCTTACTCCAAGACTCTCTCTTTTCTAAACCATTACCCACACAGATACCAGATATAATTTTCCTAAATCACATGTATGATTATATCACTCAATCCCTTTATCAAGAAGCTTCTGTGACTCCTTACCTCAGGATAAAATATTCACTCTTCAACTTAGCATTTTACAGTCTGTCTCCAATCTACCCTTTCAGCACATTAATCACCTTAAAGCACTCAGTATTCTAGTTTTAACTTGGCATTTTAATCTGCTCCCTCTATGCCTGTACCCCTGTATAGAGATTGTACCCCTCATTGAAAATGTACTATTTACCTCTCTCTCAAGAGTATAGCTTCCTTTAAATCCATCTTATGGGCCACTTCCTACAGGAGGCCACTCTATATTTCCCTACATCTTAGTCCTCTTTTTCTCAAATTCACTTGTATTTATTTATCTGTTGACTTACAATATTCTCCATTAAAATGTTAGCTTCCTGAGGCCAGGGGACATTTAAAATATATGTTTTTTTGTCTTTGTATTTCCAGCACTTACTATATTGCATTGCATAACATATGTACTCAATAAATACTTGTTCAATTGAGCTTGATGTTACTAACCTTTCCATGTTCACTGTGGCCAAGTTGGTGTTACATCTAATCACAGCAACACATAGAGATAAGAAAAGCTAACCTTAAGTAGTAATGTTCTATCCAGCGATTTTTACTTTTATAGAATTTCCAATGGCTGATCCTCGTTCAGTCATTTCACATGTGTCTGACTCTTTGTAATCCCATTTGGATTTGTTTGTTTGTTTGTTTTGCTTTCTGGCAAAGATATTGGAGTGTTTTAGCATTTCCTTCTCCAGCTCATTTTCCAGATGAGGAAACAATGTTATTTGACGTTCCTAGGGTCTTGTAGCTAGTAAATGTCTGAGGCCAGATTTGAATCCAGAAAGAAGAGTCTTCCTGACTCCACTTCCAGTACTCTATTCGCTGAGCCGCTTAGCTGACACATAGTAGGCACTTAATACATATTTATTGACTGACCCAGTAATTTATTTTAGGCACACTGGGTATGCAGTTCACTTGTATAGATATTCTACGATATTAAAGTTATAACTAGAAATTCTGGTGCTTAGGGAAAATTCTAGGGGGACAGAGCACAAGGACCTTAGACTTCAGGGCCCAGGGTTTTGCCAAATAGAGCTACCCAACATTGCCTCATGGTGAGAAGGCAGAGTCTTCAAGAGCCTGGCATGTGATAAAAGGTACACAGCACACCTTGAAACCACTACTGGGGAAACTTCCACTGGGTTAAAGAATACAGGTTAGACTGTACAGGTAAAGAATGAGGCTAGACTGTGGAAGAGGGTTTTGTTTCCCCCTGGACTGGGCCCCTGAAGGGGACATATGGTAGAAGCAACCTAACTATTTTTGATGACTTGGTGCAAAACTTAATTGCTTTTACTTGCTGAAGGAGTACAAGTGCTGTCAGCTGCCTCTTAAGTTTGGTACACTGGGAAAAGTTCTGTTAGATGTACCTAACCTAATTAAAACTCTGTCTGACGTGCTCAGAGCCTCAATATCCTCATTCTCCTGGTTCTTTTCAGTCAAGAATTTTCACTGAACTTCCTCAGTTGTGCCTCTATTGAGTAGAAATCCACACTTGGGGCTACCCATCTGGATGCAAAGACCCCCTTTTCACGGCAGGAACAGTAGTAGAGAGGATGGACCAGCAAAAGTGATTTTGAACTTATTGGATTTTCTGTGGACACTTCCTATGCAAAGCGGCCATTGTCTTCTTTTTATATAAAGCATATGATTTCTTTGATATAGGTTTACCATAAATTTTTTGATCATAAAGAAGTTTTAACTGTACATTGTTCAATAAAACTATAATAGTTTAAGGACCTTCAAAAGCTGAACTGAAAAGATCAAGTCTATTTAAAAGGTTTTGAAAATGGTATAGAGGGGATTGTGTAGTCTGATGGTGAAACTAATTCTTCCTCAAGGTTCCTTTTCCTGCTTTTTTTTTTATTCTAGGTAGTCCTGGAGTTCTATTGAGAAAAGAATATAAACTCTTGAATTGAGATTAGAAGGTGCTAATATGCATGATATTTTGTATATGATTTACATACTTTTCCTTGTCAAAAAGCCCTTGTCTGTTCCCAGGCATGACCCGGGGGAATCACTGATTGGGTATCAGCTAAGATGATCCAGCCTTTTTACCTTTCTTAGTGATGCCAGAGAGCATCTGAATTAGTTCCAGTCCATGGATGTGTTAAAGTAGTTCTAAATGAAGATAGTAACATGGTTGTTCAGACCACATATTGAATTACTGCTGTTATGGTGGGAGAGTTAAACCACTCTTTAGATTGGTGCTTCTGCTGTTAAAGTACTTTTTTTTGTAAGTTCTCAAAAACGAAATTTTCCCACTGATTATAGTTCTCTGTGAACCTAACATTGAAATTTATGGTTTTTGTTTGGGGCTTTTTTTTAATGTTGTGTTTATCAGGCATGTTGAATAACTGTTGCCATATTGCAAATGGCATTGAATTTTCTACAAAAGAATGTGGAATGCTTATTTTACAAGTAAAATATTTGGGGTTGAGTTTGCCAAACTCTCGGAAAAGGGGGGAACTAAAGAAAAATGAAATCTTCACTTTAATTCTTTTGATCTTTAAACATATCTATGTTTTAAAAGAATTAAATGACTTATTAAGGGAATAAGGGATAAGAGAAAAATGAGGATAAATGCTTCATTTCCTTGCTTATCATAGTTTCTTAACAAAATCTGAATTGAATAAACAGCATTCACCTACAGTGCAAGACCTCGACTATAAACTTGCACTAGATTCTCTTAACTCAAGCAGTGCTATCATTACAAATTGTGCTTTTCTGTTATTGGGGTTTAAGATCAATATGTGCAGAAACTCAGCCCAGAGAGGTAATGCTTTTTCAATGTCTGATGGTTTGTATCATATTGTAATACTGCCTAAATCAGCTGCGATTTTTATATATTTCTACAGACTGCTGCCCTTACTCTTTCAATAACAGGCTCATGATCATATCTTGATTCATGCATATTACTCTGAAGTTAATTCAGTGTAACATTGCAAAATGTATACATGTAAAATTTGTTAATGGCAAAACCAGAAAGCCAGATATCGCCAAGGAAAACATGTACATTCTTTTCTTCATATGTGCATTTAAAACAATCACCTTTTCGGTATTGCTCTGATTGTAGGATTCAGCAGTGGTCTCATTGGCTGTCTGTATTAAACCTGGCTATATGTTATATTCTGGATTTAACATCATATTATTTATCATGTACACAAAGGCATGTAGGGAAAGCAATGGAAAAAAAAAACCCTGACATTAGAAAGACATGGGTTTAAGTCCCACATCAAATAACTTAGTACATGTCTAACATTGGGCAAGACTCCTAACAACTCAAACCCTCAGTTTCTTCTCCTGAAAATGGGGATAATAGTAGTACCTCTCTCAAAGAGTTGTGGGCCTCAACTGGGATTAAAAAAAAACCTCTAAAGCACTTTATAAATGTCAACTTATTATTATGTGATTATAAACTATAACAACAAATGGATTGTGAGTGAATTTTAAAATAAGAATTAGTGATTAATATATGGGATATCTATGTACTCCTGACACTCCAGTAAGCACTATATCTTGCAGAGATATATTATTGCCAGTGTCTTAGATGTTATGATGATAGGCATCACTGGAGGTAGTGGGACATTGTTGAGCCAGGAAGACCTGGTTTCAAATCTCTCCTTACATACACACTAGCTCTATGATGCTGGAAAAATCATTTAACCATTCTCAGCCTCAGTTTCCCAATCTGTAAAATTCCCAATCTGTAAAAAAGCATCTAACTCAAAGGATAATTATGAATTATCAAATAAGGTAATACATGTGAAGTGCTTTGCAAACTTAAAGTCTATATAAGTGCTAGATGTTATATTAAGTATTCTTATAAATTACCTAGGTAATGCTGCGTCCTTAATGGAACCGTGAATAGGACATGTTCGTATCAGTGCCTGGATATCCTCTACAAAAGTAAGATGACATTTTAGGGTCCTGGAGTGATTCTTTCAGGGTTAAAATTCACTACCACTTTATAAGATTAAAAGATAGTTATTTTAGGATGATAAATCCATACAATGAATATCATAAAATTTCTGTGAGGACTCAGCCATCTGGCTCCTGGGGACTTTGAATTTTATCTTTTGGTACATGAATAAGTTGCTAGTTACAGGGTTTCATATGGGAGAAGATAAAAATAAATTGGCATTATCAGAACTGTAGTTTCCAATTATGTCTATTTAAGATTTAGGACATTTTTTTCTTTTTCTAAATGTTGAAGTCATCCTTTCCCCTTACTTTTCTAGGCAGAGGAAATTGGATGTCAGAGGGCATATTTTGCCTATTACTACAAGTTAGGGAATCATTATTACGAGATGTCCACCCCTTCATCCCCTACCCATCCCCTGTCCAAGCCCTAAGATAAATAGTAGATTGGTATAGTGGAAAAGACTTTTCCATTTCCTTCTGAATAAATAAGGATGATAAACTGTTTACATACACTAGATTTAGAAGCCAGAAGACCCAGGACCAGGTCCCAGGTTCATTAGCATTTGCATTAATATAGCCAAAGATCTTTTAACCTTTCCAGGGAATAGTTTCTTTATCTGCTAAACCAGTATATTTTCACAGACTAACTAGTAACTCTATATTACCTGTAGGGTCAAATATTCTTTTGTTTGTCATTTAAAATTTTTCACAACATAGCCACATTCCAAAATACTTGCCTCATATTCTATGATCCAGGCAAATAGGCCATTTTTCTTTTCTTTCTTTTTTCTTTCCTCCCCCACCCCCCAACATCTTAGCTTGGATCTCCATAGCTTTACTCTTTATGTTCCCCATGACTAGAATGATATCCCTCCTCATCTATCCCTTCTAGACTCCATTGTTTTCTTCAAGATTCAGCTCAAGGGTGGGCCATTGCCAGTCATCCTGACTCTTGTTTTGCTGCTGGACTCTGATGGTTCTGAAGGAGACAGTGAGACTAATGAGTTTGCACAGCTCTGTCTCACTTAAATCCAATTCACTCAGAAGTCAAGACATCACCATCCTGATGTCATTGGTCCTCTTCATGAATAAAAGACAAACAACAAAAGCTTCTAGTGATCTCCCTCCCCAAACAAATTTGTGCACACACACGCACACACACACACACACACACACACACACACAATACTGTGTTTATTATGTATTATATTAGCACAAACTAATTTGTGCTTTATATATATGTACATATATATGTATATATATGTATGTGTATATATATATACATATATATGTGTGTATATATATATATTATATATATATATATTCTGTATATATTTTTATATGTACTTTTCTCCTCTGGTGGAATATGATCTCTTTTGAGACTGGGGATTATTTGTATTTGTATCTATCCCCAGAATCTAACATACTTCCTGGCACATGGTAGGCACTTAATAAATGCTCCTTGACTAAATGGTAACACATTCTATAAATGTGAACTATTATTGAAACCTCTTAGACCAAATTTGCAGTGACTTCTCCATTTCATGTGATCGATCTTGTTTAGGCAGGTAGCTATTATAGGCATACCACAGTCTATTTTGTTTTTCTTCTGGTAGGAGAGTGTGTGTGTGTGTGTGTGTGTGTGTGTGTGTGTGTGTGTGTGTGCGCAAAGCAAAGTATATTGCTTTAAACTTGAGATAAAATGTACTTTTTCCTTTTTTAAAGGTGAATGTTGGAAGCTGTGACTTAGCTATAGATGTCTTTGAATGCTAGATATTTGGCATTCCAGTTCTTTAAGTTTTACAGAGACAGCTGATGACACAGCGGATAAAGTGCTGTACTGGGTGTTCTGAAGACCTCAGTTCAAATCCAGCCTCAGACACTAGCTGTGTGACCCTGGGCAAATCTATCTGCCCCAGTTTCTTGAACTGTCAAATGGAGATAATAGCATCATCTATGTTTCAGGATTGTTGTGAAGATCCAATGAAGTAATAATTACAAGGCACTTAGTACCATGTTTGGTACATAGTAGGAGCCACCTAATTGTGATTTCCTTCTTCCTTCTCCCCAAGCACTATTAAGCAATTCATCTCCCTCGCCCCACCCCCACCCTGCAGCTAGATTGCTTTCTATCTTTCATCTGACTTCGGGTCGTTGTAGCCTGAATGGGGTGGATACAATTCAGTATTTCATTTTTTTAAAAATTCTCTTTATTTTTACTTGCCATTTCATTTTTAATGATGTATTTCAGCTACATAATCGAGTTCCAAAGACCTGTAATATATATTTGACTGCTATGTTAAATGCAATAGAGATTCATATTTATGACATTTTTGAAAAGTGCGCCATGTGATTGATAAACCTAAACTAAGATAATGAAGAACTGCCATATTTAGCCAGTAAATTATTAATTTCCTATTTAATCTTTAGATCTCACTGTGCAACTGTGGAAAATAAAACCCCTCAGCTTACTATTAAAAAACCTTCACAATCTTACTTTGAGATAGATCACAGTACTCCATTGTTCCCTTTCATATGCTATACTTTGTAGCAAACTTGGTGTAGGCACTGTTCTGTTACTGTTACTGGAATGCATTCCCTCCTCCCCTGTCCTTTCAAAATCCGTAGCTTCCATCAATGCTTATCTCAGGTGACATTTCCAAAGAGGACCTTATCCTGATCTTCTTTTTAATTAGTGTTCTCCTTGTCCTCAACTTATTTTGCATTCACTTCTTTGGTTACATGTTATGTCTCATGGTAAAATGTAATCTACTTTAAGGAAGGGTTTTTTTTTTCGGTTTTTTTTTTCATATCTCTTGAAACTACCACAGTACCTTCATATAGTTGGCGCCTAGATTCTTTCCGAATTGAATTGATAATGAATGTGAATCATGTGGCAATTTAAAAGAACAGAGAGAATTAGAAAATTGTAATAATAAGTAATTAGATGTTTAGTGAATCTTCACTAGAAGATTCTGTGAAATGAGAAAAGAAGGGAGGGGAGAAACAACAAACAATACGAAACAAGGCATATAATACAAGATTTGTAGACATCGCTATAGGTTCTGATACTTTCACCCTATGATTCAGTTGCTTGACATTAATTTCAATTTTCTATATTTCTCTACTTTGAAGCCTTTCTGTAATATACATTTATTTCCAAAATGAGACCTAGACCATTGTATTAACACCATTACATCTCTCACTCCCAATAGACAGATGAGACTGAACATTTCTGCAACCGAGAACTTAAAGATCATAAGAACCACTATATTGGCTATATCATGACCCTTAACTTTTGAATCTATTCATTTAGCCATTAGTCCTTTGCTGGCATAGATATGCCACTCATGGAGAGGTAAGAATGCATCCTGGCTGTCCAAGAGAAAGGGGAAGGCCCAGGAGACATGATGATATTATTCATTATTGTCACTTTTAACCTTTTTATCCTTTCCTTCATGATGATCAAGGTGAATTTCATTGCTCATTGGCCAAGCCCCAGGAGATAAAAGGCAGATTGAAGGCATAATAGTGTTCATTAGTTTCCTAGGGGGAAATGCAGTTACCCAAAGATTTTTTTTTCCTTGTGAATTTCAGGCAAAATGATTTGTGTGTGTGTGTGTTTTTTCCCACAGAACAAAGCCTTAGTAAGATTACATATCTCCTATAAATCTGTAATAGTCTAACACTTTTACCCTGAAAACATCTATTTGTCTTACTTTATCTAGTTTTGACAATTCATTCACCTTCTTATTTATCATAGTGGTTTCATGTAGTTGAAGGATTTCACTGAGTGTTGAAACATCAAAATTCTTCATAATGAAAACCTACCTTGGATGCCAGAGGATTAAACACACACACACACACACACACACACACATGAGGGGGAGAGAGAGAGAGAGAGAGAGAGAGAGAGAGAGAGAGAGAGAGAGAGAGAGAGAGAGAGAGAGAGAGAGAGAGAGAGAGAGAGAGAATTTAACTTAAAATCCACATGAATGAGGAAGAAATATAATTTGAAGTAGAAAATCATGCTGATGGCAGAGCTGGAGTAGAAATTCCATTTTAAAATGAAAAACTTAATAATAAGAAGTAATATAGTATATTATTTCTCAGGTAATAAGCCAGTTAACTTTGGGGAGAGGATATGGCATTACAGAGAAGCCAAACACAAGTCCCTGTCTTTCCATACCGAGGTAATTTAGTGTATTAATTACAGTGCTAGACTTGGAAAAAAGAACTGGGTTAAAATACTACTTCAGAACTTTTACTAGCTGTATCACCTTGGACAAATCAATAAGCTCTCTGTACTTTTGTTTTCTAAAGTGTAAAAGGAGTAGGTTGAACTTGATGAGCTCAAAGGATTCTTCCTGCTTTAAATCTATACTATTTCCTAGTTTCTAACCAGGAATATGGAAGCGCTGATAGTCCTCATGAAGAGAGGAACTGATAATATGGACATGTATTAAAAGTTATAGGTATAGATTTCAATAGACAAAAATCAATTAAGCAACTATTTATTAAGTACCTACCGTGTGCAAGTCACTAGGAATACAATTTCTGTCTTTAGGAAGTCATATTCTATTTGGCACAGGGAATGATGGGGCAAAAGGAAGCAGCAAGACCGATTTCCTGCTGGAAAACCAAACCAGTTGATGAGAGAAAAAAAAATTAAGGATCAGGATCAAGGAAAACTAACTAGAAGAGGAGATACATGAGCTAAGCCTTGAAGGAAGATAATAGGTGACAATTATTCATTTGAAAGTTTTCCAAAATGTTTTATATGTATTCTTATTTGATCTTCACAAAAACCCTTTGACATAAATAATTTTGTGAAGGAAGGAAATGAAGCTTAAAGTGGCGCAGCTAGTAAGGGTCAGAAGCAAGATTTGAGCCTTGATTTCTCCTGAATTTAAATCGAGTGATTTTCCCATCCATATTGCTGCACTATCTCCAATAAGGACTTTGACAGGCAAAGATGACTAGGAAATGCCTTTCAGCCATGTAAGCAGAATCTTTATGAAGGCATAGAGTCAGAAGATGAGAATATGAAGTTAGGAAACATCAAATACATTAATTTGTCTTGAACATAAAGTTCATAAGATGAATGAGAAGTTAAGCTAGAAAGGGAAATTGGTGCCATATGTGGAAGGCCTTAAATGCCTAATGAAGAGGTTTGAATTTTATCAAAGAGGCAATAGGGAGTTACTGAGAGTTTTTGAGCTAGGAAAATGATGCAGTCACACTGTGCCTTAAGCAGATGATTTCGGTAACTCTTTGAAGGAGAGAGCTTGGAGAGGGCAGAAACTAGAAGCAGGGAATCCAATTATGAGGTTGTTTCAATAAGCCAAGGATAAATGATGAAGGTATGAGTTAGAGCATAGCCTTGTAAATGGAGAGAAGTGAGAGAATCAAGAGATGTGGAGGTAAAATGAAAACTTGCTTCTGATGAGATACTGGGTAGGGTAGTGAGAGAGGGAAAGGAGTCAAAGTTGGCTGAGTTTTAGAATCTGAGTGACAAGGAGAAGATGACATCCTCCAAAGAAATAAAGAAACTTAGTAGAACTGTGGGTGAAAGGAGAAAATGGTATTTGCTTTTGGACAAGTTGAACTTGAAGTACTGGTAGGAAATCAAAGTGGGAACTGTCCAGCAGGCAGTTGGTGATGTGGTAATGAATTATGGAGAGCTATCAGCTCTAGCTTTAAAAGATTCATAAATCATTTGTGCAGAAATAGTAAATGAATTTATGAGAGCAGACACTAAAGTAAAGAGTTTAGTGTAGGGGTTCTTAGTCAGGAGTCTATAAACAAACAAAATAATGTATTTTAATATAATTGGTTTTCTTTGTCAGCCTATGTATTTTAGTTTATGTATTCAAAAATGTTATTTATTTATTTATTTTTGGCAATTGGGGTTAAGTGACTTGCCCAGGGTCACACAGCTAGTAAGTGTGAAGTGTTTTGTCTGAGGTCGGATTTGCTGACTTCAGGGCCTGTGCTTTATCCACTGTGCCACCTAGCTGCCCCTAAAAATATTACTTTGAGAAGGCATCCATAGGTTTCAGATTGTCAAAGGGGTCCATTATATAAATACACACACACACACACACACACACACACACATGTACACACACAAACACACACAGGTTGAGAAAGAAGAGAAGAGAAGAGAGCCTTGAAGGCCACCTGTGCATAAGGGAAGGGAGAGTGATGATAATGATATCACTGAAAAGATAGAAAGAACATCTAGGAAGAATGGAGGTGGTCAACAGTTTCATGGATGAACTTGTGAATGAATGGATGAATTAAGAGAGGCCATTTGTGGTTTTCCTTATAATTACTGTCAAAAGAGGACTGAGTTCTTATCTAGACTCTGACACTATCTATTCAACCTATGGAAAATCACTTACCTTCAAAATGGAAAGTATCTATCACATTTACCTCATAAGGGTGTTGTGAGGATAGGGCTAGGTAAATCTTGGTCTCTATAGGATGGAGATTGGATGTGGGATTTCATTGGCATAAGGAACCCCAGGTTGAGAAAGTTCAAACCTGCTCTGCAAATCAGAGTCTTAGAGTTTTTTTTTTTTTTCTGAGAGCATTGACAAAGTGTGGAGCTTGCCCAGGCTAGTATTAGTTAAAGGTAGGATTTAAAATCAGGTCTTCCTGATTTCAAGACCAGACCTTTCTCCCTTGGTATTCATAATAATTCTTCATAATATCTTTATATAAATATAAATACTATTAATAATAATTATGAATGCTACTCTTATTATCAATAATATTTTTTTTCTCCTTAAGCCTTTGGGCTTACATAAAAATGTGTGAAGGAAAGAATAAATGATTTCAAAAATTATAAAGAAAACTTTAGTATCCAGATATCTCAATGTGACTCAGACTATACTTATTTTTCACAACCTACATTAGGTGGATAGCTCTTTGGAATTGTCCCTGTTAGAGTTAATATGGGAACATATAGCTTCAAGTTAACCTGGCAATATAGCTGCTTGCTTTGTGAATTGCCATTAGTAATGGCTGACATTTATGTGGTAATTTAAAGTTTGTAAGACACTTTACATATCTGTGATATAGAGATCATAATTATCATTCTCATTTTAGAGATGTGAAAAACAAGGCTCAGAGAGATTAAGTGATTTCCATCACATGGCTAGTAAGTGTCAGAGATGAAATTCAAACTTAGGTCTATCCTGACTCCAAGTATAGAACTCTTTTTGAGACACCATACTATTTCCAAGTAAACTGATACCAAGATACTATAGTCTAGAAGTAATGGAGAGACTTCAAATTTTATTTATAACTTCAAATGGGTATTCCTTTCCTAGGATAAACAGCCCACCCAGAAAAAAAATGGTACAGTGCATAGAGCATTAGGCCTGGAGTTAGGAAGAGTTGAGTTCAAATCCAACCTCACTTACTAGCTGTGTGATCCTGGGAAATTCACTTAACCTCTCTTTGCCTCCATTTCCTAAACTATCAAAAGAAGATAATAACAGCACCTA
Organism: Phascolarctos cinereus; assembly: GCF_003287225.1. Classification (NCBI taxonomy): domain Eukaryota; kingdom Metazoa; phylum Chordata; class Mammalia; order Diprotodontia; family Phascolarctidae; genus Phascolarctos; species Phascolarctos cinereus. The sequence goes on along the minus strand of NW_027556402.1, from coordinate 98,592,266 downwards.
CTTTGCAGAGTTGTGAAAATCAAATGTGATAATATTAGTAAAGCAATTAGCACAATGACACATAGTAGGTACTATAAAAATACTTAGTTTTTCCCCTTCCTTTACTTGGACTATGGGCTACTTTATCATAGTCAAGGGGATCAATTGGTCAAAAAGTCTTCAGTGACCTTTTCTTATTATTATAGGGCAGTGCTAAAACTGCAATTGAGATATTCCTTATTGCATCCTTATGACCAATTGCTGTGATGCCCCTTTCTTTCTTCCATACTTATCTGTTACGTGCTTTTGCTCCTTTATATTAAAAATATTTATGGAAAAAAGAGGAAAAGAACTGTATTCTCTCATATTCTCCTTTAATTTTGGCCATTGGCACCATTCCCATTCTGGACTGCCTAGTCAGAAATTTGGGCACGTTTCTCTAAAATACTTCTGCAATAGTCATTTTCTAAAAGACTTTCTTATGCTAATGTCAATTTGCTTAATGGCCAAAGAATAAATCTGTCTCCCCTACCCCAACTTCAAATGAAAAGTGACCAAAATAATGTAACACAGGAAAGATTAATATGTTGACATAATGGAAAAGTTGAGTAAAACTCAATAGCATCTGTAGGGAAATTGTGGCTTTTCCTGTCTTTTCTGACCTAGACTACTGTTATTACCTACAAGCAGTAAATTAAGGTGGCGTTAGATACTTCAGGGCCTGCTTAGGCTGTCAGGTTCAATCCACATCCCTAAAATAGGTATTATCCTCTCCACAGGGAAATTGCTTTGCTTTTTAAGGCATTCTTTTAATTTTCTTTGTATTTTCTTTCAAAGGAAATAGTCTGGGTCATTCAAACATGGAGGGTCTATTCCATGAGTGGGTCCACTTAGGTTATTGCTCACAGTACCCTTTCTTTAATCTGACTTTTTTGGGTTTGTGTGCTTTCTGAATTGGGCAGAGTTTGGGCTTTCTTTAGAGAAAAATAAAGGTAGATTGAGCTTTTGCTTCATTATTTAAGGATTCATGATTAAATTGATATATAACAAGATTGCAACCCCTCTATGCCTTAATAGACTTTTTTAATTTAATTTTTTTTGGTAAAAATGATTTTATGTGATCCTATGGCAACCTTTCGGTGATGGGATCATAGATCCAAGGACCTTAGAATCCATCTAAGCCAATGTCCTTATTTTAGAAATGAGGAACCTGATTCTTATGAAGTGACTTACCCAAGGTCACATAAGCAGTAAGCATCAGAAGTGAAATTTGAATTTGAGTTTTCTGGGTATTCCTTCTGCTTCACCTTACTCTATTTTCCCTTTTGGGTAGGCTGGTCCTCACATAAAAAGGAATCCATTGCCTGTCCTGTAGTTGAGAACTTGTGACCCAAGCTTGATAGCACTTGTCATACTTTGCACTCTGAAGAAATAGCCCTTGAAAACTAAATTTCACCTCCATGCCACGATAAAACAACAGATGAGTAGACATGTACTATGAAAATAAATTTCAAGTAGAATGAAAATGACTTAGGTGCATAGATTGCTTTTTTTTCTCTCTATTTCTATCACTTAGCATAGTTCAGATTGAATGTGATATTTGGAAACTTTATATGATATTTGAGAGATATGTCATTAAAAGTATAAATGGTGAAAAAAACATCATGAACAATTTTTCTTTTCCATTCAGGCACCAATTCATCAGGGCAGTGAAAAATTAGTCCATACAAAGTAACAATTATGTATTTAAATGATTATGTATTTAAACATCTTCCATGATAAGATTTCTAAGATTTCCTCAATATATGTATCACTTAATCACTCTTACAGTTAAATCTTGGCTTATGTCTTCTTTTGTGGCAATTTATGCCTTGTCCTGTGCTTCATTAGCATGTATGATGGAGTGGAAAGAATAATATACTTGGGGACAGAAAGCCTGGGTTTAAATCCTGGCTCTGACACTAGCTTGTTGTGTGACCTTGGTCAAGCAACTTAGCCTCAGTCGTCTCATCTATAAAATTGGAATAAACTGTGAGGATTACATGAGATGATATAAAGCACATCATAACTGTATAAACATGAATCACTACACAAATGTCATCTAATATTATTGTTATAAAAGATTTTTATAAATTTGAAGTTAGATAATAGTGCCATATAATCAATAAGCAAGCATTTTTAAAGCACTTTATATGTACCAGACCCCATGTTAAGTGTTGGGGATACAAAGAAAAAGTTAAACAGGGACTTCTTTTAAAGTGCTCATACAGATAACAATTAAATTTGCAATCTTCATGAGCTTAATAGATATTAATAAATTAATGATTTATTAACCACAGAATAGTGAGGAAGTGCAGTTAAATTTTTGTTAAAAAATCAAAGAAAGCAAAAAAAAAAAATAATCCAGCAGCAGCAAATAAGTATGGATGGTTCATGAAAGCAAAACATGAACAATTTCCAGAACAAATACCTGTGCTACAATAACAAAATTGAGAGAGTTAGAGTCATGAGTCACAGAATTATAAAATTCAAATGGGGAAGACACAACCTGTTCCCTCCAGGTACTTGCTGACCACTGGGGGAAGATGTGACAGGTACATATATTACTCTAATGCAGTTTTTAGTATAAGCACATGAGAGAAAACAAATTGCCATAAGATATTCCAGTCATGTTTAATTTTGAAATAACAGAATTTCATTTACAACACATATTTTGACATGCAATTTATTATGAGTCTGGGCTTCCCCCCCCCTTTTCATCCACACTTTGGATTTATTGTGGACCCTTATAGGCAGCTAGGTGGTACATGAATAGAGTTCTGGAACCTAAGTCAGGAAGGACAGAGTCCAGATTTAGCTTCAAACACTTACTTGCTTTGCCATCTTGGTCAAATTACTTAATATTCATATTCCCCATCTGCAAAAGAGGGATAATAATAGTACCCATCTCCCAGTTTGTTGTGAGGATAAAATGAGATGTTATTTGCAAAGTGCTTTGCAAACCTATAGGTGCTCTATGAAAGCAAACTATTGTTATATGTTTGTATGTGCTTGTGTGTTCTAAAGCCTATTGTCTTTCAAAAAAGATTACTTATCTCTTTTGTTTTTAAAACACCTTCATTTCCATTCTCTTCTTTTCCTTTCCAGAAAACTAAGCATCTCTTGTAAAAAAAATGAAGAAGGAAAAGAAAGAAGGAAAAATTTCAATAAAGCTAACCAAAACATGAACTGCCATGATAGTATAATTTTAAATAAACCATTAAAAAAAACTTTGCAGAATCCCAGAATCCTAGAATTTGTCCAAACTGTCTAGGCTAATCCACAGATGAGCATGGCTTCTAGGCTCCATCAAACCTGCCAAGTGATCATCAGACCTTTTCTTGAATCCCTCTGGTGCTGCCCCCTCATACAGCCTATCCAAGCTGAGGCAGAGCTCATTGTTAGAAAATTCTACCAGGAAGCCTAAATCTGCCTCTCTGAAATTTCCGAGGTTTGCTTTTAGTTCCACTCTCTGGGGCAAAATAGAAGTCTAATCTAATTTCCAAGACAGATTTTCAACTATTAAAAACAACCACCATTACAGAAGACAGCTAATTCTTCTCTTTGCCAAATTAACCCTCCCCAGTCTCTTCAACTGATTCTCATATGGCACAATCTCAAGAATCTTTACCATTCTGGTCTATTCTCTTCTGCATGTTTCCTAGTCTATCACAGCTTTCTTAAAATGTATTCTGACCAGGGCAGAATACAAAAGGACTTTGATCTTTCTACTCCTGCATTAGCTTTTTTGGTTGCCAAACCATGCTGTTGACACATATCAAACTGTCAGGTCACTAAACTCCACAGATCTTTACCAAACTATTGTTTAGACACAGCTTCCCTATGTTGTACTCATAAAGTTTTGCTTTTTTTTTTTCCAAGCATACAACTAAACATTCATTCCTAATAAGTACCTTCTTATTATTTTATCCAAATAGCAACAAAGGGCTTTTTTGGAAAAAAAATAATAAGTTGAACGGGATCTCAAAAACCATGTATTTCAATTTTTTCCATTTTTTTCAGGAAGAAACTGAGGCTCAGGCATTTTAAATGACTTGTCCAAGATCACACAGATAATGTAAAAAGTCTTCTAGCTAGAGATGTATAACACTCTTCTGCCCTCAATAGCTCTGAATGCAATCCAAACCAGAATGAAATGTAATTGGGAAGCATTTAACAAAATAAATAAATAAAATACAATAAAATATTGCATTTTAAAACTAAGTTAATAGGTGGCCTGCAAGGATCCTTACGTATAAATTGGTGGCACCCATTTCAATTTTAATTTGATACCAGCCTATCAAGATTGTTTGGAATATTGACTTGATCATCTAGTGTTAGTTAACACTCTCAGCATTATGTCATCTATAAATCTGACAACCACACCACCTGTCTTTATACAAATCACTTGTAAAATATTCAGAAAAGGACCACAGATGCATACCTGAGACATTCAATTACAGATTGAAGGATGGCGTAGAACTACTTATTTTTTTTTATGTGGAATTGTTGACTTGGGGGAAAATGATAAAATTTACATCGAGGCATTCTTTGAGTCCAGCCATTGAACTGGCTCTGAGTTCATTTATATGTGCTAGGTTCATTTCACACCTCTCCACCATAATGAGACATTTCACCAAATATTTTCCAATAATTTTCTTTTTTTCAATAAGGCAATTGGGGTTAAGTAACTTGCCCAGGGTCACACAGTTAGTAAGTGTTATATCTCTGAGGCTGAATATGAACTTGGGTCCCCTTGACTCCAGGGCCTACGCTGTATCCATTGTGCCACCTAGCTGCCCTTTGATTTTCTTATGACTTTCAGTCTTGTAACCCTGTAAAAAAGTATTAGTGTAGCTTGAAGAGACAACCTGGATGCTTTGTGGTCACCACTTCCTTTCTTCAAGTTCAGTTAGCATTCTTTTAAGAACACAATCTGGACTTCCAGAGTTGGAGCCAAAATGGTGAAGTAGAAAAGCACTCAGTTGAGCTCTCCCAACATTCCCTTCCAAACAACTTTAAAATAATGCCTCAAATTGAATTCTGGAGTGGTAGAGCCAGAAAATATCAGATTAAGGTGTTCTTCCAGCCTGAGATAACTTAAGAGGTTAGAAAGAGATATCTGTGACAGCAGGGGTAGAGGCTCTTCTGAAGGCCACATGAATGAAATGCTGGTGATGCTACCAGGTGGTGGTGATGAAAATGACAACAGATTTGGGAGTTCTCAAGACAGAGATAGTAAAGGAAACTGCAACTGTTCAAAAAGATATTGCTAGCACTGGACATACGACAAGATGCTGTTTGGCAGCTCTATGGCTGCCAAAGGAACACTTTTGGTCAAGAGGGAATGGAAACCCTGAGGGGCAATATCATTTTTGATTCTAAGGGATCAAGTACCCTGAGGAATAGTATCTTTTCCAGTTGCAAGGAATCAGGGACCCTGAGGATCAATATCAATTGCATTCTGAGGGGATTAGGGGCCCTTTCTTAGGCAAAGACCAGAGTGCAGATCAGAAGAGAAGTGACCACACCCCTCCCCAGACCACACCACCTTGGAAGCATAGAACAGAAGTGTAAAAAAATTCTGAAACTTGAGACAATCCCCTATCTTCCTATTCCCTACACCAGGAACTGAGTCCTATTTTAACATAAGGTACAAAAAAATTAAGAAATAGGTTGGAAAAGTGAAGAAACAATAACAACAAAAAGAACCTGACCATACAAAGCTACTATGGTTACAGGGAAGATCAGTACACAATTTCAGAAGAAGATAACAAAGGCAAAACAGCAATAAGCAAAGCCTCAAAGGAAAAAAAAAAGTAAATTGGACATAAGGCCCAAAAGAATTCCTGGAAGAGCTAAAAGAAAAATGATTCTCAAAAACAAATAAGAGTAGTAAAGTGGAAAAAAAAGAATAGATTAAAGATTAAAAGCAAAGGAAGAAAAATATGAAAAAATGTGAATAGAGAATTAACTGTTTGGTAAAAGAAGTGCAAAAATATGGAAGAAAAATAACTCCTTGAAATGCAGGATTGGCCAAGTGAAAAAAGAGCTACAAAAGCTCACTGAAGAAAATAATTTCTTAAAAATTAGAATTGGGCAAGTGGAAGCAAATGATTCTATGTGACATTAAAAAAAAATAACTCGAATGAGAAAATAGAAGAAAATGTGAAATATCTCATTGGAAAAACAATTGACTTGTGAAATAAATTGAAAAGAGATAATTTAAGAATACTGGCCTGCCTAAAAGTCGTGAGTCAAAGATAGAGCCTAGATGCCACATTTCAAGAAATTATCAAGGAAAAACGGCTGATATCCTAGAATCAGAGGGAAATAGAAATTGAAAGAACCCAACAATCACTACTTAAAAGAGCACCCAACATAAAAGCTCCCAGGAATATTATAGCCAAATTCCAGATCTCCCAGGTCAAAGAGAAAATGCTTCAAGTAGCCAGAAAGAAACCATTTAAATACTGTGTAACCACAGTCAAGATCACATAAGATTTAGCAGACCATGTTGAAGAAGTGGAGGGTTTGGAATATTTCAGAAGGCAATAGAGCTGGGATTATGACCCAGAATAACCTCACCAGCAAAACTGAGTATATTCCTTCAAGGAAAAGCAAAAACAAAACAAATAAACAAATAAACAACAACAACAACAACAAAACCCCAGGATACTTAATGAAATAGAGGATCTTCAACAATTCCTTATGAAAAGACCAGAGCTGAATAGAAAGTTTGACACAAGTAGTATAAAACAACTACATATGAAAGAGAAATCATAAGTGAAGCAATAAGGTTAAACTCTTTACCTTTCTATATGAGAAAATGGTACATGTAACTTCTTAGAACTTTATCAGTTGAAAGGATTCTACATAGAAAAAGGGCATGAGAGTGAGTCAATTATTTAGGGATGATGTAAAAAAAAGTGGATAGGTGAGAAAGAGGGATGTCCTGGGAGAAGGGGGAAGGGAGACAAAGATTGGGGAAAATTATTGCATAAAAGAGGTGTGCAAAAAAAAAAAGAACAACTGTTACAATGGTGGCAAAAAATTGTGGGGAAAGGGATAAGCAATGCTTGAATCTCATATCTAACTTGTTTGAAAGTGAGAAAAAAATATGTATACATGTATATGTGTGCATGTATACATATAGGTGTATGTATGTGTATATGTATATATATGTATATATGTATATACATACATATGTACATATATATATACACACACACATACATGTATATGTATACACACACGCGTGGTCAATTGGTAATAGAAATTTATTTTATCCAACAGGGAAGTAGAAGAAGGGGATATGGAAAAGGGGAGAGGTGATAAAAGGGAGTACAGATAAATGAAGACAGTGGTCAGAAGCAAAACAGACTTTACAGGAGGGACAGGATAATAAGAGAGAGAGAACATAAACATAAGAAAATGGGATGAAGGGAAATGAACAGATAATAATGTAACTGTGAATATTAAAAGAATGAAATCACCCCTAAAACGGAATTGGATAGCAGAATGGATTAGAACCCATAATCCAACAATATTCTGTTTACAAGAAAAAAAACCACTTGAAATAGAGAAGAGAGATGCTCAGAGTTAAAATAAAGAACTGGAGCAGAATTTATTATGTTTCAGCTGAAGGAAAAAAAAGTCAAGTAGCAATCATAATCTTACACAAAGCAAAAACAAAAAATAGACCTACTTAAAGGGGATAAATGGAAAATAGATCTTGCTCAAAGAAACCATAGACAATGAAATAATATGAATATCAAACATATATACAGCAAATGTCATAACATCTAAATTCTTAAAGGAGAAGTTAAATGAAATAAAGGAGGGAATAGACAGTAACACTTTACTAATGGGGGCGGACCTCAACTGGCCCCTCTCAGAGCTAGATAAATCTAACCATAAAATATAATAAGAAAGAAATCAAGGAGAATAGAAACTTAGAAAAGTTAGCTATTGTAGGAGGAGAAAGTTGGGAATAAAAAGGAGTATAACTTTTTGTCTTAGCTGTACATGGAATCTTTATGCAAATTGACCATATATTAGAGCATAAATACCTCATAACCAAATGAAGAAAAGCAGAAATATTAAATGCAACCTTTTAAGGCCATGATGCAATAAAAATTACATTCAGTAAAGAACCATGGAAGAATTGATTAAACATTAATTGGAAACTAAGTAATCTAAAGAATGACTGGGTCAAAGGACAAATTGTAGAAACAATCAATGATTTCGTTAAACAGAGTGACAACAATAAGATAACATTCCAGAATTTATAGGATGCAACCAAAGTAATACCTAGGAAAAATTCATATCTCTAAATGTGTACATCAATAAAAGACAGAAAGAGCAGATCAATAAATTGGGCATATAGCTAGCAAAACTACAAAAAGTACAAATTAAAAACCCCCAATTTAATACCAGAATGGAAATCCTGAAAATCAAAGGAGAGATTAATAAAATTGAAAGTAAAAACCATTGAACTAACAAATAAAACTAGAAACCTTTTAATGAAAATCCAATAACATAGACAAACCATTGGTTGATTTGATTTTTTTAAAAAAAGAATAAAACTAAATTACCAGTATGAAAAATGAAAAGAGTGAAGGTACCACTGATGAAGATGGAATTAAATAATTATAAGAAGTTATTTTGCCCAATTATGTGCCAGAAAAAACTGGCAATCTGAGTGGGATGGATGAATATTTACACAAATGTAAACTTCCAAGATAAACAGAAGAAGAAATAGAGTACTTATATAATCCTATCTTAGTAAAATTTGAACAAACCAGAAGAAAATATAATCAGAACTTGATGGATATACAAGTGAATTCTACCAGATATGTAACAAACAATTAATCTCAATACTATATAAAGTATTTGAAAAAAAAAGTAAAGAAAGAGTTCTGCCAGTGTCATTCAGTTAGTTGGAATCTGAGGAAAGATTTGAATTCATGAAGATGAATTCCTATTCCAAGCCTAGTAAATCCACTGTGTCACCTAGCTGCCCTAGCAGGTACTTCCTTCCCAACTACAATAAGTATGCACCTCACCAAACTGAGGATGAAAAAGCTCAATTTATTTGTGAGGAGTTTGGAGCTAATTTTCTGTCTGAAATCTTAAGGAATGGATATCATCCTTATTCTATTAGTCTCTTGGAACAACCAATGTCCCCTATCCCCATCCAGCTAAGCTTTTGAGTCCTTCTTTGTCTTTTTTGCAACTCTTATTCTGTCCATTTCATATTATTTCAATTTTCTCTCCTTCTTCCGTTTCTCTCCTAGAGGTCTGATAATCTGAACAAATTTCTGGCGTAACCAGATTTGTCTGACAGTATATTGGGGGACATGAAAGTTCTAAATGTTCATGAATATCAAATGTGGTATTGATTTAATCAAAGAAATATAAACAAGAATAGCTGACATATTCTTTGCTAGCAAGCTTAGTTTTGTGTGTGTGTGTGTGTGTGTGTGTGTGTGTGTGATCCACAGAGAAGGGATTTCTAAGACAGTAGGTGTCATATAGAAAACTACTTGAAAGTTATTGTGAGGCTTTTGGATATTAGAAACAGAGTAACTAAAGGGATAGAGACTGGACCTGTAATTTCGTTGCATGAAGAAACTCCATTTACCAAGATCAGTTATCTCTTCTGCAATTTTAATATCACAGAGTCGCTTTGAATATTATAAGATCAAATGACTTGATCAAGGTCATACAGACAACATGTATCAGAATTAGGACTTGAATCTGTATCTCTCTGTCTTTAAGGCTGGCTCTCTATTCACTATACCATACTGCTTCTCTAGTGATATTGCATATATAAGTATAAAATTAAATTGACCACCAGTGACATTAAAATAAATGTATGATTTTATTGCTGCTGTGATTCTTTTAGATTTTAACCTCTCCATACATTAATACATCATCTTCAGGAGATGTGACTAGAAAAAAAGATGTCCTACTCACCAAACCTTTGTTGACGAACTTGTCTAAACTTAGATTTTGTCATCATTATGCCATCATAGTGGCAGACATGCAGTCCATTACCCATATTCATCTTTTCAGCTTGATAGTATCCACCAGAGTTTCTACTCTGTTGGCCTTGAAGTTATGTTTTTATAAAGACAAATCTTAGATAATCTATGGGTATTATTTATACATGTAGTGCCTTTATTGGACTCACTTAATACTGAAGACAATTGACCTCTCTGTCCCCATTGAGTCTTGAGTGATAGAAGGGAAAGAACTTTGTATATGTATTTTGAGGGACTGGTTTAAAACCTGGAATTGTCACTGTGCCACCTTTGTCTAGTCACTTAAATGACCTGGGCCTCAGTTTTTTTTTTCCATTAAATTAAAGGGCTGTACCTGATGATCTTTTAAACCTCCTTGCATCATATATATATATATATATATATATATATATATATATATATATATATATATATATATATATATATATATATATATATATATATATATATATATACATATACACATACATTATATATGTATGTATGTATGCATGTATGTATGTGTTACTTCTGGGAAAACTTACTTTACCTTAATTCTACCTCATTTTTCTTAGTAATGACAAAGTGTTTTATGCCCACCAATAAAGCTGATGTTATGGTTGGAGTGTAAGGTTAATGAAGGTGCATGTCTTTTCAATAAAAAGGTCAAGCAAAGGGGAATGCAACTCCGATAAATATTGTTAGTAGCAAATGGTACTATGATGAATATATCTCTTGCATTGCTTGTAGCTGGTGTCTGTCTATGAAATTTAAAGGGATGATGTGAGCTAGTGCATTCTTCTCAGCCTAAAGGAGGCTAAAGAGCACTGATATGCCCTGGATAGCACTTTTTCTTCAACTGCACAGAAAAAAAAATGCATGCTCTTGATTCACATCTACAATTCAATACAAAATATCCCAAGTCAGAGGATCTTTGACACAGCATCTAATTCTTATGATTGAGCCATACTGGACTATTTGCCTCTATTTGGCCAATGATATACAAGCTCTAAATCAAGGAAATAACTGCAGAAAGCAGCTCTGATTTTGTCATCATAAGGAACCATGGTCACCAATACATATTTCAATAATCTGTGACTTAGTAAGACAAATCCTAGGGAGCTGCCTGCGAACCATGTTAATGGTTTACTTCTGGTCACAGAACTAAGTAAGCACTGGAATTCTCTAGCTATGCCCCTGAGGTCAGTAAAGGAGGACAAATCAAAACTAATTCTCAACCTCCAAATTTTCCTATTCACCCAACATTATATGTTGGCAATTTAACTCTTGACACTGAGTATTATTAGCTTTTTTCTGTCCTTATGGTTTTGACTCTGCTTCTACTCCAAACATTGCTTTGTACCTCTGGCTGCCAGCTCTTCTAATCACTTTTTTTTCAGAAAATCAATCTATGTTGCCTTCTTGTGCTTAATCTGGATAGGAGTCCTCCACAGTCTCTTTCTCCTTATTTTCAAAACTAGGGAGAATTCATTCAGGATCATGGACACCAGATAGTTGTCATCCCTTTTCAGTCTATTACTCTTTCTTTCTCTTGGTCAGGAGAGAGTATGAATAAAATCAGGGAGTTGGAAATTTTAAGACAAGATCCAGGAATGGTAAATTGATTCACTTTGTTAGGAGTGAGGGTTTATATCAGAAAGTAGTGGCAATAAAGGTAGATTGAAGTTAGATTATAAAGTACAAAGAATACCACAAGAAAATTAGTAACTTGGAATTTCACTATTAATTCTGACTTCAGAATAATCTGATAAAAAGTATGGCATTTTCTGAGAGCAGAAACAAATAAGGTATTGCTTGAATAAATGAAAATACAAATGTGATTTGGAAGGGTTATTGAAAGGTTTTATTGGGTAAAATATACTACAGTACTCACACAATTTGTGTTATCATCATACATAACTTTTGTTATAACAACCTTTTGCAAAGCTACAAATACATTTCAGACTCTGTTCATTCTTGTACATTGGAGATCACATGTTTAAGGAAATTAATTCACCCTGGCAGGCCACTGCAGTCATTTAGTATTCAAAGAGACAGTTCCTGAAAAGGTGAATTGTACCTCTTTTTATGTGTGTCACTGCCCAGAAACAAGGGAACAATCAGCGATTCTATGATATATTATGAGCAAAAGGAGTTCAAGGAGCACTGGATTTTTTTTTTGGTGGGGGGAAGAGGAGTAGGTAAAGGATGGGAACCAGATGTGATATCATCCTTGTGAGGAATTCCTGCAATTGCAAATTATCTGTGACTTTTGGTCTTAGAGAGTTGGTTGGGGGCAATGAGAATTCAATGGATTTATCTATGGTCAATAGGCAGCAGGAATAAAAGGCAGAATCAGAACCCAGGTCTCCCTTTGTCCACTATGCCATGATACTTCTCAAGGCCTGGATAACTTTCCTTCAATGAAAGAGTATTGTGATGTTGTCTTAGTGACTGAAATATAAGAAATTAATTTAAATGCATGCACAGATAATATACTTCTGAGAAGCTAAAAAAGTTATGTTTTTATGATTAGGAAATATCTATCAGACTTGCTCTTTTCACTAAGGAAAACCTACCTCAGAAACCCATGGTTTTCTGGTCAAAATACTAATTAACCTTGGGTAATGAACTAATGATAATAATTTTAAAATCTTATGCAATGTAAGTAAAATGCCAGTAAAATTGGCCATAATAAATTTCCCCCCTCTCACTTGCTAAATCCAATGACTTGTCAAATCCAGTCTATTCTTCTTCTGAAACAATCCCTCCATTTATTCTCTTTCCTCTAACTATATGACTCTCACCGTAATGTAGGATCTCTTCATTTTTTACCTGGACCATTGCCATATCCTCCTAATGGCTTTTCCTATCACCAGTCTCTTTCTTTTGTAATTTATATTAGTATAGTTTCCAAAATGATGCTCCTAAATCTTTTCTTACTTCCCTGATTAAAAAGCTTCAATGGTTCCAGATTTCTTATTGGGTAAGATACATATTTAATTTGGCTTTAAGATCCTTCACTGTCTGCCCCCAAATTATTTTTACAACCTTATTTAATTAGTCTTCTTAATGAATTCTTGTGTCGAGCAAACTGGACTACTAGCTAGATAGTCTGTCCTTGCTACTGAACAGAATGCTTGTTAAAATCCTTTTCTTCTTTCTAGTCTCAAGTGCCATTTTCCCCTAGGAAGATTTCTCTGATTCTTCAAGCCAAATAAGTTCTTTTCTTCAATTTTTCTTAGATTATTTTGTTTAGACTTTTCTATAGTATCTATCACATTTTATTTCTGTTATATACATATATATATATATATATATATATATATATATATATACTCACTCTAGAAGAATGAAGGATCCCCTGAGGGCAGGGATGGTGTCATTTTTCAACTTGGTATCCTCAGTGTTTAGCAGAGCACCTTGCATAGATTGTGTAATACATGTATAGAATCAAATGAAGTCACAAAATGGTCACTGGCTAAGGAAACCAACAAAATTTATCTAATGTCTAATAATTAAAAGAATACAGATTTACTGTATAAATTCATACAGAGATGGAATAATGTGAGATAAATGATGTGGGAATAAAAATAAATAAATGTTTGTTGAATGAAAGAAAGTCAAATGAGGAAAATGATGCTGATTCGTAGTGTGTGTGACCTTTGGAGCTGTTCCTTAATTGCATCCCATGCCTCCAAATGATTTCTGTGTTGAAGATTCTTAGAAGAGACCTGGAAAATACAAACAATAATCCAATCCCCACCCCCAACAATAGACAAACCACATTTTGACAGAAAAGATAAACAATGTTGGGTGATGAATTTTGCCTAGGGTAGTTAACACATACTTGCTTAAAGTTTTTTATTATTATTATTTTTTTATTGTGTGTAAATTTATTTATTTTTAGTTTTCAACATTTACTTCCACAAGATTTTGAATTCCATATTTTCACCCCATTTTGCCCCTCCCCCAACCCCAAGATGGCATACATTCTGAATACCCCTTCCCCTAGTCTGCCCTCCCTTCTATCTCTCCCCACCCTTCTCTTATCCCCTTCCCCTTCTATTTTCCTGCAGGGCAGGATAGATATCTGTACCTCATTTTCTGTATTTCTTATTTCCCAGTTGCATGTGGAAACTTTTTTTTAAACACGTGTTTTTAAAACTTTGGGTTCCAACTTTTCTCACTTCCTCCTACCCCACCCACCCTCATTGAAAAGGCAAGCAAGTCAATACAGGCCATACATGTGCAGTTATGCAAAACACTTCCATAGTAGACATGTTGTGAAAAACTAACTCTATTTCCCTTAATCCTATCCTGCCCCCCCATTTATTGTATTCTTTCTTTTGACCCTGTCTCTCCTCAGAAGTACTTACTTCTGATTACCCCTTTCCCAATCTACCCTTCTCTCTATCATCTCCCTGCTCTCTTGTCCCCTTCCTCCCCTATTTTCCTGTAGGGTAAGACAGATTTCCATACCCAACTGAGTGTGTACGTTATTCCCTCCTTAAGCCAAATCCTATGAGAATAAGATTCCCTCATTTCCTCTCACCTTCCCCTGTTTCCGCTCTACTGTAAGAACCTTTTCTTTTCTGTTTTGTGCAAGATAATGTACCCCATTCTACCGCTCCCTTTCTCCTTCTCCTAGAATAATCCTGTCTCACCCCTTAATTTTATTCTCCAGATATCACTCCTTCATCTTCAACTCACCCTGTGCCCTCTATCTATCTATCTATCTATCTATCTATCTATCTATCTATCTGCCATACATACAATTTTTCCCCTCCCAATACCCTAATACTGACAAAGGTCTCATGAGTTACAAATATCTTTCCATGCAGGAATGTCAACAGTTCAGCCTTAATAAGTCTCTTATGATTTCTCTTTCCTGTTTACCTCTTCATGTTCCACTTAAGTCTTGTACTTGAAAGTCAAATTTTCTATTCAGTTCTGGTCTTTTCATCAACAGTGCTTGAAAGTCCTCTATTTCACTGAATGACCATTTTCCCCCCCTCAGTTTTGCTGAGTAGGTGATTCTTGGTTGTAGTCCTATGTCCTCTGCCCTCTGGAATATTATATTCCATGCTCTGTGGTCCCTTAATGTAGAAGCTGCTAAATCTTGTGTTATCCTGATTGTGTTTCCACAGTACTTGAATTTTTCTTTCTGGTGGCTTGCAGTATTTTCTCCTTGACCTGGGAACTCTGGAATTTGGCTACAATATTCCTAGGAGTTTTCCTTTGGGGATCGCTTTCAGGGGGAGATCAGTGGATTCTTTCCATTTCTATTTTGCCCTCTGGTTCTAACATAGGGCAGTTTTCCTTGATAATTTCTTCAAAGATGATGTCTAGGCTCTTTTTTTGATCATGGCTTTCAGATGGTCCAAAAATTTTTAAATTCTCTCTCCTGGATCTATTTTCCAGGTCAGTTGTTTTTCCAATGAGATATTTCACATTGTTTTCTAATTTTTCATGCTTTTGGATTTGTTCTAGTGTCTTGATTTCTCATAAAGTCACTATCTTCCAATTGCTCTATTCTAATTTTTAAGGAAGTATTTTCTTCAGTAATCTTTTGGACTTCCTTTTCCGTCTGGCCAATTTTGCTTTTTAGGGCATTCTTCTCCTCATTGGCTTTTTGGACCTCTTTTGCCATTTGGGTTAGGCTATTTTTTAAGGTGTTATTTTCTTCAGTATTTTTTTGGGTCTCCTTTAGCAAGCTGTTGACTTGTTTTTCGTGGTTTTCTTGCATCACTTTAATTTCTCTTCCCAATTTTTCCTCTACTTCTCTTACTTGCTTCTCAAAATCCCTTTTGAGCTCTTCCAAGGCCTGGGACTGATTCATATTTTTCTTGGAGGCTTTGGATGTGGAGCTTTGACTTTTTGTCTTCTTCTGGTTGTATGTTTTGATCTTCTTTTTCACCAAAGAGTAATAGTCTGACTCTTTTTGCGCTGCTTGCTCATGATCCCAGCCAATTACTTGAGTTTTAAACTCTTTGTTAAGGTAAAAGTCTGCTTCCAATGTGGAGAATGTACTGTCCCAAGCTTCAGGGGTTTATACAGTTGTTTTCAGAGATACTTGTAGGGACCTGTAAATTTTCAGTTCTTCCAAGGTGGTGTGATAAGGGTTGAGGTATTTACTCTTTCTGGCCTGAGCTCTGGTCTTTGAGTGACCGGCCACAAGCAGTCTTTTCTCCCTTGGAACTGTGAGGAGGGGTTCCTCTTCACTGCCACTACAAGCTCCACAGTACCAACACTCCTCCTCACCCCAGGACTGCCACCCTGAACTGTGACCGAAATCCAAACATGGGCAAAGCAAGAGATTCCTGCCTCAGCACCAGCAAAGAGATCCCTGCAGTCCCCCTCTGATCAGCCACTTGATTCCCCCTCAGTCTGTGGGTCAGAAGCTCAGGACACAGCCACCACCAAGGTGCCCTCACTCTGCTCTCTGTGCTCTGGAACTGGCTCTGACCTAGTTCTTCCCTCACCACAAAAACAGACTTTTCCCACTGACCTTCTAAGTCATCTTTGGCATTCATGGATTGAGGAGTCTGGAAGCCGCCACAGCTGCCTGTGATTCAGTCCCCTGAATCCTGCTGAATCCTCAGTCCCCCTGAGGCCTGCTCACCCACTCCGTGCTGTGCTTCGCTACCAGCCTGGCGCAATAAGCCTTCCCGATCAACCATCCAGGCTGTCTTGGGCTGGAAATTTCTTTTACCCTGTCTTTTTGTGGGTTTTGCTGCTTTAGAATTTGTTTAGAGCCATTCTTTTATGGGTATTTGGAGGGGTTTGGGGGAGAGCTCAAGCAAGTCACTGCTTTCACTCTGCCATCTTGGCTCTGCCCTCATACTTGCTTAAAATTTGACTTTTATGGCTGTCATTTAAATTTGTCAAGGAAGGCTGAGAATAGCTAGATTTTCATAAACAAGGTCATTCTTCTTACATAGTTATTTCTCAAAGGTAGGAAAGCAGGAGGGAAAACTATATTAAGCCCTTCTTCTCCAGGGAACCATTAGCATAACTCTTTTCTTTCTAGACTTTTAACCACAAATCAGGTTTACCCACAGCTGTCAACCAAAGAAAACCTTGTCTACATAAGGACGTATTTTTCCCAATTTTCTCCACAGAATGTGTTAATACGTATGTTGATTGAGAAGAAATAATTTGCCCTTTTCATCTCTCCATTTGGAGAGCTCTCTTTAGCAGCTCGATTGTACCCTTAAATACCAAATATATTAAAAAATTCTGCTTATATTTGTTTTATTGCTTTTTTTGTTTTAGAAAAAGATAATTTTTAAAAGCCCTTTCTGATTTTATTGGGCTCTGTCCACAAAATATGGTTGGCCAGGTGGTATCCAAAAAGTTCTTCTGCTGTTGAGGTATACAACTGAGCAATATCTGCATATAAATGGATCATAGCATATGGTTAAGTGTTCATTTAAAGGTGTGACAGCTTTTTCCTCCTGTTGCACTGAATCAATATAATGAGAGTCAGGTTCCTGGGTTTAACTCTCTTGATAGAGACATTCCACATTGTTTGGGGCTATGCTTGCACTCTACAGATTCATGGAGCATGTCTCATGATTCCAATGTCTCCAGTTGGGTCCTATTACTCAAGGTGGGAATCAGGATCATGAAATTCTTTTGGCTTTAAATGTTGATGAACCTATTCATGTGTATTTGCTTCTTGAGAATTTAAAGGCCTTGATGCCAAAGCCATAATGCACAAGTTTTTCATCAGGGAAAATGGCTCAACACGTGTTTGAGATCAAGAAGTAACATAACAAGCCCTCACATTCACTCTTCATCCAAACTCTGTTGAAATCAGGAGAAACTCAATTGGAGTTTAACTACCGGGTGAGAAATCAAAGCATCTGGTAGCTTCCTAATTTGTTTAATTATTCTCAAATACTTGGTGTTATAATCTGTTGATTTTATGCTGGGAAAGTACTACAAGTACTCCCTGTGAACTCCAAATTCTAATGCCTTAAGACAAAGCTTTGGTAGTTCTACTCTAGTTTCCCTTTGCCTGATCCATAACAATGTCTCTAACTCTCTTTTCCCTTATTCCTGACCTCTCCAACTTTTGCCACTGTTGTCATTGATTGATTGACTGATTTACTGCAAATCTTAGCATTTATGTGCAACCAATTGCAAATGTGGAAATTTGCTTATTGAACAGGAAGGAATATTAAAGAATTAGAGTCCCATTGCCACTGAAATAAATCATCTTACACTGAGGACAAAGGAAAGATATATCACAAATAATCAGAAATGTTGTAGACACAGAGATACAGATAATTCTCAATTATTCATGGTCATTCATGCATGAAAAGGGATGAGTAATAGGCAGCTATCAGAGCAGCCAGGTAGAGTGGTAAAAGAAGCCATGACAAAGGTATCCCTGATAATTCAGGGACTGGGTAATTAGGTCTTTCAGGATTATAAGATGGTGGTGGTACTTTTTTTTTCCTAGTTTGATTTGGGGGAACAGTTCTCCCAAAAGGTTCTATCAAATATATGTATACATTCACACACATATATATACATATACACACATGTCTAATCACATATATATATATATATATATAGTTTGAAAAGATATTGAATATGCATATATTCATTATTTGAATTCATATATACAGGAATATGCATAATTATACATATATATATTACATCACATACATACATATACATATATTCCCACATACATCAGAAAGAAAAATTCAGCATCTACCTATGTGCCAGGCACTGTGTATTGAGGATACAAAGGAAAAAAAAGAAATAGTCTCTTCCCCCAAGAAACTTATAATCTTTTGTTAGGTGAAATAGTTTGAATGAAGTGAATTTCCCAAACAGCTATATCATCTTCATCAGAATTAGCTGATGCTACAAATGAATGCAAACATTAGCAAAGTTGTAGGATTCTAGTGAAGTACAGATAGGGCAAAAATAATAAGCACAAGGCTTTGTGGTATTTGGAAGGTCAGCTGTCTACAGTGGTTGTCATGATTATAGATTATTATTGAAACAGAAAAACCCAAAATGGCCTCTGCACCATCCAGGCCTCAAAACTCAAGCCAGGCTTTGAAGTTTGTAGCTGAAGAGAAAAAAAATGTAGACAATTTTATGGACAAAAGGGAAAATTTTGTTTTTAATTTTTTTTGTGTGGCATTAAGTGACTTGCCTAGGGTAATAAAAGTTAGTAAGTGTCAAGTATCAGAGGCTAGATGTGAACTCAGATCCTCTTCACTCCAGGGCCAGTGCTCTATTCACTGTGCCATCCAGCTGCCCTACAAGGCTGGATTTACTTGCATTCTCCATCTCCTTTTAGATATGTGATTAATCTGGCTTCCTGGGTGAAACTTTATACTGCCCAAGATCTATTCAGAACATACACCATTTGATGTTACTTATTTTAACATTGCCTGTAGATTTGTAGATTCATAAATAAGGGAGAACATGGTGGTGACACATTAAAAAAGGGGAAAGAAATATGTGAGAGTGGAAAGGACACAAAACGAGATTTAGGAGACCTGGTTGACCAGCCAAATGTACTTAGACAAGTGACTCAAAACTCTCCATGTCTTAGTTTCTTTACCTCTCGTGAATATAATAAAATAAGTTCAAATTCTTTTATGGGTTTACTTTGAGAAGTAAAGGAAAGCATACATGTGAAAGACTTTTAAAAATGCTGATATGCTATAGATACAGAATGTATTATTAACTTTACTGTGGAAGACTTTATCCTATTGTTGTATCACTCATGTAATTCAAAAGAGAATTAAAATCTTCATCAATTGAGTAGGCCAACATCACAGAAATGAAAAGATACCTGATTTGGAAAATGCGTGACAAATTACTGTGATGATTTCTGTGAGCACTTCTGACTCAAGAAACAAAAGTGGTGAATGTTTTAGAATCAACAACAACAGCATCAATAACAACAATAAGTGTCAGCATTTATAGAGTACTAAGGTTTGCAAAATGTTCCACATATTATCCTCACAACAACCCAGAGATACAGGTGCTTTGATTATTACCGCTTTATAAGTGACGAAACTGGGGCCAAGAGAGGTCGAGTGACTTAGCCAGGGTCACAAAGGTAACAAGTGTCTGAGATGGAATTTGAACTCAGGTCTTTTTGACTCCAACTCCAGGACTCAGTTACTGTGACACCTAGCTTCCTAATTTTAGTTAAGGCAGTGGGCAGTACCAAAGACAAAGACCTAAAGAACCAGGGTATTTAAAACTCCTTAAAAAACCTGAAAGTACTGCTTGACATAACTAGGAAGCAGGTGTCCTTCTTCCATTGAAAATTATGATTATAGTTTAAAGAAAAAAAATCCTAAGGTTTAGAGAGAAGATGTAGCATGGGGTTGTTCACTAAATCCCAAAGTCCTAAAATTGAGAGTGGCTCTAAAAGCCTGAGGGTAATTTTTTTTAAATTTTCCCTCTAAGAAATGAAAGTCAGTGTTTCAGAGTGGATTACTTTGGGAAAGATAAAGAAGTATACAGAAATCAAAGCAGGATTAAAAGAAGTGCACAATATGCAAGACAATGCTGCTGCTAGGTTAAATTTAATATATATTTAAAAAGGAACACATATATTATAACTTTCACTTTCCAATCTTCTTTTATATGCTAATATTTATTCTTATTTTCCAGTTCATAATCAAATAAAGATAATCTCTTGGCTAATCTAGATTCAAATCTGCAATTCATAGTCTTAGAGAATTTATTAGGGATAATAAGAGGTTCAGTGATTTGCATGTCAAAGAGCAGAGGTAAAAAGTATAATGAGTTATTTTAATTTAATTTTTCATTACTGTTAGTGACTTGAAGCATTTTAAAAATATATCTGTTGACTATCTATATGGCTCACAGTCTTACATATTTGTATCAGTTCCCTCTATATCATGGATATCAGATCATGGAAAGTTGATACAAATATTTTTCTCCCAGTTAACTATTTCCTTTTTAATTCTAACTGCATTGATTTTGTTTGTGAGAAAATATTTCATTTTTATATAATGAAAATAGTCAATTTTACTTCCTGTAAGTCTTTTTATCCACTGTTGGACAAAAATTCTTCTATACAGTATTGAAGGGAATCTCCTTCCCTTCTGTGGTTTTTTTTTAAATGATATGACACATATAGGACATGTATACATTTAGAACTTATATGTTGTAAGATGTTGATCTAAACCTAATTTCTCTCAGAAATACATTTTCTATACTTACAGTTTTCCATATCAGAGTATGAACTACAACAAAACAAAACTTAAATACTGATGCACACAGTGGGTAGCAAATTTAAGGCACTTGCTAAACCAACTAGTGTGTGAAAGGACATTATATCTACATCTATATCTATCTACATCTACATACACAAGTGATGGGGTTGGGATCTGGGCCCCAGAAAGGAAGAATTTCCCACATGGCCAAATTTCTGGCATTCACCTGAGGCTATAATCCCATCAACTGGCCTTTCATTGTGGCTACACCCAATCTGTTACCCTTCTCTATGGCCCCAGGGCATTTCCCACCCTTAATTCTATCTAGGCTCCATTCTCCCTTGGCCAAAGTGGTCCAGGTCCAAGGAGTTCTGATCACTCCAGCTTACTGGCCACTTCCATCCAGATTCTCCTTAGACCCCTCCTCCAGTCACTCCAAACTACTTGGCCACTCCTAGATCCTTCCCACAGTCTTTCTGTATATAAGGTCCATCTTGTCACCATGAAGGTGCTTAGATTCTTAAAATCTAGCCACTGCTTTGATTCTTGGAATCTAACCAATACCTCACAGACTCTCAGATTCAAGACTCTTGGCTAATATGGCAGATCTTTAATAAACCTTGTCTTTGGCTGAAAGAAGGCTTGAGTTGAATTCTTTTTGGCAGGCCCACATGTTATGATTTTGGGGTCACAGCATCTCTAACCTCAACCGTAGATAGTATAGTAATCCCAGTTTTACATATGTGCAGACTAAGACTCAGAAAAGTTAAATGACTTACCCAGGATCATTTATGTTGTTGTTTGTCCTTCATTTTTTTTAATGAGGCAATTGAGGTTAAGTGACAGCTAATAAGTGTCAAGTATCTGGTCTGAGACCAGATTTGAACTCAGGTCCTGCTGAATCCAGGGCTGGTACTCTATCCAATGTGCTACCTAGCTGCCCCAGTCTGAGACCAGATTTGAACTCAGGTCCTCCTGAATCCAGGGCACCTTGCTGCCCCAGTCTTTCCTTCATTCTTGAAGAACAAGACATCAAGAGGATGATGTCATGACTTAAATCAAGTGAGGGAGGGTTGTGCAAGGTCACTAGCCTCACTTTCTCCTCCAGGGCCAGTGGCAAGATATAGATCAGGAAGACTGGAGATGGCCTGGATGTAGTGGGAGACCTTAGCCTTTCCAAGCTAAGATCTTTTCAAGTTCTCCCTTTCACTGAGGCAATGCCCATTCAGTGATTAAACCTGATTAAGAAATAAGCCAAGAAATGGCCCCTTTCCTCTAATCAAAAACAAAACAAAATCAATCTGGGAGGGGAAGACCCTTGGGGTTTCTGGCCCAAACAGAAACAACTACTATTTACTTTTATTCTGAGCCACCAGGGCCCAAACAATGACAACTACATGGTGCTTGTGTTGGGACCTATTGTTGGCCAATCAATGAAAGCCCCAGTTCTAAAGCATGATCTCTGACGTTTTCTGACCGTAAAAATACTATGGCCAAATTAGGATATAGGTTGGTGAACATATGGATGATAGAATCAGAATTCAACTCTGAAGGAGTTATTAAAATATTCTCTAGCCCACCCCCTTTATATCATGAATAAGGAAACTGAAACACAATTAAATGACTTGTCCAAGGTCTAGTTCAATGGCTAGAGATGGACTAGGACATAGGCTTCCTGTTTCCAGTACTCTTTTCCTGTTCAACAATCATAACTAACTTTTACTTGTGACACATGCAATTTTACCTTGATGCTTTTTTCTTCCTTAGTGATGTGTATTTGTGGAAAATAGGTACTTCATCAATTAAAAATCATAGAATTAATGGTCAAAAAATTTGAAGATGAGTGTCAATTTTACTCAATTTTTGAAGATTGTTATGGTTGTGTTATTCTTTGTACATTTAAAATGTGAATGCCCATGCCACTTGTACCCCATTTTACACATAACAAAGTGCCTGACTTACACTCAGGAAGGGAGCAGCTGACTTGCCCTTAGCATTTGGCCCCTTCTGTCCTTTACGTTGTGAAAAGAAAGGAATCCTATGTTCAGTATAGAGTGAACTACTCTAAATATGCTTCTCTGGAAGACACCTGGATGCCTTGGTGAGGCAGAAGGCCATTGCTCAAGGATATTTATTCAGTACCTGCTGAGCAGATTCCACCTGTGTGCCCCAGCTTGGGCAAGAAATTCAGAAGGCTTTCTTTAAGCCAAAAGGTCCTGAAAAATTCAAACACTAGATAGATGCTTCCTTCAGACATTGCTGCACTCTGGCTTAATGTTTTTCTTTTTGCTTCTGATTTTATTAAATAACACAAATATTTCAAAATTTAAAGAACAAAAAGACTTATTTTGAAACTGACCTTTCTATATTTTTTTAAGTAATAAATTCAACAAACTAAAAACAGAATTGTTCTTTGTGCCCCCTTTTGAATTTCCTATTTTCTTTGTCTTCCATCCTCCTTCACTTCCCAGTTTTTGTTAGATTTTAAGATATATTTTCTAAACTAGTTGGTTATGGTTTTGAATTTTTTGATTGACTTTTTAGTCTTACAATTTTTAAAAGAAAGAATTCTTTATTGTGATTTTTAAAAAATTTATATATTGCCTAGAAGGCATATTGATAGCTAAGTGTCAATGTTCAGGTTATTTGATTATTACATAAAGACATTTTCCATTGATTTCTGCCTTAGAATAAGAAAAAAAAATAAAGCAATGCCCGACTGAATCAGATCCTTCCAGCATTCTGTCACTGACAGGGATGGTTTGTAATAGAACTCCACTAACTTTTATTGTTATTACATAAAGAATCTGTGATTTTGTGAGTATGGGAAACTCTGAATGTGGTAATCTCTTCCATCGACATAGAAAGAAATCTGTTTATAATGTAATATTGAAGTTTTAGCAATTCCCTCAGGCACATACAAGTCAAGAGTACTGGGATTAGACTCAGAAGAAGTGTTCAAATTCCCACTCTGCTATTTACCTATATGACCTTGGAGAAGTTATTTAGTTTATCTAAACCTTAGTTTTTTTCAACTGAAAAATGAAAGAGGTTAAGGACATGATATATGATATATGATTCTATGAATCTCTGGCTTCTCTAGGATCACACATCTAGTTAGTGTCAGAGGCAGGGTTTAGGTCTTACTGACTCCAAACTCAGCATTTTATTTACTATATCGTGGTATTGCTTTCTTTTTTCAATCATCAACTACCTGCCAGAAAAATATTGAGAATATTTTAACTAATTATTTCTATTTTCCCTGAACAGTATATACCAGGTTTTCATCTTAAAACATCTTGAACTTTTACTAAAAATTATCATAACAAGTTTAAAGTTTGTCTTTGGATTTTGATCTCTGGAGTAAAGGCAAAAAGTTGTAGTTTTTTTTTTTAAACATTTTCCACAGCTACGAGGATTCAAGATTTCATAACAAATAGAAATCCATGGATTAAACTGATAGCTCATAGAATCTATCCATTTCAACTTCCCTTTTGACAAATCTGTTTTGCTAGAGCTGAGTATGAAAATTGATTCAGTGTTCAGTTCTTCCAGTTCTAGCATTTTATGATTGTGTAATTTCTTTTTTTCTTTTTGAAGGTACTAACAAGTAGCATGAGTAGAAGGAGGGAATCATAACAAAAAGTTGGAGGGTATGGATGATCCGGAGTTTAGAGACTTGAAAAATGGAGAAAAACAATAAGAATTCCATAGGTGGACTCTATGACACTACTTGGCCAAGTCTTACTCAGCATTTAACATATTGGGTTCCTTGATGGGAGTATTGTACAGTTGAAACTAACCATACATCAACCCAAAATGGTTAACCAAACTGAAGTAGCTTCAATGACAGAGTAGTCTGGAGAATTGTATTGGTATTAGGGATAGATAAGGCTCATTGGAAAGATGAAATTTATCTGGTCTGTTTATTAGTTCTGGTGTGAATTCTTTGGGTTTGGCATTCTAAGTTTGATAAAATAAAACCTTTCTTACATAGATATATGCATATGCACACACATACATACTTACATACATATATATGTACATATATATGACTGTTCAATTATTTTCAATCTTTTCCAAGTCTTTGTGACTCCATTTGGGGTTTTCTCAGCCAAGATTGCCATTTCCTCTTCCAACTCATTTTAACGATGAGGAAATGGAGGCAAACAGGGTTAAGTGACTTGCCTAAGGTCACACAGTTAGTAAGTGTCCGAGGAGAGATTTGAACTGAAGAATATGAGTCATCCTGACTCCAAACCTGGCACTCTATCCACTATACATATGTACACATGCACATATATTTACTTATGTTAGTATATGTATGTATACATATGTATGTTATATGTATATATGCATGTGCATATACCCTCAGTGATTAATTAGTATCTAAGGACTCTTTTTTATTAACCATTTATGAACAGTCCTATTCCCAATCCATATTCTGATGTTCCTTGAGAGACATTCTAAGTGGGGAGGAATGATATAAAGAGACAAAATTTTAAATATTTCCTCAAAATAAAGACCCATCAGTGTAAAACCAGAATGGAGTTTCTGGAACATGGATTTTGTTAGTTACTTCTACAGTTTAGTCTACAGATAAGAAAAATGACTCCTAAGTCAATTGGGTTTTATATTCTAGATAGACTGTAGCATGAATCAGTTTAAGGCGTGAGAATTTAAAATAAAAACATGGTCCTTGGCCTTCAACTACTTCTTAACTAAACTCTGGAAGACAAAATTCTAAAACTAGCTCTATTTTTAAAAACTAGAAATACTCTCAAGAATAAAAATAGAATTTATATGTTCTTACTCAAAGGAAGTATGCTTCATGAAATCTGGTGCTATCCATTCTATACTATTTTTCAAGTCTAATCCTGTGCTCTCTTGATTGGCTTTGTCTAAATACTGAAAATTAGAAGAGTTTATAAGAAAATGAAGAATGAAAAATTTTCTTTATAAACACAAATAACTGTTTTGAATTTAAAAAGCCACTACTTACTAGCACTAAATGTAGTATTTTCCTTTA
Source organism: Phascolarctos cinereus (assembly GCF_003287225.1). NCBI lineage: Eukaryota > Metazoa > Chordata > Mammalia > Diprotodontia > Phascolarctidae > Phascolarctos > Phascolarctos cinereus. The sequence goes on along the minus strand of NW_027556402.1, from coordinate 98,565,957 downwards.
ATTACTGACATTGAGCTATATTAGACAAAGAGACAGAGACACAGATACAGACAGATAGAGAGAGACAGGGACAGACAGAGAGATAGAGAGACAAAGACAGAGAGGAAGAGAGAAAAAGAGAGAGAGAGACAGAAACAGAAGTAGATATCCATACATATAGACTTCCTAACATTTATGCTTAGTGCTTATTGGTATGGTAGCATGTAGCAGCACTAACTGTATCCTGAGAAGGTCCCTGCTGATACCTGCTAGAAAAAGGGCAAATATTTCATTACACCAAGATATTTTAAATGCCTAGGGTAGTGGTATTGAAATCATTGAACTATGTGCAAATAATACTGGAAAATATCCATTGCTTGAAGTTGACTAGTGGGGAAGAAATGTTAACTATATTGTATAATATTGCATTTTGGAAAAGCCTTAAGTGCTAATAAATTCTACATAAAACCTAGAGTTACCTCCCTACTCCTTCCTCATCCTATGCTTCTTTTACTCATTAGTGGCTCCTCTTTCTGCTTTCTGAGGTCAGATGAAAGATTTGATCCTCCTTCCTTTAGCAACACTTCAAACACTTGAAAACAATGATCATATCTTCTTCAGGTAAAACATTAGCAATTCCACAAAATAAAACACATTCATATAGGATAATCTACTTCTATCACACCTGTAATATAGGCATTGTAAGAAAAAGCAACTGGTGCTCAAATATACTAAATGACTTGTCAAATCAAGTCAACTCAAGCATTTATTAAGTACATACTATGAGGTAGACACTATGTTCAATGTTGAGGATACATAGAAAGGCCCTGAACAGTCCCTGATCTCAGGGAGCTCAATGTAAGTGTATATAGTAAGTAAAGGAACTTGAACTTTACCTGTCTTCACACATAGTGCTCTTACAATATACATACTATTTTTTAAAGCTCAAATTTGATAATTTTATAGCAGCTGAACATCATTGAATTGATTTCAACATGTGAGGTATTTGGGTGGTACAGTTGACAGAGCCTTGGACTTGGAGTCAGGAAGTCCTGAGTTCAAATTCTCTCTCAGACACTCACTAGCTGTGACCCTGGACAATAATTTAACCTCACTGTGACTCAGTTTCTCTCCTTTGTGAAATGGGCACAATAATAGCACCTAACTCCCAGGATTGCTCTGTAGTACAAACGACATACTATTTGGAAGTGCTTTGAAGAAATTAAGATACTATATAAATGCTAGTTATTATTGTTATTATTAATCCACAATATTGGCAGTTGGTTTGGCTCTGATCAAGATCAGCACTACTTTAATATTTGTTTTCAATGTTTCTTGACTTCGACACTTTTCCCCTGACTTTCAATTTTTTTTCAGTCTTCTGTTATACCTTTATGCTTTTCAGATGTACAGAGCTCTCATGCTCACTTTTACATACTATTCTAAAAACTTCCTGTCAAACATTCATTCTCACCAAGAAGTAAATTACTGATAATAGTTAAAGGTCTTGCCATTGCCTTATATTTTTATATTTCAATAGGAACATAAGCTTTAAGTTAATGGGATAGAAGAGTTGTGATGGCAGAATTTCAGGCAACAACTGGAAGTTGGGAGAGGGGTTTGGTAGGGTGGTTTCCCAATGCTTTAGAAATCATATCACACAGCAGTTGGTCAAATCCCCCAATTGTTAGGGAAACTCTGACTACTACTTTAGTGTGTTATACCAGTTAATTGGAGATTATGTGTAGTTCAAATGGCAAGAAAACTATGGGGTAAATTGGCTTTCTGTGGCTAAAACAATGATATACTGGTATAGTTTCCCATTCAAACACATTTTTTCACCTTTAGCTATTTCTTCTGAGGCTGAGGTCTTATTAATTTCAGAAGATCTCACATATGTTTCGGTGTCTTTAGCTGGTAAAACAATTATTTTGATGCTTTATATAATATTTCCTAAATTTTTATTAACTAGGCCATTTAATTTTTTTTATTCACAGGAGCCAAGATGTTCAATCAATAATTTTGTTTATCTTTTTAGTGAGAATGTGTACAGCACTCAACATTCTGCTCACATCTTTTACGGCAAAAAGGAGCTCATACTCATGATTCATCAATCAAGTTTTTTTAAAAAATATGGTTTTAAAGCATCATTTGCATAAACTTGAAAAGTTAATTGCTTAGTATCATGAAATTCAGACAACTGTGTTCAAGAGTTGGGAATATTGCCTTTGAGGTACATGGTAGTGTGGGGAAAAGATGTCTAGCTAAGCTTTTTTTTTAAGTTACCTTTCAGCAAATAGCCCAGATAGGTGCTGACCTTGGTTCTATTGGATCCCCTCATTTACCAGTCCACTTTTCTTCTAGGCCACCTACATAGATGTGGTTTGCTCTTGGGGCAGGGTTAGAAGTCTCTAGAAAGTATACTGATAGCTTTGCTTTGCTTGGCTTAGTATTGTTAAGAATCCATTCTGGAAGACTTTATAAGTAACATCCTTCTGTCTACCTATATAGAAATAGTCCTAGTGTTATTTCAAGGTAGAGTTAGTGTAAATCAGTGGACTGGGGGTATAAAGTATGGTAGGGTTGTATTACTCAAAACAGAATGCATTGATTTCAACAGTCTTTATAGTATGGAAATAAAGTGGGCCAACTATGCTTTATGAACCCATATCTGTTTAGCTTAAGAAAATATAAGAAGATATTTTTCTGTTCTCTAAAATATAGCCAAGGAAGACACTTAAAAAAAGAATCAATATGAGAATAAATTTTAGTAGTATGAGAGTAAGAGACTGAAAACTGAAAATGTCTTCAAATTAGGATAGCTTGAAACCATCTACATGTACTATTTTAATGCATAGAAACATCTTAAAAATAGTGACTGCCCTATATACTCACAGTATGTTATAACTGACACTAATCTAGTACAATAGACTTTTGGTCTTTCCTTTGTTTTTAATAACACTGTGTGTAGGTGATGAGAAGGCTTATATAGCTTATTAAAATGTGTATTATGAGATCTTTTGGGAGACACAGAGAGAAAACAAATGTAAGTGAAGTTTGAAACAAGCTAAAAGAATATAATTTTCCAGGAGAAGAATCATATGCCATGATTGAATAAAGTTAGAGGATCTCGTAACATGTGAAATACTAGTTAGCGTGGCAAACATTAGCAAAGGAAATCGCACTATTTGCTAGTAATTTCTAAGTATTACATTATTTATAAAGTAGCAATTATAAACATTTTACTGCATATTTGGCTTAGTTAAATTAAGATAAGCTTTTAATGAGAAAAAAACAGTTTCCTCAGGTACAAACTTCATTTGGCAAAGGATGAATTACTGGTGTTATACTTGGAGATCATTCTTTTTTATATTATTTTTGATTTAAGAGAACCATGGAAATAAAACTTTCCACTGAAAATGTCTTCAAAGTCATTTACTTGATGATGACTTTTGTTTTAGTTGTTGTCGTTTGGTGATTTCTTATGTACATTTGTATTTACTCTACTTTTGGTCAACTTGATGAATTTCAGGTTTTATTTATGAAATAAATTCAAACATTTCATCTAGTTGGTACCAATTAACTTAGACAATATTTTTCATGTTGAAATTGTTTGCCACCTGGTAAAAGAATTCAGGAAAAGAACACCTACCATTATTCATTGCAAAAATGGGAACCCATGAGTGTGGAATACTCCATATATTGTCAGATTCAGTTGGTGTGTTGGTTAGTTTTGTTGAATTGCTTTATTTTACCCTCTTTCTTATTTTGTTCTTTGCTGTAAGGAATGGCTTCCTAGGTAAGGAAGTGAAGACAGGCATATTTGATAATTAAGATGATACAAAAGCAAAAATATATTGATAGTTTTTTAAAAAGAAAATCATTGGCCAGGATTCTTGTCTGTGAAGTAGGGGAACTATCTGTGTTAACAGCCTCACAGAGTTGTTTTGAGCCTCAACTCTAACATTTATAAAATTATATTAAAAACTTTAAGAATTCTATTTACCAAACACTCATTAAGCACCTACTATATGCAAGACTGTGTGCTAGAGGATGAGAAACTTTACGGCTGAAGATCAGTTCCTTTGCAATTTATAATCTTAGAGTTGTCAGGGAACACTGAAAGATTAATTGACTTGTCTAAAGTCATGAATCCAGTGTGTGTCAAAGGCAAGACAGTACAGGTCCTTTGACTGCAAATCCTAATCCTTTCAAATTAGCCCTGGCTTGATGTCTTCTGTGTCTGTCTAGGTATTGATTTGAAGTAGGAGGTGAAGATAAAGGTGGGAAAACAAAAGAAAAGGCAACTTACTACTGTGGCTACAATCTTCGGAATGTGGTTATTGTTGGTCAGGTCTAGCCATACCTCTTCTCCTACCATTCTCCTAGTCTTCAGGAACTTAATTCTCAGACTTTGCAGAGGAGTTCTTCATAACTGGGGATGGGGGAAGTAAGGAGTCAATGAGGTCATGTATCCTGACCACCCAGCTTTATCCCATAATGGTTCTCTGACTCATTTTAAAACAAGGACAAACAAAGGAAAAACCCAAGATCCAGTTTGGTGCTATCTTTAGAGAGGTTTATTAAACATTATTAATAATAATCAATTCCATTAGATTCATTCTCTCAATTTGGCTCAGCAGCTAGACAGGAAAAAGCCTAAGTCCGGCCAGGGCTTAAACCTTAATTCTTCTGTATCTTTGTATAAAAACATCCAAGCACTTTTTGTTTTTTTCTAGTTGAAAACTTTTCAACTATCTTTCCTATCCAATTAAAAATAAGAGAAGATACAGATCAACAGTTACCTTAATTGGATTATGTTCAAACTTTAACACAAATTCAATCTTCGGTACAATGTACCATACATTATAATTGTGTTCAGCTTTTCCCAGTTGATGGGCACCTTTTTAGTTTGTAATTCTTTGTTACCATAAAAAGAGTATATGTGTGTATGTGTATGTGTATGTGTGTGTATATACTTGCACATATATGTATATACACATGTGTGCATGCATACATACACAAACATACATACATACCTATATATGGTTCTTTTCCTTTTAAAAAATGTTTGGAGTATAGGCCTAATATTGGTTTTGATAGTTCAAAGGGGGTTCAAAAGGTCTGCACAGCTTAGTAAGTTTTGAGTCCCAATTCCTGAATGCTTTCTAGAATGGCTGGACCAATTTAAAGCTCCACCAACATTACATTTATGCTCCTATTTTCCTTTAGCCCCTCCAACATTTATGTTCCATCTTTTTTTTTTGTCAACTTGGCCTGTTTTTCAAAATGTAAAATTATCAACCACTATCTTATGCTGGCTACTAAAAGTTGTAACAGCAACGGTGCCAAGGGCCCCATATGCTGGTTTGCCTTTGGTTCTAGAAGTGGTCCCATATGCTGCTGCATCCCAACTCTTCAGTTTGTCTCCGGTCTCCTGCTCCAGATGTCATTCCATGTTTTCCATGCACCAGCAATGCTTCTGCTGCCATAATTGCCTCTAACACAGTGTTCAGTTAAAAAAAAATAAATAAAAAGAAAAACACAGTTGAAATCCAGCCCAACCTTCTATCTTCTGCACACTTGACTCAAAGCTCATATCAAAGGATATGAACAAGAAATATTTCAATGAAGAAATCAAAATGTTTTATAGTCATATGAAAAAAGTTCTCTAAATCATTATTGATTACAGAAATGCAAATTAAAACAACTTTAAGCTATCATTTTACACCTATCAGATTGGCTAAACTAATAGAAGTGCAAAGTGACAAATATTGGAGGGGATGTAGAAATATTGGGAGACTAATTCATTGTTGGTGAAATTCTGTGCTAATCCAACCATTTTAGAGAGCAAACTGGAATTATGCCAAAGAGTTATTAAACTGCACATACCCTTTGACCCAGGAATAACATTACTTGTTCTGTTTCCAAAGATGATTAGGAGAAAAAGAAAAGAACCAATATGTTCTAAAATGTTTATAGCATCAGCTGTCTTTGTGGTGGCAGATAAAACTGACAGATAGACGTATGTGTAAAACAATTTTACATATATATGTGTATATATATATATATGTGTGTATATGTGTGTGTGTGTGTGTGTGTGTGTGTGTGTGTGTATATGTATACACACTTATTTGTGTCTAATGGCAGCCATCTCTAGGGTAGGGGAGAGAGGGGCAAGAGAAAAAAAAAAGAAAAAATACATAACAATTTGTTATATATTTGAAAGAAATAGCAAGTTGTGCATAGTAAATTTTCAATTTCATGTGCAATCACCTTTTTATTGTACTGTTATGGAAATACTTGTTTTATACCATGAATTAAAAATTTAAAAAAAAATCAAAGTTCTGGAGACTCTCAATCCCTCCAAGATTTGCTAGAAAAACTCTTGTCTCTATGGGACTACATCTTCCAGAAACCCACATGGCCAGGCCCTAAAAATGACTTTTTGCCCACAAGAGTCTAACTCCAAAATCAGTTATGGTGGTTGTTCACTCATATTTGACTCTTTGTGACCCCATTTAGGGTTTTGCTGGCAAAGATACTGGAGTAGTATCTGAAGTCAAATTTAAACTTAAGAAAATGAGTATTCCTGACTCCAGATCTAGCACTCTATCCACTGTGTTACCTAGCTTCCCCAAATCAGTTCAATTATAATTCTAATGTATATTTACTATATACACATCTATCATTCTCTCTCTGTATCTCTCTGTCTCTATCTCTCTGTCTCTTTCTCTCTCTTTCCCTCTCTCTCTCCCAACAGTGAAATCTAGTTCTTATGGTACTTTAAAAGATCCATGATCTTGTTATTGAGGGTACTTCCTCCTCCAGTGAAGATTATAGGTTTTTCATTTTGTGTGTGTGTGCATGTGTGTTTATATTTTCCCTATCTTCTTCCATAAATCCAAGGAGAATTTAGCCAATATGGCAGAGAAATGTTCTTTCTTTACTTCTGCCTCTTAACATTTCTTGCTTTCTTGAAAACCCAGCACAAATGTTATCTTCTGAAGTAGGGCCTTCATGGTCGCTCCAGAATCTAGAACTTTCCTCTCTAAGGTTATATTTTATTTATTCTGGATATTTTGTATGTACTTATTTACATGTTGCCTTAGCTATTAGAATGTAAACTCTTTGAGAGAAGGGAAAGTTTTGGACTTTCTTTGTTATCCATAACTTAGTAGAGTGTCTGGCACAAAATAAAAATTTAATAAAGGCTTATGGATTAGTTTATGGATTTAAGGTATTTCTATGGTCATTTTTATCTTTTATGGACATAGTCAGAGATTTTTCAAAGTGTTCTCCAATTGCTATAATATAACTTAGTTTAAGATCTTCCTATTCTGAATAGAGGCAACCTATTTGGTTGGTGGAACATTAGGCATGTAGTCATGCCTAATTTTTGATGTTTAATTATTAGCTATTTGACCTTGGATAAGTCATTTAACCTCATATGACTCCTAAACCTTCTCTCTGGTTGTTGGGAAGATTCCCACACTGGTAGTTCTTCTCCTTGACAAAACCTTTTGTCCTTCTCTGATTAAATTCTGAGTCTGGCTTATTGGGCATTTTCAGCACCTAAGACATATGTACTGATTGGTCTGCCCAAACAACTGCATGTCAAAATCAAGACAATGTCCATTCTTCAATCCTCCTGATTTCTCCTTTGTGGGTTGTTGGGCAATCTCTTTCAATGACAGTGGATCTCTCTTAAAAGGCCCTGTAGTATTCTGAGACTGGATGTAGTCAGACTAAAACAACAACATCCAGGGAGCCTCACCTCAATAGTGAATCCCTCTTTAATTGGGTCTTTACAAAGAGTATCCTCCATAAGCATGTCAGATATCTTTAGGGAACATGCCTCCCTGTTTTATGCCTCTCTTGTCTTAGATAACCAGGGATGTATTGAAATAAAATACTTCTATGGTCATGCCTATCATGGTAATAAAATAAGGTATAATTAACTTTAACAGGTAAAGAAACTGAGTCAGAGAGAGATTAATCAGGCCCATGGGATCATAGACTTAGCATCATAAATATAATCCTACTGTGGATAGCTTCAATATAATTTCTTCTCAGAAGTCACTGTGGTACTTAGAATAGGATGGTAACATACACTTCATTAAAAAAAACTTAATTAACAGTTCCTTTATTTTATAGATGATAAAACTGAGGTTTATAGAGGTTAATTTTCCAAAGGTCATAGAAATACTAAATGGTAGAACCAGGATTCAAATCTAAGCCTGAAAATTGAATCTAGCACACTTTCCACTCCATTTCATTTCCTCAGTGATGTCGTAGACTCCAATGCACCCCAGGAGACTCACCAAAGTAGAAGACTGGCATGTGACTAAGTCTAATGAAAGCAGAGCATCTTCTCCAAGACATCCTTCTAAATGCAACGAATGTTGTTTTCTTTCCTGAGAATAGCTACTTGACAATATATTCTTGGTAAAAGTTATAAGTTTTTGCTTCTTTTTTAAATTAGTCATTACATTTTTGAAACTAGAACAAAGAAATGTAAGTATAATTATGCTTTCCTTGTCTTATATGAAGTACTGACTAAGCCATTTGTTTTTGCTTCTTCAGTCTCTTGTTTTGAGTACAATCCAACTGTGAAGGAGCACAAAGTAAACAGACGCTCAGTTCTATGAGGAGACCTGGCAAGGTGGGAAGATGAAAATTTAAAATCAGATTTGCCTGGGTTTCTCTAATGGATAGGGTCCCAGGTTAAATGTTATATATGAAGAGTTCTCTTAGGGAGCTTATTTCACAAGAATGAAATTCAACCTTATGTACCTGAGCCTCTCTTCAAGTACAGAATAAATATTTATTTGTGTGAATCAATATTCCTCTGATATTGTCTAATCTCCTTGGTAGCAATAAAATGAAGAACGGTGAAGTTGCCCAGAGATGGCCTATTCAGGAGTCTATTAGGCCATTAAACCTAATTATTTTTAGGTATTTAGGGGTATTTTTCAGTGAGTCCAGTCACTTAACCCCTTTAGCACTATTTTCTTTTATGTAAAATGAGGATGATAATCTTTATATATCTTTCCTCATAATGAAGAAGTTATTTTAAAATACCTTGGCACTGTATAAACATGATGCACTATATAGAACACAGGTATTCTATGCATATGAGTATATTATACACATAAGCGCAAACATAATTTATATATGTGTTTCATATATATGATACATACATGTGTATATGTGTTGTAGGCATGGATATACATGTATGAGTGTATGTGTGACTCTTCTAATACTTCCCAAACCTCCTACCTCCATCTGGGGCCCAAAACTTGTGTTGCTTGAATGCTGCCTTCCTTAAATCTAAAGAAAGACAATCTGTTATATGCATATGTATATGCATGTGTTATACATGTATATATGTATATATATGTATGTATGTGTGTGTGTATGTGTGTGTGTAGTCAAGCAAAGGAATTTAACTATCTGTAAGCACTATTTGAATTGCCTTCAAGATGGTACTTTTGTTGAGCAACAAGACCACCCATGAATTATTTCCTCCAATACATGTGACACATCTTTGTTTGAAAAGCAGTAGCCCCTGTTGCCACCTGAGACTGTGTAGCCTGCAGATCTCTAAATTTCTTATCCCCAAGCTCTGCCCCCCTATAGCTTTGGAGCAGCATTTAGTAGCTTGGATAAAAATTTTTGATTAAGAGTTCCAAAATTAGTCTCCAGAGGATGAAAATAAATTTTTAAAAATATTATAATGTAAAATCTGCTTCATGTATATGGTTCATGAGCCCCTACCCTATCTGTCTCACACTCATTTCCCAGGCCACTGAATACATAGAATAAAATGAAAAGTTATTGTGATCAGACACTCTTATATAAAGGTGTTCACCTCCATTTCCTAACATTTCATTCCAAATGCATGTGTGTGTGTGTGTGTGTGTGTGTGTGTGTGTGTGTGTGTTTGGGGCTGGGGATAGGTAGGATGGATGCCAATTTAATTCACCTGACACAAGTGGGAAAAGAATAAAGGCAAGAGCACCTATTCCCTGTCTCAGGATCAGACTAAAACAAGGAAAAGCAGTGAAGTTGGTAAGATACAATCAGCTTCCTCCAGCTCACAAGCCCAAAGGAATTCACAGTAGTTGTAAGTCTCAGCAATTCTGAAACTTTTCTTGTCATTGCTATCTCATCTTCAGGAGTAAAACTTCTCTCAGTTATGATGCATTCCAGTTACCCTACTGACATAGAATAGAAGATGCTGGTCCAGCACTTGTCACAGATTATGCACCACTCCACATGCTCTTATCAATGGCTATTCCAAATACCTTCTAGTATTCCTGTTTGCTTATCCCCCCACCCTCGAGAAACAAACAGGTCAGGGGAAGGAAGACTGGAAGTGAACAATAGAACCTGCAGCATACAGTGCTGCTGTATCTTATTCCATGGCTTCCTATCCCAGAGTTCACTTGAAACACTGCAGCTTATGCTGATCTCTCTCTATCCTAGATAAGACAGAGCAGCTTCATGTCTGGTTCTACTTTTATCATATTTTACTATGTGTTTTTCTATAGAAAACATGTGAGCCAAAAGGTCTCCACAAAGATTTAAAAAAGTGATATAGAGCTCTAGTTACATATATTTGCAGAGACATTATTAGATGGTTGGCTAACGAAATAGACATTTCCTTCCTCCTGCTTGACCAGAATATTTTAAGTTGTGATGAGATTTATTTTCTCTATCTGTTTCTATTTGGTACACTTTTTTTTATTATCTATTTCCAGCTACTTGTAAGAGTAATGGTCACGTAGAGACAGTGTTCAATGTATGTCTTTCCAAGCAACTTTTGCTATTGCATTTAAAGGGAAACAGTGTCTGGTGATGTAGTAGCTCTGGAATCTGTCTGCTTTAAGAGAAGTCTTGTTTCGATTCTTCTGTGATCTCATTGGTGTAGATATTGAGCTAATATATTCCTTCCAATAGGGCAGATTGTGACCCATTTGCACCTTGTCATCCTGTGAGAGGCTGGTCTTGGTCCTCCAGGAAATCCTCCATGGGGTGGGAAGAGGTCTAGGTCCACCCAAAGTGGGTGGATAAATTTCAAATTCATTGAAAGATAAGATTTGGAGTACATAGGAAAAAAAAATGGAAAACCACCCAGCTTGCTACCATTATCTTTTATTACTGTCTTTCTCTGATACTCTCTAAGGGAGAAGTGCAGAACACTCTCAGCCAGGTGATTTTCAACAGTATCTTTGCATTATTATCTGGAACTAAACAATAGAGAGGATTACTAAGACCATTTCTTGCTCTTATTTGTCTGTACTATACCTAGATGCTTTCCCAGTTTATGCAAAAGCTCATTTTGAGTCTTAGAACCTGAAACAGAAGTTTTATTGGTGATAAATTTCTCTCTCACTCTGGCTTTATCATTACCCAAGGCTGCCTTTTTTGCTTTTGATGGTATATGAAACTAATATCTAGGCCTTGATTCGTGCCATATTCTCCTACCCCAATCTTTGTGTGGGACTTCCCTTTTGCACAGTTCTTATTTTCATCTCTGTAGATCATTAATTTTTAAAGTAGATATGTTTGCTTCAAATTCTAAAAAAATATATATCTTTTGTTTTAGCATTACATTTCTTTCTGAGGAAAGTATGTGATAACAGTGAGTAAAGCCCTGTGTCTGGAGCCAGGGAGATGAGTTCAAATATGGCCTCAGACACTTAATACCTTTGTGATTCTAGGCAAGTCACTTTCTCTCTGTCTGCCTCAGTTTCTCTATTGGTAAAATAGGGATAATAATAGTACCTACTTACCAGGATTTTTCTGAGAATCAAATGAGATAATATTTGTAAAGTGCTTAGCACCGCTTTTGGCAAATAGTGAATAGGTATAAATACTATTATTATCATTATTGTTGTTGTTATAATAGAATGTGTAATGTTCTATAAGCATAGTTCCCCATGTCTGTAAACAAGGAAAAGAGATATTTTTTCTCCTTTCATCTTTGGGGCCAGTCTGCATGATTTTTTAAAATAATATACAACATAGAGTTATATTGGGATTTGACAATTATCCAGTGATTTTGATCCATATAGATAAGAAATGTAGATAGTACAGGGTCCATTATGGTTTTTTTTGGTTTTGTTTTTATCATCTGTTTTGACTGCCTACACTGATGAAACTAAAAAGAAAATTTCAAAATATTATAATTTACTCTAAGTTGCATGGACAGACCCTTAGATATGGAGTAGGATAGCATGATGTAGTGGCTATGAAGTTGGATTTACATCACAAAGACTTATGTTCAAATCCTTACTGTTTGTCTGGCCATTGCAAGTCATTAACCTCCCTAGGCATCAGTTTTCTCATCTGCAAAATGGGAATAATATCCATGAAGTATCTATCTAACAGGGCTGTTGTAAGATTCAAATAAGATAGTCTTTGTAAATCACTTTGAAAAATTTAGAGCATTGCATAAATACCACTTGCTGCTTTAACATATCTATACGTGCCAAAAAAATCCTAGCATGACTCAAACATTCATTTTGTTCATTTGTATACCAGTCATTGGTATTCTCAGGGGCTGATAACCTCAGTTGAATTAATCATGATCATTAAGGCACTAAGTTAGACATAGGCTTTCACTCATTCATTCTGCAGTTACAGATGTACTACTTGGATATGAATTTTCCTAATTAGTCTTTCTTTTTCTCATCACCATTTTCTTCCAACCTTATCTTTCATAGACATTAAGCCATAACTGATGACCAACTTATTGCTGACCATTGGTGCTATTTCTCTTTGTTGTCATGTATTTATTATTTTTTCAGCTTATTTCCCTTTCTTTACCTCCTTTCCTTGTATCTATTTTTGCTCTGTCCTTGACCCTTACTAATGGAGAATTACTGCTTGGTCAATCCTTTTCTCTTTCTCTTATTTCAAGTTTGGTTTTCTGGGCATGGGGTATGAATAATTTCTCTTATTTCAAGTTTGGTTTTCTGGGCATGGGGTATGAATAATTATAATTATACTACATTTGTGATGCCTAAATATTGACAGTCTTCTGAAATTTTTAGAACACTTTTCATACCTCTCTCATTGTCTGAGAATGATAAAATAAATATGACAGAGAGTTAAGCTAATTAGTCGGCTTTTGGTTAAAACCACAAAATCCACCTAAGGAAAAGAGGAAGAATGGCTTAGGTAAAATTTCACTTACTACTTGTGTGACTTAGATAAGTTACTTAAATTCTCTCTTCCTTAGTTTCTTCACCTGTGAAAGGAGGAGCTGCTAGTCATTATCCCCATTTTATAAATGTTGGAACTGAAATTGAGAAAGGTTAAGTGACTTGCAGAGAAAGTAAATATCTAAGGAGGAGTTTGAACCCAGATCTTCCTGAATCTGTCTTATCTAACCACCATATAATGCTGCTGCCAATGATGCCAGTCTAGATTGATCATTCACTAGATAAGCATCTACTTAAGCAGGCATCGTGCTAATCACTAAAGATACAAAGAGAAAAATGAAACCATCTCTGACCACAAGGAACTTCCATGGAATAGGAAATAAATGTGCACACATGAAAGTATATATGGAATATCTACAGAAAAGGTGAGTTTTTGAAAGGGAGGCACTAGAACTACAAGAACAGGAATGTCTTCCTGTGTGTTTCAGTTGAGCTTTGAAGTACATTAGAGGTTTTAAGAGAGAGATGTGAAGAGAAAGTACATTCTGGGCATGAAGTACAATTTTGTAATGAGAAAATGATAGGACAGAAAATGTAGCAAGTGAGTAATAGCAAGAAGGTCAATCTGAATTAACCAGAAATGATGTCTATTAAGCCTGCAAAACTCAGTTGGATGCAATGACCAACCATAATTCCAGAGAATTGATAATGGCAAATCATGCTACCCATGGACTGACAAAGATGTGACAGACTCAGAGTGCAGAATGAAACATATATTTTTGGACACAGGCAATGTGAGAGTCTGTTTTGCTTAACTATGCATATTTACTGCAAGTTTTTTTTTAGTTTGTTTTTCTTTTGTTCATTGGTTTGAGGTAGGAGAAAATATGTGCTTGTTAACTGAAAAAAAAGTTATTAAAAAGGGAAGTTGAAGTTAATTTATGAAGTGCTATAAATGCCACAGAGAGGAGTTTTTATTTGATCCTTAAAATTACAGCATCACTGGTTATTTTTTTGATCAAGGTAATGACATAGTTAGCTTTCTTTAGAGTAATAAGAACTTTTATAACGTTTATTTTAGAGCTTTAAAGTTTGCAAAGTAGTTTCTCTGTATAGTAACAACAACTAACATTTATATAGCACTTACTATGTTCCAGGCCCTGCATGAAGTGCTTTACAATTATTATTTCATTTCATTCTCACAACAACCCAGGGAGGTATATGCTATTATTTTCCCTATTTTACAAGGGAGGAAACTATAGCTCAGAGAGTTTGTGACTTTCCTAAGGTCACATAGCAAGTAAATATCTGAGGAGAGGTTTGAGCACAGGACTTCCTAGCTCCAAGTCTGTTATTCTATCTACTGCGCTGTGCTGCTCAGTCTCACCATGGTATGTAAGCACTTGGAAAATAATGTAGCATGGTAAGGTGTAGCAGCTGCTGGAATCTTATAGACACATGAGCATTCAGTAGACTAATCAATGTGTCCCAAGTGCTCTCCTCTTCCCAAATTAGCTGTTACCATCAAAGATTCCGCCAATCTCTCTGTCACTCAGGCTGACAACCTTGGTATCATTTCCAGCTCCTCACCCTCATTTGTTCCACATCTCCAAATCTGTTCACAGTTCTTGTTTCTAACTGCAGAACAACTCTAATTTAATCCTTCTTTTCTTGACTATCACTATTTCAAGCTCTCATTATCTCTTTCCTGAACAACAGCCAACAGTCACCCTGCCTTGTTTCTCCTTTTGGTATTTTAAGTTCTTCATAAACTGATCCTTCTCTACCTTTCCAGCTTTCTTGCATGTCTCTACATGTACTGCAATACAAATATACTACCCTACTTGAAGTTCCACACACAACACTCCATCTTCATTCTCCATGCCTTTGAACAGACTGTCCGATATACCTGGGATTCCATTCTTCCTCATTTACACTTCTCAGTTTTCCTAGGAGTACCTTTGGTAGGAGATCTGTCCCAGCTACTACTGCCTTTCCCTTTGAGATTATATTCTATCTATTCCATATGTATCTTATATATACCTACTTATTAAAGTTCCATTTTTCTTCCTTAAAATACAATCAATTTGAGGATGACATCTGTTTTTGTCCAGTGCAGATCACAGTGGCTAAATACTAAATGCTTAATAAATATTTGTTGACCAACTAGAGAGGTTTAATGAATTATCACACAAGGTTTTCCAGGTCACGTAGTTGGTTAATATCAGAGGCACCAAGCCTAGGTCTCCTCACTCCAGTCCCATGAGCTTGACATTCTATCACACTGGCATTAGCACATTGATTGTCTACTGATGTAGATCAATAATGAATAAGCAAGAGTAGTAAATTTTGGAAATGAGTGATTTTTAGGATGTGAAAATTCATGTACATGGGTAAGAGATGAGTCTATCTTTTGTGAAATCAGACTATGTATATGTAAATTCAGATGTTCTGTTTCATTTATGTGCCTTGAATTTATCTTTAATATATACTGGAGACTTATGGCCTCTTTCTGTCAGTCCTACTATTATTGCCAGCTCCCTCATAATGATGAATGAAGCAAGAGTAAACGATATAGATTTTCTTAAGCTGCATATAATGTGAGCAACAGTAATAAACGTGTGACATTTCACCTCAGTCAGCAAACATAACATGAAGGTCAGAAAGGATAAATGTTTGTTAAAGGGAAAGAAAAATGCATTATTATAACTTCATATTCCTCTCCTACTGAATGATGATGATGCCACATCATATGCAATATCGGGATGAAAAATGGGGGTTGAATGTATATAAAGGAGTAGTAATTTGTCACAGTAAAGATTTGTAGCAAGCCTATAGAGACAATCATGAGAGAGAAAATTTATAGAAAATGTCATTTTGAAGCATGTTTATTATTCGGTGCATGTTTACTTTTATAAATTGAGTGTTTGGGAGAAGTGCTGAGATGACAGCTCTAGAAAGTGAAATCTCTTGCCTGTCAATGGAATAGCTAAGCCAAAGGACTGAATTATCTGTTTGTCTCAGAGTCAAGTCCAGGAAAATAGCTCCTGAATGCAAAGGAAATGTCTTGTAGACCCCTTTGGGTGATGGAGAATTGCTTTTTCAATAATAATATAGATTTAGGGTCCAGAAGGAATTATAGAGATTGTCTAGTTCAACCTGTTTATACATGAGGAAGCAGGAGTGAAATAACTTGTCCAAAACCTTATAGGTACTAATGAGCACAGCTAGGATTGGAATCAGGTCCTCTGAGATGAAATCTAGCATTTCCTTCCACTAGATTATAGAAAATGCTACAATCTCCTAGATGTGGGAACTCAGTCCATCAGCAGAGATAGAAGTTATTGTATGATTTCCTAGATAGTAATAAAAATAGTAGCTAACATTTGTGTAGTACTTTAAGGTATGGAGAGTGGTTTACATAGATTATCTCATTTTAATTGACACACATAAACCCTGGGAGGTAAATACTATTGTAATCCCTATTTTTATAGTTGAGAAAACTAAGGTTAGGAGGAAGTGACTTGCTCAGAGTAGTACAATTAGTCAGTATTTGAGGTGGAATTCAGACTCAGGTCTTCCAGACTCTGAGTCCAGTATTCTATTGACTATGTCAACTTGGCTACTGGATGACTTTTTGGATGTTTCAGTGACTGAAAATGTGCCATCTTGTACCAAACCTTGTGTTCCTCAGACCAGTAGGTGGATATTCTTTGTTGAGACCATACTCTAAACAAATGATTTTTAACTTGAAGTCCATGAAATTGATTTTCATTGTATTTTGATAGCTATTTATCAATTTAATTGGTTTCCTTTGTAATAACATTCATCTTTATGCATTTAAAAACATTATACTGAGATAAGGCCCTTAGATTTCAACAGACTACTAAAGGGGTCCATGATGCAAACAAAGAGAGAGAGAAACAGAGAGACAGAGCAGGGGGAGAATCCCTGCTCTGAAACTTTCCAGCTAGCTTAAGGTTGCACTTATTTGTCCCAGCCTTTGAGGATCAAGGGTCACTTCCACACCAGAATGAGATCATAGAATTACTTATTCCAGTAGTAATTGGAATCATAATTATCGTCCTTAAATGGTGAGAAATTGATACTTTTTTTCACCAAGAAAGTTGTTGTTATGTTATTTTCAGTTGAGTCCAATATTTCATGACCCCATTTTTCTTTTAACAAAGGTTCTAGAGTGGTTTGCTATTCCTTCTCCTGATGAAGAAACTGAGACAAGCGTGATTAAATGACTTGCCCAGAGTCATACAGCTAGTAAGTGTCTGAGGCCAGATTTGAACTCAGGAACTGAATCTTCCTGACTTCAGGCCCAGCATGCTATCCATTGTGCCATGTAGCTGCTAAGTAGAATTCAGAATATTACAGGGAATAACTAACTCTAGAGTCAGAGAACTTAGGTTCCAATTCTCCTCTTATGCTTCCTTGTAGTATATATGTTGGACCCTCTTCTAGTCTCTCTCTATGCTCTCCAACTTGATGACTTCCCTAGCTCCCATTAGTTTAATTATTATCTCTATGCAGACAAATTTTCATTATGTATGTATGGCATCAGTTTCTCTTCTGAGATCACATTTTGTAATACCGATTGTGGGATTTTCAAACTGGATGACCCATAGAAATATAAAACGAAACATGTTCAAAACAGAACTCCTTACATTTGTCCCCAAATCCACTCCTCTGCCAAGTTTTCATATTTCTATTGAGACCAACAGAATCCTTCCAGTATCATAGATTTAGGCATTATCCTCATGGTAATTTAATCCACATGATTGGATGAGATTAACAAGAGAAAGAATATATGGAGAGAAGGGAACCTAGGATAAAACTCAAGGTAATGTTTAGGGTGTCTCTCATTGGTTTTGTTTGAACTGCTACAGTCATTTAGTTTTAAATGTAACATATATTAAATTATTATAATTATAATACTAGAGGCAAATATATTAATATTATTATATTATATAATTAAATATTGTATAAAGAGGTACTTAAAGTTGTCAAAGCACTTTATATGAATTATCTAAATTTAGACTCACAATAACCCTGTGAAATTAGTAATATACCTTTTATTATTCCTGTTATATAGATCTTTTAGTACCATTTACCAAAATAAAAGACACAACCTTCATTTAATACATAAAAATATTATTAACATATTCATATGATGAAGAGCTGAGCATTGACTATTAACTGCAATTGATTTGAGTTTTGTTGTCTTTCCTTGGTTTCATTTGGTCTGTTACAATCATTTAATTTATTGTTCTTTCAGCTCTGCCTTCTCCACTTTGTATTACTTAATGCAAATCTTTCCATGTTTCTCAGAATTTTACATATTTATAATTCCTGAAAGTACTGTAATATTTCAGAATAGTGATAAATCATGATTTGTTCATCCTTTCTTCAATATTTTGGATATATATTTCTTTTCTTTTTTTTTTGGTGAGAAAAAGAGTGCTGTAATGAATACTTTTGTACATATAGGATTTTTCTTTTTTAGATAACCATTTTGGGATATATTCCAAAGGTGTATGTTTTCCAAGTCAACGGTATAAACAAGTAACTCCTTGCACGATTTCAGATTAATTTCCACAATGGGTGAACTGATTAAAGGAGCCACCAGAATCATTGTGTTTGGCTCTCTTCCCATAGCTGATGGAGTAATCATTTCCCTCTAGGATACACAAATTCCTCCATATGACTCTTAAAGACTGTCAGGTAGCTTTTGCCTTCCCTCCTCCATTTTGCCAGCTTCATTTTACATGCATCATTTCCTCAACTTTGCACTCTGGTGAAACTGGCCTTCTTTCACAAATGGTACTCTCTATCTTTTATTGTGTCGCTCTACCCACTGCACCACTTAGTGCATTTAGTGGTATTTAGTATTTTTGATAATTTGATGGATGTTACAGCAACATTGCACTTATCTGATTATTGGTATTTTTTGTATATTTTCAGGTCAATGATTTATATTTGTCCTTTTCAAAACTGCCCATGTACTTAGACTACATTTATCTATCAGGGAATGGTTCTTGATTTTATACATCTATCAGTTCTCTATAGATTTTAGAATTAATAATTTCATCAAAGTTGTTTAATGCAATTATTCCAATCCATATGTTTTCATTTTATATACTTGGGATTACCTATTTTGTCATTTATGATCTCCTCCAGTGCCATTTCTTATTACAAATCCTGCTCATCCATAATTATGAAAGATAAAATCTTTCATTTTTTTAAAGTATGATTTTTTAATATATTTAAATATTTTATCCACTTGGGATTTATGGAGATAGGATATGTAAGATGCTGATTTTAATTTTCTTTTTTTCATAACTTGAGTGCTGTTTAGTAGTTCATATTGAATGAGGCATTTCTTCCTAAGTAGCTTGAATCAGTGGATTTATCCAAACTCTGATGGTA
Source organism: Phascolarctos cinereus (assembly GCF_003287225.1). Lineage (NCBI taxonomy): Eukaryota > Metazoa > Chordata > Mammalia > Diprotodontia > Phascolarctidae > Phascolarctos > Phascolarctos cinereus. Next base: position 98,546,365 of record NW_027556402.1, on the reverse strand, counting down.
TGATTAATTGCTTGTCTTTCTTATTTGTGCAGCTAATTGGCACAATGGATAAAGAATAATACTCAGGAAAACTTGAATTTGAATTTTGCCTTAGACAATTTATGAGCTATATGATCCTAGGCAAGTCACTTGATCTCCCTTTTCTTCCATTTCTTCCTTTGTAAAATGGGATAATAATACCCCTTACTTCACAGGGTTATTATGAGGATGAAATAGGTAACACATATAAGAATGCTTTGAAATCCTTAGAAGTGAAATGAAAATACTGTATTTTTTATTTTATATCTAATAAGTTAGTATTACACTGATCTGTTTTTATATTTTCTAAGTCTGTTGCCAAACCATTTTAATAATTAGTGCTTTGTAGCATAGTTTGACATTTGGTATTTCCAAGGCCCCTCTTTCTAATATTTGGTTTTTTTTTTCCCCTTAACATCCTTTCATATTCTTAACATTTGATTTCTCCAAATAAGTTCACTTACTCTTCTGCCCAGTTGGCAGTTTGATTCCCTTAGCACTAAAATTGTAAACTAATTTAGATAATCTTTTGGTATTCACTGTATTGCTTTAGCCCAGTCACTGACAATGAATATCTTACTTGATATTTTTAACTCTTTATTGCTGTATAGAGTGCTTTAAAATTGCATTTATATAGGTCTCAAGTGTGTTTTAGTAAGTTAGTTCACAAGTATTTTGTTTAATAGTTATTTTAACGAAATCTCTATTTTACTGAGTTTTATAAGCAATATACAAAAAAGTTTATAATTTTGTGGGTTTATTTTGTATTTATCTGTACTACTGAAGTTATTAATTAAAATGATTTTTTGTTGTTGACTTCTGAGATTCTATAAGTAAGCCATTATGTCATCTGCAAATAGTAACAATTTTGACATCTGTTCAACATTTATTCATTCAATTTTTTTCTTCTCTTCTTCCTATTGGTAGCAATTCTACTACTATGCTAAATAATAGTAGAGATCATAAGGCCCTTGTTTTACCCTTTATTTTATCAGTGTTTGTTCTAGTTTTTGCATATCCCACATATGGTTCATTCATGGCATGCTACAGATACTGTTTGATAAGAGTAAGCAAAAATTCTCTTAATGTCTTGCTATTTTAGCATAAATGAATGCCATATTTTTCAAGATTTCTCTACATATTAATGTAATCATGTTTAATTACATCATTATGATGATATATTTCATTTTTCTAATGTTAAAGCATATATGTATTCCTGCTATTTATACTATATAATTTTAAAATAATTCTGTATACTTGAAAATTAATTTCTTCTTCACCAAGAAATTATTTATTATTTTCCCATCAATGTCCATTAATTATGTTAGTCTATTCAATCTCTGAAATATTTCTCTATAGTTTAAGAACCTCAATCTATTTGTTTCATAGGACTAGTTCGGCAAAGTGCCTTTCCCCTTCTATTTTTGTGAAGGTAATTTAACATAGAATTTATTTGTCCTTTAAATGTTTGATAGAATTGACCAGTAAATTTATCTATAAGAGGAAATCTTTTCCTTTGAGAGTTCATCTTTTACTTACTTTTTTTTTATTCTGAGGTTGGATTGTTTAGATTCTCTGTTTCATATGTTGCAAATTTTTTTTTTATTTAGTTGTTCGGTTTTCTGTGCATATAATTGAGTATAGCAGTTTTTGTTTCTAAGGATAACATTCAATCCCAACTCAGATAGTTATTATCTTTGTGACCTTTTATGGGTAACTCAATTTCCCTAGAGCTTAGTTTCCCTATCTATAAATTGAGAGGGTTGAAATAGATGACCTCTGATTTTTTTTTCCCATTCTTGATCTATGATACAACACAGCTATCCTATGCTGACCTTTTTAGTTTCTGTGGTCCTTCTAGGCTTAATGTAAATGTGCTTTGTTTCTCTTGAATATATATATGTATGTGTGTGTGTGTGTGTGTGTGTGTGTGTGTGTGTGTGTGTGTGTGTGTATATATATATATATATATATATATATATATATATATATATATAAATATTTGTTGTTGCTTTATTTGAGATCATGATTGATGTTTCTGTTTTCTTTTTGGATTCAGGTGATACATCATAATTTGACTATTTGAAATTACCTAGAATCTTTACATATGTTTCTTATTTGCAGCCTATTGTTGGGCTTTGTTTTCTAATCTTCTATAACATCTTTTTAAGGGCCTAATTTATACATTCATATTATGCTTTTAAAGATTTTTTTTCTCTCCATCAAACATTTTATACTATTTCTTCTCACACCATCTCTCCTTTTGAAATAAATAAATAAAAACAATCAGTACTAAATGGTTGTAATCTGTAATGCTTAGAAAAGGCTGATCCTAGGCTGCTTTATTTCCCTTTCCATCTCAGCTCAGACCTTTTATCTTCACCTCCTTTATTAATCAGCCCTCTGTAGCTATAATAATTAGTTGTGCTAGAGGAAATATCCTCTATAACACCACCCTTCTGATCAAATACTCCTCCAGTCCCTTGTTTACATTATTGTACTTCTGCCACTATTTTATACATATGTATATATGAGAATGCTCATGATATCTTCTCACAATTGATACCTGTCTTATTGTTGGAATAATCAATTCTCTGTTATGCTCTAATTATAAGAGCTAGTTTCTCCTTTCTCTTCTCCATCCCTAATATGATTCTTTTTTAAAATATTTTGTTTTTGAATACTGTGTCCCAGAGATTGTTTCCTCTTTATTCTCTCTCTCAATGAATAGGACTCTAAAGGGACCATATTTTTTCCTCCTCCTTTTAGCATATCAGCAGTAGACCAACACTTCAGTCTTTCAAGTTATTCATTTTTTTTCAACCTTTCTTGAGTTTGTTTTGTCGCTCTTCTCAAATCAAGTTTTCTCAAAAGGACTTCCTCAAACTCACTGATTTTGTTAAATGCCCAATTTCTTTCCCTGTAGAATTATGATCATCTTTTATAGGATGTTATTTTTTCTTTCCATTTTTGTACATTATGGTCTAATATTTCTTTTCTTAGTCTAATATGCAATCTTCTATGATTTTGATTGAGGTTCTTCAGTATGTATTCTGCCTTTTCCTAACCATTTTGAATATTTCCTTTTTGACCTGAGAGTTCTATAGTTTAGTAATCATATTTCTGAGTGAGAAAACTTGGAGGTAACTGTTCTGTGGTATCTATTGATTTTCACTTTGCCTTCTAGTTTTATTATTTCAGGGAATTATCTTTTATGATTTCTTAAAATATGGTATTCAGGTTTTTTTTTGTTTATTTCATCATGTTCTTTTGAGAGGCTTTCACTTCTTAGCTTATCTATGTGCAGTATTTCTATTCAATTGCTTTTTCTGTGTAATATCTCACATGTTCTTCGAATTTTACCATGCTAATGATAGCAATGAATGACATTTATGTTAAAGTTTCAAAGTACTTTACATACATTATTTGAACCTCACAACATTCTGAGATCAACACACAAAAACTGAAACTGATAGAGGTTAAGTGTCTTACTCAATACAGTGTTTTTTTTTTATCACACCATATTGTTTCTCATGCTCACCTTTCTGTACTTGTGTACCACAGAAAGGTTGGTAAATGACGTATTGAAGATAATTGAAATTATTTTTTTCTTTTGCAAACATTTCTGAAGAAAAGACAGAGGCTAAATCCAAGGCATTTTCCCAGTGTTGATATTCAACATGTTTCTTGGAGAGGGATTTCCTTACTACTAAATCATTCTCATCAATGTTTATTTACTTGTGCTGTCCACTTATACTGAGAAGCATTGGACAATAAAGGACACATCATCACAAAGCTAACATCAACATGAGCATAAAGGATAAGATGCTAGAGAATTGTCATATTTGTCAAAAAGCCATTTAATCTAGACATTCCCAGTTGTATTTGCCACTTCACACAAATACCTTGAGAGGAAAGTCACTTCTGCATATCCTTTTCTCCATTAAAAAAAAATTAAAGCAAACAAACAAGGAAACAACTGTCAAATTGGGATACTTGCAGTAATTACCCTAAAGTTGCTGATTGTGCTGTAACAGTAATAATGATCAAGAGCTTTTCTCTCAGGGCCGTTGTGAGCCATGATGAATGAGAAAGCACCAATGAAGCAACTATAGCCATCATGAGGCATGGACAATGAAGGAAGAGCAGACTCTTTTATTCTCAGCTTTGACAAAGGTTATTCTAACAAGTACCTGAAAGTAACGATTACTCTACTTTTTCCCCAACTTTTTCATCAAGTTGATTTAAAATCACAGAGCTCTGTGCAAAGTAAAGTGAGAGCCATGGAGAGGTATGAGATAAAGTCCATATTTTCCATTTAGTTATGATCTAGATCAGGGGTAAAGAAACCTGCAGCCTTGAGGCCACATGTGGCCCTGTAGGTCCTCAATTTTGGACCATTGACTGAACCCAAACTTCACAGAACAAATCCCCTTAATAAAAGGATTTGTTTTGTAAAACTTGGACTCAGTCAAAAGGCCTCACTCAAGGACCTAGAAGGTCACCTAGGGACCTTGGGGCTTTAGGTTCCCCACCCCTGATCTAAATAGAACAAAGCAGCATGTAGTAACCACTGGCTTTGGAGTCAGATGGGTTTGAATCTTAGATCTGCTTTTTACAACCTGTGTGATTTAGATAGCAAAAAAGCATTTATTAAGCACCTACTACGTGCCAGTTGCTAAGTGTTTAGAACACTAATATAAATAAAATGAATGAACAGAAAATAGAATATAAGATATAGGAGTTACCAATAAAAATTTGTAGATATATTTATTTTAGGTAGAAATTCAATTTTAAGTGAACCTAAATGTAATGTATGTTACTTAGTTCTGCTGTTTAAAGTTAAGGCATTTGGATTTTGTGATTAGTTTATCAGGGATGCTCAGAATCACCATTTTAATAGAATGGAAGCCAAACTGGAAGATATGAAGGAATGAGTGCCTGGTGGGGCAATGGAAATACAAGCAATAGAATATTGGATAAATTTGTTAGTTAGTGGAAGAAAAGAGAGAAGCTCAGTTGAGTCTTTCTTTCTCTTGGGAATAGAATAGCCAAGTGATGACTGTTGTTGTTCTTTAAGTCATTTCAGTCATGTCTGACTCTTCATGAGCCCATCTGGGGTTTTCTTGGCAAAGATACTAGAGTGGTTTGCCATTTCCTTCTCCAGCTCATTTCACAGATGAGGAAACTGAGGGAAACACGATTAAGTGACTTGCCTATGGTCACACAGCTAGTAAGTGTCTGAGGCTATATTTGAACTCATGAAGATGAATCTTCCTGGCTCCAGGCCCAGCACTCTATCCACTGCACCACCCAGCTGCTCAAGTGATAGCCAATGTTAAATACTCCTGCAATATTACAGGCTAAAAAACTCTACATAAGATGTGGTAGTGAAGATTCTGTTTTTCAAGAAAAAGCTTGTAATACTTGAGACATATCCCAAAGAATCTCCAAGTAGACATCTGTCAGGGGATTTAGGAATAGAAAGACATAATACAAGGGTGATATGTGCCCTGTTACCATCCCTCCCTCTAAACAGATGCCTGCAATTCTCCAGACAGTGTTATGGGTGCCAGACAAGAAACAGCAATGAACAGAATGACCCAAGAGATAAAGACGTGACTGTACTGCCTTGATCAGCACTGTTACTGAATTTTGTCATCTGGGCTTATGACAGAAACTGAATAATCAGCAAGATATTTACACCCAGGAGATTATCCTTTTTCTCATTTGACCTAAAGTGTCTTCTGAAAGGGTTTAACCTTTGCTGAGTTCTTCACCACCTAATATTAAACCTGTAATTAAAGTACCATGACTCAGTGAAAGCCTCTTTACTCCTTAGTGATTAGAATTGAGATTGTGTTTCTCTAGACATAAATATAATTATGCTACTAATCTGTACAATCATTCCAGGCCTTTTTAAATTGTTCTACAGGATTATTGGATAGACGGAGAATTAAAAGGGAAATTGAAAGAGTGTCTGTCCTATTTCTCTGCCTCCCAGGATGCCATATACAAGATAGGTAACATGGATGATTTTGTGTTCTTCAAACTAAGCATGGCACATACTAGGAGGAAATTGCCATTATCAATGCAGATCTGCAACTACTCAATAATTTATTGCCTTAGAAAGTTTCTTGGTGCACTGAGAGATTGTCCACTGTTATATAGCCAATGTATGTTGGTAGCAGGACTTAAATCCAGGTCTTCCAGACTCCAAAGCTAGCTCTCTATCCTTATTACCTTTTATGTATTTATCCATTATTACCTTTTATGTATTTTATCATATTGGTTAAAACAAAAACAAAAACTCACTTCTTGAGAGCCAAAATACTATAATTAGAGGAAATGAAAATTTTTAAAGGTTGACTTTCCTCAACGACTAATTTCGAAGGTAAAAATGACCTAGAATTTACCTAGAGTTAGAAGCATGACTCACCATTGAAAAAAAATATTGAATTCCTTAGTTTCAGTAGAGAAATATTACACACTAATATAAAATGTTAGGCAGATATTTTAAAATTCAAAAGGGGAAAACAAAAGAGACTATAGGATAAAGCAACCAAAAATCTAAGGAAAGCACTTTTTCCTTAATCTCCTAATTACTTTGTCTACAACAGTACACTCAATAACTTTGTCATTTTGAGGTAGACTAGTCCACATTAACAAATAAGTTACAAAAAAAATCATAGGGCTAAAGATGGACAGTTAATGGAACTACCAGCATTGAAATAAGAGTTGCCTTTTAGCTTGGACAAATACCAGGAGTACACTAATGCAAATCAGTGCGAGAAAACAGCAATATGAAAGCAGAATTAATAGCTGTAGCTGTTTCAAGAGGACTGCCATACACTTGGAATCACTGAGGCCTGCCTAAGTGGCAAAAAATTGTAGTAAGAAAACATTGCCAATAGGATGGTAAGAGATGTTGGAATGCAACAGTATTAAAAAGCAGGGCACATTGATATATCTGAAAAAAGAATAGCATCCCTTATCAAGATGTGTACCGCATAAGCTATTTGGTTTTGATGAATGTCTAGATGAGATGAGACTATAGAGAAAAACAAAAGGAAACAGACGTAGAGAAAATTATATAAGGGGCTTCCTTTTCTGTGACAGAGGGAATTGCTAGTTTCTGAACACTATAAGACACATACATAATGAGGTCCCACTGAAGGACTTACCTTGGAGGGAATGGTAAAGGATTGTTTCATTTATATGAAGGATAAATACCATCACCAAGTACATTAAAAGTTATGTCCAAAACACATAGTGGCAATAAATAATCTATGAATTGCTTAAAAGTTAGGTAAAAAGGAACTATCTTTTCATAGTGTATATAAATTTGTGTATACATTTAATACTCTCAAGTGAGTCATAATTTGTGATTTCATCAAATATAGGAAAATGCTTATGTAGAAACTCTCTTTATGAATATAGACCAGTAACTGGTCTATTGTGACTTAGGAAGCTTACTGGATCACTCAGTGATTAAGCATCTTAATCAATATCACATAGGTAATTAGTGATTTTTATCTTTATGAAGGATGGATATTGTTATTAGGCCCATTAAAAGTTATTTAAAACATGTTTATTATATGTATGTAACAATAGAGTCAGTAAATAATAGAGAAATTGGCTAAGTAGCAGGAACTCACTTTGAATCTAAAAATGCATAAACTAACATATATATGCATGTGTATTTATCTGTATACATACTCACATATAGGTATGCATATATTAACAGAATTTTTCTATATTTAGATGAAATCACAGGTTTACCCTCAAAAGGTTAATCAGTATATCTATCAATCTATATTTAGAGGTGGATCTTCAAGACTTGTGATTTCATTAAAATATAGGAAAATCCTGATGATGATGGTATATGTATGTGTGTGTGTGTATGTGTGTGTGTGTGTGTGTGTGTGTGTACATATGCATCACTACAGATGTAACTTGGTGATGTTAAGTCTTAGGGACCTGTGATTCCATTAAAATACAGGAAAATCTCAATTTAAGTATTCCCTTTCTAAATACAGATCATCAGCTTGTTTGCTAATCATGCACTGAGAGATTAACTGAATTGTCAGGATCACACACATAGTAAATGTCAAAAAAAGGAAGAAAGAAAGAAGGAAAAACTTAGGTCTAGGTCTTTTTTACTTTAAGGCCAGTCCATGGTCTGTCATATTACAGACTGCCTTTCAATATATATATGTATATATATGTGTGTGTGTGTGTGTGTGTGTGTGTGTATGTATATATATATTATATATATATATATATGTATATGTATATATATGTATATGTATATGTATGAAATGATGTAGAAGATAATTATCTGATCTCATGGAAATGTCAGTTTAGTATGTGGAAGATAAGTGATGAAAGATGAGATGAAGGAATATGATGTGTTAGTTTATTATAGAAAATACAAGTGATATGGAACATATTTTTGGAAGGCCAGAAAACTAAAGTGAGTAAATTCAAGGAGCATAGAATAAGATTATAAAGCAGCTGATGGATTAGATGAGCAAGGCATTGGCAAAGACATATTCAGCCTTTTTTTTACCAACAGTTTACTTCAACCAATTTCAGAAGAGAATGAAGTTCACTCATTAAGCATTGTCTTAGGATTGGATTCTGTGCAGTTCTGGTGTTCATATTAATCATAATAATAATCTAATTTGACACAAATCTCCTGTATTCCAAACCTCCTATTTTATCCTTAGGTCTCACAAAACATCCTTTCCTCCACTCTCTTACCTAAAGATGTTGCCTCTAACTTCCCTAACAAACAACAACAACCACAAGAAAAGAAAAACGAAGTTATTCATCCGGGGCTCCATCTTTTCTGTCATATCCCTCTGACATTATCCTCCACGATATCCTCCTTAATCCCAGTCCTTGATGAAGAGGTAGCCCTTTCCCTTGACAAAAACAAAACCTCTTCATTCACACTTTCCCTCCCAACTCAATCTCAACACGTACAAAACAGAATCAATTATCTTTCCTCTCCATCTATTTCTTTTCTAATCTTCCCTATTGTTTTCAAGAGGCCAACATTCACTCACTCACTCAATATACAATCTGCTTCATCCTTAACTCCTCCCTCTCACTCATTTTATATATCTAATCAGCTTGCAAATCTTGTACCTTTACTTCCATGATAGCTCTCCTACTTGCTCCTTTCTCTCTATTCACATAAATAACACTATGGTTCAGACTTTCATCACCTCACACTGGACTATTGTAATAGTCTTCAAATTAGTCTTCCTGGAATTTCTCCCCACTCCGATCCGTCTTCCTTCTAGCTGCTATCATGATTTTTACCAAAACTTACATCTGATCTTCCCCTCTCCACCCCCTGCCACCTTCTAAATAAACTACAATGGTTCCCTATGACTTCTAGGACCAAATATAAGTTATTTTTGGTCACTTAAAGTTCTTCACAACATAGCCTTTTTAGACCTTTCCAGTTTTTCACTTTATTCATTCCACCTACAGTAATACTGGTCTACTCGCTGTTCTTTACCCAGATGGTCCATTTCCCATCTCTCTGACTTTTCATTAACTGTCCCTCGTGCCTAGGATAATTTCTCACCTTCAACTCTTGTTTCCATGTAAGACAGCTCAAATATTATATTATTTAAGAGGTCTTTCCTGTCTCCCAACCTGCAGGTGACTAACTTATAGTTTTAGTCAGAGATATTCAAAGGTTAAGTGACATGCACAGGGTACATAACCAAAGTATAAGACAAAGGATTTGAACCTGGAGCTTAATTACTCCAAGAAAGATTCTCTATTGACTATGACATACTGACTCTTGATAAAAATAAAACAATAAATTTAATATGGCTTTTTCGAGTTTGCAAAGCACTGAATACATACTATCATATTTGATCATCTCCAAAACAAAGTAATATTTGGTATCACTTGGGGAAATTATTTTGGTAGCTTGTGTTACTTTTGGTTTCATTGGTTGGTTAACAAATCTTCAGATTAAAAGTTTCAATAATTTGTAAATTTTATTTATGCAGAACTCTCTCCCTATCCACCAATGATGGCAAATGATTAAAATAGTGCTATTGTATTAAGTATATTTTTACTCTGTAGTGATCAGTAAGTTTCCAAATTTCTATACAACTAATTCTTACAAAATCTTTTAGATAAGAAGTTATGTATTATCATATTCCCATTTTGATAAAATTAAATGAATAAATAAGAAAATAAATAGATCATTGAAGGAAAGAATGAATAAATAAAAGCTTTTGCAAAGAGATATGAATGCCATAACCTAGTCATACAGCTAAGAAGCACTGAAATCAAGATGGAAATTCAATGCATAATGTATTACTCTTCTATATGGGTGCCACTGACTCTCAAAATTTCCACTCTTACAAACACACATGACAGAACCAGCAATGATTCAGGATCATTATACCTTTAAGTTGTATTTGACATATTGTAATGCAAATTTTTGAAGTATATTTAATGTCTATATACTTTTAGGGATACGAAACATTTATTGCTTTTTTTTTTTGAGGACAAAGGATCTGTATTTTCAGTATTAATGATGACATGTTGCAGAGAAGCCTCTAGAACCTCTTAAAGAATTCAGAGTCCTTGATTTTTACATTAAGTAGCCCTTGACTGCTATATTTCCTAGTAGGTGTTTCTTCCATCTCATTCCTCGCTGTTAACTGTCATTTCTCATGACTGTCAAAATTTCTGTATTAGCAATCTAATCCCCCTTCCTGGAGTTTGTGACAACCCTCTTCCAAACTACGTAGAAGTTTTGTCATTTCCCTCAAGGTTCATTGCTTTGTTCTGTGGTTGGTGAAGGTTACTAGAAATCAGACAACTGGATAAATGGAGAAATATTGTATTCGTTTTTGGAGTATTTTTTTCTATTAACTTAATAACCTATTGGCATAATCCCCTTCTCTCCATCTCTCCAAATTCTAGTCATCATTTAAGGCCTCATCCCAACCTTATCTCCTCTGAGAAACTTTCCCTGTGTACATTACTCCAACATATGTTAACCCTTTCCTTCACTGATTTTTAAAAATTGTAGTTAGATTCAGTATTATACCATTTCACGATGATTGTTCTGTCATTGTTGAATTCCTTCTTAATTAAAATATGTGTTCCTTAGGAGTAGGGACCATATATTAGGAGTATGGTATGGTAGATAAATCAGCTAGCTTCGGAGCCAAAAAGACCTGAGTTCAAGACCTCCTCTGACATAGACTTACTGTGTGACCCCGGCAAGTCACTTAACACGTCAGTATGGTACGCCACTTTCTAAGAATATAAGTTTCAGAGGAGGTATAGACCTGTATTGAGAGAAAGAGATTCCTTATCTGAGAGTTCCTTATACTAATAAAATTCAGGTCCAGGTCCCATCCTTATCTTCATTTCTTTATAACATGTAGCAGAGTGCTCAAAATATTGACACAGAGAATATTATTTGATCAATGAAGTTTTTAATGAAATATTCATTTCTGTAATTATATGTCATTCTGTTTAATATATATGTATAGATAAACATTCAATTTAATATTTTATTATGAATTTGATAAACACCAAATCAAATGGGTATTTTCTTATATTTGGAAAAACTGGAAAAAAGAGGACTATCTAAGAAACTGAGAATTTCTATTATATATAACTTGCAATCAACATTAAACGTTTGGGGTCAGAGAAGGATTTTTTATTTTTATTTTTTAATTTTTTGATATTGAGTCACTCTATCTTACCCAGGCTAGAGGTAAAGTGACCCATTGACTCAGTACCACTGCAGATCAATACAGAACCTTTGACCAGCTCCTTTTCTGACCAAGACCAGTTTGCTTCTTATTGTAAAGCCTGGTGGTCACCCACTCTCCAGGGATTTGCCACTTTGTTGTGCACTTTGTGTAAATATCCAATCAGCTTTATTCACCCTGGAGCTCAGAACTTCAAGGTCAGGTAATCCTCTAGTGTCAATGTAACAGTAGGAGGAATTACAGATGCATGTCATCACATCTTGTTGAGTAGCAGATTTAAAATAAATGTGTATTTCTGTAATGATTCAGTCTCTCCCTTTCTCTGTGTTTCTTTTTCTCTTCTAGTCTGCTCCCAGTTTTCAAGAGGCGTTATGCTATTTTTGGATTTTATGACAAGAAGTCTGTAAATACTATTACATCCTTTTGTGGAACTCTTCATGTCTCCTTCATCACTCCCAGCTTCCCAACAGATGGAACACATCCATTTGTCATTCAGATGAGACCTGACCTCAAAGGAGCTCTTCTTAGCTTGATTGAATACTACCAGTGGGACAAATTTGCATACCTTTATGACAGTGATCGAGGTAAGAAGCCACTGATTTTGTTGGATTGGGGTGAGTACAGCTTGCGTTGACATTTATGGTGATATATCTAAGTTATAGAACCTCAATGGCATATATTAATTTGAATAGCTCTGGGACAAAGGATAAAAATCACATGAGAAATTATTATTTTAATGTTATACTCATTCCACAGCTTTGGGGGTATCCTAATAATAAATCTGTGGATTTAAATTTATTAGTGTAACTGTGTATAAAATGATGATATGTTTTCATGTGAAGTGAAAAATACAGCATGTCAGTCAGATATTTTGTCCAAAATACTAAACCTGTAAATACTTGTAATGTTCCCAAGTGTTACATATATTTGTGCATTGGATATTATGTAGCACCAGCCAAAAAATACTTTACATAATAAACAAGATGATGGCTACTTCTGAGAGGTTTACATAAAATTCAAAATATAAGAATGTATGTATGTATGTATGCCATGTGTATACACATATGCATGTATATGTATATATATATACATATATGTGTGTGTATGTATATATCTATATATCTATATCTATATAAGTATATATCTATCTATATCTATCTATCTATAAAACTACAGCACATATAGACCTCTCTGTCTCTCCCTCCTCCCTGTTGGCCTGAATATTGGGATCCTTATAGTTCTAAAGAAGTGCAGGGTATGTACTCCACATATACATATTTAGAACATACTTGTTATTTATTGATATCAGGAGCTCCTAATGAAGAAGCCCTATCTATTTGGGAGCTTATAGCTTTAGCAAGTAGTCTGGAGCCATGAGAGGTTAATTGATCTGATCATTGCCATATTCCAATAAATATGAGAGGTGATATTTGAACTCAGATTTTCCTGAGGCCTATACATACACACAGATATATACATACATATACATACAGGGAAATATTTTATTTATATTACTATTTAAGAGAAGAATTCTAGTGAAAATGTTAGTTGGGTATAACAATAAATCATTGTGCTTGTGCAATTTTGATAATTTTGGAATGCTTTTCTCTTTGCTTCCTCTGTCCTTTTCAGTCAGTTTTAGTTCTTTTAGAAGCCAATTCAAATTTCCATGTCAGTGGAGCCAAGGAGTTTTTTACAAAGGGTAAACTTCTCCCTAGAAGGCTTACTTTGTTGATTAGGCTTCTAGAACATCAGCAATTCCAAGTGAAAATTAGAAACTGTTCTTGCCACAAGATGGTACATCTGGTCATCTCGCAAGGGCGCAAAAGATGGTAGATGCCACTCAATTCTCCATTGATCAATGAGTTGGCCCACATGGGTCAGGCTCATCTGAGTCAGGAGTATTTAGTTAAGGAATCACATAGGATTCTCTGATAACCTTCTGGACCTGAAAATGATAATATTCCACTGAACAACCAGTACATTAGCTCAAAGAAGGTGTTTGTGTCAACAAATTTCTCATTCACCTTTGGGAAGGGAGAATATTGTTATTCTCATGGGATGGCATAATATATGGAACATTTAGATCAAATGTTGATTCCAATGTGATGAATTATTCTGAAGCAGTTACCTTACAAATGCAAGACTAGTATTTATATAGCTCAGCGTTTGCTGACAATTTCCCCACCTCCACCCCCTCCCAGTCTTGCTTATTGCCAACTCTTGTCCTATCTGCAGCCTGAAAAACTTCACTGTGTGGGAGGGTGTGGAAGGTGTTCTCCCTTGAGGTTGAACTCAGGCTAATGAGTACACTAATGGAGGAACTCATAACATTTCTTACATGTCTCTATTCATTCTTCTTAAAATTCACGTTAGGAATGCTTGGTTAGAATTTCTTTTACTAATGTAGATTGGCGCCTTCTCTTTTGGAAATACTAAATAAAGCTTTAAGTGGTAAGGTTTAAAACCATTTAAATCTGAAAATACAATTGAGCTCAAGCATCTCTGGTAATAGAAAGATGTTGAAACCAATCCTATACTAAAGTGTTATTAAAAACCTTTCACTTAATCTAAAGACATTGTCAAGTAGTTTTTGATAAATTTTGATTTGAGCGTTATGATGGTAGGGCTTATCTCTGAAACCTTTCTCAGAAGTACATCTGTAAGGACTCTCACAAAGTAATTGGGAAATGCCTGACATCCTCTACCTAATGAGTTATTTGTTTCTTAAAAGCCGTAGCTTTTTTTGTCTCTTTGCTTCCTTTTCCTTTGGGTCACATTTCAGATGAGAAAGCTAGTTTTTGTGTTTTTTTTAGTACCTATTTTAAACAGAAAGGCAAATGTAGCATAGGAATCATTATTCTCTTTCAATCACATTATCTCTGATAATGACACCAAGGGCATATGGTTATGCTCCTTGATGTCAGCCTAAAACTTAGAGATCTACCACCCCCCAAAAAAAATCCAAGTTTCCCTAAATGACCCATTACAGAGCAATGATTCAACAAATCAACAAACAGTTATTAAGTACCTGTATGTGCTAGGAGTTATACACTAGGAAGAGACAGACAGACAGACAGAGAAAGAGAGAGGGGAGATGGTTACTGTGCTAAAAGAGCTTATATTCATTTAATTATCTAAATTTTGAAACTATATTTTATATTCAACCTGTATTCTATTACAAACAAGGGAAAAACTAAACTATTTCTCCTAGACTAAAAATCCATGTAGTTCCTTCTCATTCTGGCATTACAAGATATAGTGAGTTAGAATGTGGGCTCCTTGAGAGCAGTGACTGACTTTGGAGTCAGAAAGAGTTACATACATGTCTTGTTTTCTGAAACACACTATGCATGATGGCTGTGTGACCATGGCCAAGTCATTCAACCAGAATGAACCAGGCACCTCTTTAAGATTATAAATACCAAAAGGAGTTGCTGTTGTGTGGAGATTTTCTGTACCAGAGGGCAGACTTTTACATTGGTAAAAATCACAAATTTGAACCACATGGAGCTTACCAAATTATATTTTTTGTAGTGTCTAGATGAGGTAAGAATACTGTTAATGATATATGTATAATTCCGTTCTTTTTCATAAAATGAATAGTGTGTATGTGTTTGTTTAATGTAAGAGAAGGTAGAATGAGAATCACCCTAAACATTTTATCATGATCTAGGACTACAGGATAGGGAAAAAAAAACACAAAAAAACCCCAACAGCTGCATCTCACTTGGTCTTGGTAAATCCGTCCCAGTGCCTCCAAATGTGACTTTGGTTTAGCTACCAATGTATCATGATTATAACTATGTGTTAGGCTCAGTTGTTTTACCTTGCTGAAGGAATAAAAGCATAGTCAATACTCACAACATTTCAGCTCCCTTGGACTAAGCCTTGGTCTCCTTGCCTGAGTTACAATGCTGCTTGTATCATTTTCATGATATTGTTTTATCACAGGCATTCATTGCAAAGGTTTTGGCAATAATAAGTTGGATCTGGTCCATTAGAAATCTTTGCATCCAGATGAGATAGTCATTTCAGCTATGGTGGACATTTAAATGTTATTCTTATTGAATGTACATCCATTCCAAATGTATATAAATGCTAGAGCTGAGGGTCAATATTTCTTGAGGATCTAAAATTGTGATCCTACTATTAAAAGAACATAATCTTAGGGTTTGAAGGGACACTTGAGGCCATCCATTCTGATTCCTTTATTTTAGACAAGAGGAAACAGCCCCAGAGATATCATACAAACAGTAACATGTAAAGCTAGGATTAAAATCATGGTCCTCTGACTCAAAATCAGTGCCACTTTCCACTCTCCCATGTGTACCACACTCCAAGCTTTGTCAAAACCCACATAATGAGAGACTTTGACAACAATTCTATAGAGTGGAGAGAATGCTAAACTTGGAATAACGAAGGCCTGGTGTTGAATTCCACTTAGACACATTCCAGTTGTGTGATCTAGGTCAATCATCTAATCTCTCTTTGAATTAGTTTTCCTGTCTGTAAAATGAAACAGTTGGACATGATAACTTCTAAGGTCCCTTTCAGCAGACATATCGTACATGAACCCACCACTGGCTACATGTTCAGCTAGCAATTCTCCTAAATGCAGCCAGAAATGTGTTAAAATGTAATTAGGAAATATTTAACAAAATAAAATTTAAAAATAATAGACATAGATAATGTTAATATGTGGTTTTCTAAGTCGATATGCTGGCCATAGGAATCCATTTGTATTTGACACCACTCTCTTAGAGCTTATGATCCTTTAATTCAGTCCTATAAAATTCTGAATTATAAAATGGGTGTGATTATTCTCTGCCTCTGTGTAAGACACAGTTTGGGTGTTAGCACTTCCTATTTATGCTGTTTTCTAGTAATTTTAGAGTTTTTGGTTGGTCGCAGAATCATAGAATACTAGGAACATATAGTTAGAACAAGGAGATAGAACCTTGTAGACAATCTAGCACAATCATCTCATTTCCAAATAATTTCCAAATAAGTACAGGTTTAAGTACTATTGGAAGCTAGCTTTGCTAACTTTTTCTAGCCCCAAACTACAGTCTTAATCCAAGCCAGCCATCTTGCAAAGTGAATACGGGTGGTTGTAAGGAATCGAGCAGAATAGAAATATTTGAATGACTAAGTATAAATCTATCACCACTCCTGGAGATGGGAGAGAGGGGAATATTTCTCCTTGTTCCTCTGATGGTTAATCAGTAGCATCATCTCCAGTAACAAAGGATGGTAAGTAGCCCACCTATTTATGGATCAGCTACTACTGCCCTACATATAGATTTAATAACATTAGCATTGACTTACCATTAAATTAAATCAATCCACTCCAAAAATGAACCACTCTAGTAGAGTTTTAGCTGTGTGACAAATGTTAGTGTTAGCTTTTCCAGTTACAAATTACACACTTTAATAATGACAGATTTAAGTAACAGAGATTCAGCGTTGACCATTAGTGACTTTTGGTGTGTGGAATTAATTAGTTTTAAAGTCTGCCACTTTCTTGAATAGATTCTGATTTAAAAAAAAAACACCATAATTTACATTTTCATTTATAGATAGAACTGCTAAGGAACAGATTGAGAATTATCATTTGATGAAATCCATTTACAAATTGCCCTCCATGCTTGAAATTCCTACTTGTGCCTGTCAGATGATAGCACTGAATTTCCATGATTACAAATACCATTTCTATTTCAATCTTTCAATAATCCTTCAGATGGGCCTAATATTTAAAAAAAGGATAGATATGTTATCTTTAATTTTAATACATGTTTCCCACACCAGCTATTATTTCAAAGAAAGTGCCTGTTTAGCAGAGGTAGATATATCCTGTAGATGGTATATGGGTATTCCCATTGTATTACCATTACTACTTTAAGGGCATTAGTCATGGTACTCTACAAAAATCTCCAAAGAAGT